>NC_133327.1:215985789-216305302 GCF_042186555.1 Aquarana catesbeiana
AGGGGGGGTGCTTAAAGCGGAATTCCCCTTTTGGGTGGATCTCCTCTTAAACCGCTTGCCGACCAGAGCATGCCGATGTACGTTGGCAGAATGGCATTGGTAGGCAAAAGGGCGTACAGGTACGTCCCCTTTAAGAAGCAATGTCGCAGGCGTGGGTGCGCCGCCATCTCCGTGAACTCGATGTCCGCGATCGTGTCACGGAGAGGAAGAACGGAGAGATGCTTTTGTAAACAAAGCATTTCCCTGTTCTGCCTAGTGACGGGACAGAGATCACAGCTTTCTGTCATCAAGAGCAGTGATCACTGTCTTGTGCGTTAAAGCCCAGCCCCATAACAGTTAGAATCACTCCCTAGGACACACTTAACCCCTTCACTGCCCCCTAGTGGTTAACCCCTTCCCTGCCAGTGTCATTTACACAGTAATCAATGCATTTTTATAGCATCGATCGCTGTATAAATGACAACGGTCCCAAAATAGTGTAAAAAATGTCCGATGTGTCCGCCATAATGACGCAGTCCCGATAAAAATCACAGATCGCCGCCATTAGTAATAAAAAATAAAGAATAAGAATGCCATAAAATTATCCCCCTATTTTGTAGACGCTATAAACCAATCAATATACGCGTATTGAGATTTATTTTACCAAAAATATGTAGAATACATATTGGCCTAAACTGAGTCAAAAAAATGTTTATATATTTTTGGGGGATATTTAATATAGCAAAAAGTAAAAAATATTGCACTTTCAAAATTGTCGCTCTTTTTTGTTTATAGCGCAAAAAACACAGCAGAGGTGATCAAATACCACCAAAAGAAAGCTCTATTTGTGGGGAAATAAAAAGGACGTCAATTTTGTTTGGGTACAACTTTGCATGACCGCGCAATTGTCAGTTAAAGCAACGCAGTGCCGAATCGCAAAAGGTGCTCTGGTCAGGAAGGGGGTAAAATCCTCCGGGGCTGAAGTGGTTAATTCCCAAAAAGTAGTGACTCCCAAAAGTCACATTTTATTAATGTTTGATGCAAAAGTATTGACTCCTACCGAGGCTAATAAAAAAAAAAAAAAAAAAGAAGAAGGAAGGTTCTAGTTGGTGCTGGGCTTTTTTATTTCAAAATTTGTTTACCTTGTTCATGTATCATTATTTATACAAACTTAAAAGCAGGATTCTACTTAATCTTGTTTTCTCAATTGAGAAAAAAATAAATAAAAAATAAGGAAAAATCCTGTAGCTTTTAAAGTGCAATTAATAAACATACTTTGTGTTTGCATTCTTCACATTCAACAGGGACCAAATACTAGAGAATTTCAAAGTGTACACCAAATCCTATCTACCATGAGAGTTTACATAATTTGAACCAAGATTAAGGTCTTGTTATGTCTGTTCTTTGACAACAGTTGCAAAATCCATGAAACTTTAGCCATGTTTTGCTACTGTTGATGCAGTGTTAAACAGACCAGAAAATTTAAAAATCTCGTCATGTTCTATTTTCCTAACCAGCTTATTCAGAGCAGCTTCAGTGGGGCAGCATGAGACTTTGTTCTGCTTCAACAGATTTACAGTGAGCAGCTGATCAGCCATAGACATGCGAAGAATCAATTTTATTGGTGAGACAGACAGGCAAAAAAGAGCTATCATTGCATAACATCATTCTTATTATGAAAGTGATATACTGGAATATGTCTAGTTTAACAACGTGATGTGTAGTGAAAAAAAGCATTGCATTCAAGTGTGACAAGTCACAGAAAAAGTGAAAAATGTGCATAAAATACTCCTTTACTAGAAAAAAAAAAATTAAAAAATACTCCTTTACTGTAAAAGTTGTTTTTGATATAACTTACTGGACTGTGACCCATTAATGGAAAAAGAATATTCTCATCCTTGATCATGTACAAATGATAATTCATCAATAGATTTGGATCATAGTGATGCCATTTGCAAGAGAAAGGAAGAAAAACAACTTCTTTGAAGAAAAAATATACTGAGACTAAAGTGATTTAAACTGGAGGAAAGGAAAAAAAGGAGATATCAATAACAGTATCAGATTTAAGCTTTCATTGTTTAACCTGCTCAGGAAAAATGAAAGCTGAAATTCAGGCAACTTAAAAGATAGTAAAGCACTATGTCACTTACTGCAGAACCTAATGTGTATCTACTGTACACTCTAACCTTTTTGTTGTGGTGTCTCACTGGGGAGATACCCCCTCTTTATTTGTCCTTTTGATCATCGCTGCCAGGCAAAAAGTTTAAAGCGGGGGTCCACCTATCTATCGTTTTTTTTTTTTGGAGTTCATTCACAAACTTTTCTTCTCATGATTATCTACTCACATGTTCTGTGTAATAAGTCCGCCTGTGTCCGATTTCGTTGTAAAGAATAACTTATAAAATTCACTGAAGGTGGTTTCCATCTTCATTTTGGGCATTTGAAGCCCACAAGCATGTATTTCCTGGATGCGGTGAATGCTGTGCTCCCAGCATTCACCGAGATGTTGTGATGACGCTGTTGCACAATGCATGCTGGGAAGCCTGAGACTAGCTCCCAGGGGACTGTGGGAGGTCTGGGAGAGGCTAGAAACACGCCTACTCCCATGGGAGGAAAACCAGGAAGTGCTAAGAAGATTAGAAAAAAAAGGTAATTACGGCGATTTAAATTTTTTTACACAGCATGTCAGCATCTAGGCAAGGAAGAGAATGCATAGAGATAATGTTCAAAATTTGGGTGGAACCCCGCTTTAAGAAACTCATATGTTTGTTATAGCTGTCACCGGGGTGATGGGAATCTTTTAATAAGGACACACGTTCCACTGACAGCTAAAGAGAACCTCCTCTTATAGCCCAGAGCAGGGCTCAGAATTTCAAGTCCTGAGCTACTAGCCAGGCCTCAAGGGTTACTGGCCACAAATTGCCCCACCCAACCCCACCCCTAAACATGCCCTCATAAATGATCTCATTATTTTATGATCTCATAAGTTATAAAAATAAATATTAACAACTTCTTCATCCGTGCCCAACAATGCAGCCTGCCTGTGTCCATCAATGCAGCCTGTGTCCATCAATACAGCCTGTGCCCACCATGCAGCCTGTGCCCACCATGCAGCCTGCCTGTGCAGGGGAAGAGAGGAGAAGAACAGGACTGCCGCCCAGATGATCAGAGCATGGGGAACACAGCAGTAACAGCTTTCATTTCAATTAGTGTTCCCCGCCGCTTGCCGTCACATACAACCCCTCCTCCTGGCTGGGGAACTTTGATAGAAAAATCACCCATCTCAGGATTGGACGGGTGAGCTGTCTATCAAAGCCCTGGGACTAGAAGGAGGGGATGTATGTGGCGGCGAGGAACATAGCAACTGAAATTAAAGCAGTTATCGCTGTGTTCCCCGTGCTCTGATCATCTGGGCAGCTCTCCTCTCTCTTCCCCTCTATGATTGCTGGGAGAAGGACTCCTATTCAACCCAGGCTGCCAGCGGTGCTCACCCTCCCCCCTGCTCCCAGGCAGCCCTTCCTTTCCAGCTCTCAAATTCCACTTCCAAAATGTGAGCAGACCAGTGGAATTTTGTGAGGGCTGGCCTACAGGTAGTAATTAGTGTCAGGATGGCAGCTAAGCAGAAGTGAATCCTGTAGATACAGGATAAGTAATGGCCAATAGGAGGTGGAAGGCTCACCTGAGAAGTGTATACTGGGAGCCAACTCTACAAGGTAAAGCAGAGCAACACAAAATAGATTAGACCTGTGAGTTAAGACAACAAAAGGGGAACCGTGTTGGAAGAGGGAGGTCGAAGAAACTGGATCTGGAACACATAGGAAAAGTTATAGCCAGGGCATTGGATCAGGACTCAATGAAGTACACGGATGGGATGAGTCCAGATGAGGGCAGGAGATGCAAGCAGAGTTTTCACCAGGGATTCTCTCACAGGAGTGTCAGGCTTTGCAGTTTGCTGATCCCAGGTCTACGCTGCTTTAGGCACCACTGACCACAAGATGGAGGATGCCAGGAACAGTCCAAAGTTTAGAGCAGGCAGCACATATGAATTACCAGAACTTGCCAGAGATCAGGGCAGGCAGCAGACACAGATTATCTGGAAACAAGACAGAGGTTAGTATAAAGGAATCAGTGGACAAGAATGAAGACTGGATAGAAGGGGGCACAGCAGCTAGCTAATAATAGCATTGCTCAGACAGTGAGCCAAGAGCTGCACCAAACTGAAATAGTCAAGGCTGTAGGAAGAACCCACTTTGATTGGCAGTGGCATTATGGGGGAGAAGGCACCACTAAAGGACAGAGGATCGCTGTTGGATTGTTTACAGCCAGTCAAAAGGAAAGTGCCATTCTGACATGCCATGACCTATCACGAGGGGTGAGACGCTCTGAATGGAAGTCGCTGCAACAATATGGGTAAAGAACAAATTATGTTTATCAAAAGAAGTATGGAAAAAAATTTCAGAAAACAAATGCTTTGTTATATCAAACAATAATTCTGGATTGAGAACTTTTTAAATCTATGATCAACAGGTTATGATTAGCAATAAATAGTTATTGCTAATCATTTAGCCAGCATCAAAGATTATAAGCCATTTTCCTTTCTTTATCCCTTTCTTATAACCAAAGAAATTGTAAGCTTCTCCACCTTCTACAGCCCTGCCTTTTAGCTCAAGAGATTGCCAACTATACCACCTTCTATACGGAGAGTGATGGATGAAGGGCGCGTGATCAATTGCTCACATTAAAAAGTAAAACATTTATTCATATGAAAATAAAAACAAATAAGAGCAAATGAATAATACCAATACTACGTATCATGCAAACAGGTAACAAAATATAGAAAACATGGAAATTAAAAATGGGTTAAAAGTAACATAAGCCCATGTTGAGGCGGGTGTTTAGAGTCGGCTGACGCGTTTCGAGGATAACCTCTTCATCAGAGCCTTTGAGAACCAGGGCGCAGTCTCTATGGGCCAGTAGGCCAACATATGTACATAGACATAATGGCTAGTTGGAAAGTGTGGCCTGAAATGGGAGAGATCTCCTCTCTCCCATTTCAGGCCACACTTTCCAACTAGCCATCATGTCTATGTACATATGTTGGCCTACTGGCCCATAGAGACTGCGCCCTGGTTCTCAAAGGCTCTGATGAAGAGGTTATCCTCGAAACGCGTCAGCCGACTCTAAACACCCGCCTCAACATGGGCTTATGTTACTTTTAACCCATTTTTAATTTCCATGTTTTCTATATTTTGTTACCTGTTTGCATGATACGTAGTATTGGTATTATTCATTTGCTCTTATTTGTTTTTATATGAATACATTTTTTACTTTTTGATGTGAGCAATTGATCACGCACCCTTCATCCATCACTCTCCATATAGTCTTACCTGACCACCCCGAGGTCAGTTTCTGAGCAGCGGGACATGCAACACCATCTTTTAGCTTTACTACAGTTCACAATACTACTTTTCTCAAACCCAAACAGACCTTCACAAGCGCAGGAGTAATCTTTTCTTGTCCATAATTTGCACCACCTTCTATACCCCTATCTTATATCCCAAGAGGCTATAACCTATTTAACCTTTTTTATCCCTGCTTTAATAATAAAAACATTATAAGCGCTTCAACCTTCTACATCCTTATGTAATAGCCCAGGAGACTGTAAGCTCTTCCACCTTCTTTATACCTGCCTCATAACTCAAGCAATCAAATCTCTATCCACCTTCTACATCCTTGCTTCACAGCCCAAGCCGTTTTCACTTTCTTTATCTCTGCATTATACCTGAAACCATGGCTAGTGGTAAGGTTTTGTACCTTGTTACCATAAATAGTAGGAAAGTAGACATACAGGTAATACCTTTCATGTGGCTAACTGGATATCTTTTAAATGCATGCTTTTGATCTTACACGTCAACTTTAACATACTATTGTTTCTCAGTTACAGGCAAAGATTATTTTATTACTATTGAGTCTAATTACACACCTTCCCCAACCTGCATGCTTACTAGAAAGAATAAATGAGCTGCCTAATTGACATTTGCCCTTGGTTGAGGTCGCTTGCTGATGATGGCATGAGGGAGATGGCAAGGCAGTAGGGGAAAAGTGGGCCCATCTTTAATATGATGTTATATCTAAAATAGGTTGGTTGATTTTTGAAAGACTTTTATAATGAAAATCATTCTAGTTACTAAAAAATGCAAGTATTTTTTAGTATACTTTCATACTTGGGCTTTTGGAACAGTTTCTGAGTGAGTTATCTTGTCTCATGGCATGGCCTCTATTTTAACACTGTGAAGAATATTCTACTTGAATTTATTACTACTTAATCAATGTATTAATGACACTCTATTAAACATTGCCCGGTTTACAATAAGCTCAGTATATGTGTATAAACACTTACCAAGCTAACTATATACCGCTGCTGGCTCTAGATCTCAAGGCGTGTTTCCCCAAAGTCCAACTAGGAGCGTGGGCCAGGAGTATATGACATTTACTGTTCTGATGAACAGGGAGAAGGGGGAGCAGCGGGATGGCTTGCCACCCTGTTATCTGTGGATGCATGCAGCATCTGTAGGTGGAAGCTGGGAAGTGTGTGCAAGTGTGGCTCAATAGGACCCTCCAAGGGAAAGGAGCCACCCCAAGTACAGATATTACAGCCAGCTCTAGGAGGGGGGGGGGGGGAATCTGATAGGGATAGAAAGATAAGCTTGATGAGATTAGGGAGCAGTATACCATGTAAGGCAATTCATCAGAAGTAGAAAAAAATAAGCTATATCACCTTAAACCGAACATAACAGAAGTAATTATTTTACAGATTTTTCAACATGCTTTTATACTAACAATTTTTTTTTCCTGCAAACTCTACCATAAAATGGCAAATATGATTACAGCCTTTTTAAAATATCTACATCTCTATATTAGTAATGTTTGAAACATATTCATACTATTTATGTTTCAAATACCTGTATGTGTGCATATCTGTATATAACAATGAAGATTGCACTTTGTTACTATAAAATATACTTTTTTCCAAAGCTATACTGGTTATTTTCATCTTACTGCCTTGCAGTAGGGACCTCTGGCTTTGCGAGATGGACTCTGCTTACAATGCAGTGCACTTGCTGATCCTCAGAACTCTATTACACACTCCTCTAGAGAAGGCATTTTGCATGTTATTCATACCAAGTACAGAATGTGAATGTCGACTGCTCAGAAAGAAGCAAGGCAGGTTGGATAGCAGTATTTAAGATGATATCCTTTATTGATGAAATACTAATTTTTATATAGCATTAGAATTAAAAGTCTGCAAATATAAACACCATTTTTAGATGAACTGTCCTACTACATGTCGATTTTAGCAAGAAATAAGTGTATGCATGTTGTAACCAGCAATCAGTCTCTTAACTTATATAAAAATAACGTTTCCTATGTATTATTAGAGACAATCTTTTTCAACTGGGTCACAGTCATGCAAAAACAAACACAAATGAAACACTGCAAGAGTATATTACCATCAAGCTAGAATCAGTTTAGGATTTAGCTAAATCTAAGAATTAAGCCAGCATATTAACTGCAAAGCTTCTTTAAGACTCACTTTGGATTAACTTTTCTTAGTTTAATTAGAACAATTTTAAAAGAATGCAATTGACTCTAAATTTATTTTTGTTAATCCATTCATTAGAATAAGAAACACTTTCACTGTATATAGCTCACTTGCTTTATACTACAGCTGTCCTGATCTCATCGTTTTAATTAACTGGATTGGAAGTATCTATAAATTTATGAAGTGTTAATTGCAGCAGTGCATATGGAATTATTCTAATGCTATATGGTTCCAATTCCAATGAAGCACTGCAAGATCCACAGTTACTTATATTAGCCACAGATGCCCATTTGTGAATGAAAAGCAGAAGACATCTCTCCATCCTGTAGTGTACTGCTGTTGTGCCAGCATCCACCATGATGCTTGACACAATATGTGGGTGTAAGTGCAGGGGTGAATTGTCCAGACAGTGCGAGGTACCCAGCTGTGTGCAGATCATCACAAAGCATATAAAAGGCCAAGTTATGAATTCTTCTAGGCAAGGCTACTATATGCAATAATTGGTGGTAAAAAAAAAAACAACATTACGGCTAAGCATGGCACTGCACCGTTGGTACATTGTGGATTGATTTTGAATGGCACCCTCATGCACCTCAACAATACACCTGTCAAATATATGGAATATATCAGCCACACTCCAGAACTTGGCTCTTCTTTTTGTGTTAAATTTGCTTGTGAGCAAGCCAATAGTGATAAAATACGCCAAGGAAAGTTGGTTTCAGGTGGACACATCGATGTATGCAATCTTTGTTTTTGACAAATGAAACACAGAAAGAAGAGCTAAGTTCTGGAGTGCAGCTTTTATTTTTCATACCTTTGACAGAGTGGAGACGGGCTATGGCAGAAAGCACCTGGGTTGTCCACATGGGATGTAAGCAGCAAGTCTGGAGCAGAGCCATGGGTATTCTTGTAACAATACACCTGTGTTAGGCTAGGTTCACATCTGTGCGGGTGGTTCCCACTGCGGGTCCACCCCTATACTTGCAGCTGTAACCACCTGCAGAGAAAAAAAAAACGCACTGGATGCTTACGGATGCCATAAATCTTAATGGCAAACCACACGCAGTGGAAATTGAACCCAAAGCGCGAACCGCACTGCACTTGCAGTTCCTGTGCAGATTGCAATTTCAAAAATGCTGCAGGGACATTTTCCATGTTTTTCAAATGAATGGGCTTCTGCGCCCTGACAAAATGTGGCTAGTAGAGCCACATAGGTGTAAATCAAGCCTTATGCTAGTCACACTTGTAACTCTGCCTCAGCCACTTCAATCACTGCCCCAGTACCTCAGGTTTCACACAAGAAAACTAAACTTCCTGTTACAAAATCACCCCTTCTTAATTGGATTCCTCGCCTAAACTACCAGTTACTGTGATAACCAGTACTCCTATCACAATGGGTATCAATTTTTAAAAGAAAAAAACATCTTGTTTATAAATCTATATGCCTTATCTGCTTTCTAAAATACCCAGACTTTGTTTTTAGCCTCGTAGGGCAGAATATTTGAGTCTTACCACTTCTCACAATGCAAGTTTACCAGTAAGGTGGCACTGAAAATGGCAAGCTCTCTGTGAGGCTGATATTTTATTTCACCAGTTGATGGTCAGGAATTTAACAATAAATGACAATGAGACTAATATTTGTATAAACAATACAGTGATAATGGCAACATCAATGATAAATGTTAATATTACATGGACAGAAACTCTCTTCTTCCCTTTCTTCCTTTTCTCTTCCCACTCCATACTTTACTCTTTTCTTTCACATGCAATCTTTTTCTAATTCTCTTCTTTTTCAATGCATTGTACCCAATCTGTCATTCCTATTCCCCTTTGTTCCAGCCCAGTGTTCCTTTACCTCCCCTCCGTACTGTTTATACCCACCAGGAACTTATGTACTTTACTCTTTAAACAATGGAAATGTACAATCCACAGACTGTTGGCTCCTTTAAAGCTCTTTTTCTTAAAGGTATCTAGCGTTATATAAGAACATGCCAGGTCATTGCAGATGTAGACCAAACATTTGTCAGTAAGCTTTGCTGAATAGTCATTTGGAGAGTAATATTGGGGATGATTTACTAAAACTAGAGCATGCAAAATCTGGTGCAGCTCTGCATAGAAACCAACCAGCTTCCAGATTTTATTGTCAAAGCTTAATTGCACAAGCTTTAGATAGAAGCTGATTGGCTACTATGCATAGCTGCACCAGATTTTGCACTCTCCAGTTTAAGTAAATCAAACCCATTGCACCGAGTTTGATCATACACTATATGAAGCATCTTGTTGTTTATGATTTGTTTATTACATCTGATAATAAAGTCGATTACATTTTTAAAAAGAAAAAAGTAATTTCCATTAATCGGACACAAAACTTCTGAGCCATTTCATGTAACTAAAGACCTTCAATAAGGCTATTTGACTGTCTATTAACTGCTTACTAAATGCTTTGGTGAGCATTTGAATAGCATTTGATTAGCATTCTTATTGACTTGCAAACCAAATGCCATATTAGAACATCTTTGCAAGCACTTGCATTCACCCATATAATACAGAATCCAGGTGAGCTTGCTGTAGAATCGTATTTGGCTTTTAACTGATGAGAAAGCAATCAGCAAATTCTCTTTTTTTTTTTTTTTTCAAACTCAGTGTGAATGAGCCCTAAGGGATTAGATTCGCTCATCAGTCCACAAATCCAATTGACATGCCTGCTGCATTCCACTGCTACAGATGGCAGTACCAATTCACATACCTTACTGTTTTACAGTCAGTAGCAATTTACTAGCACTGTTAAGGGAGCACATGTTGTGTCCCAATACTAGCACACTATATATTTTTTTTTCCTTATAGCTAATGTTTGGCTCTAGTACAAGCATACAGTACTAACATTAAGCTATGTGTTGCCAGTGAAACAGAAGCGACCAGGAACACCACCAATTCTCTTACCACTCAGTCACCACAAATCAGGAAGAAATCACCCATCATTTGTAATATAGCATCTATGACATAGTACTGAGACTTGTTTCAAACTGCTTTTGTGTAAGACTAAAACCACTTGTCATATGGCTGTGTGCTTGGTAGTTTACTTTTCTGATAAATACAGAGGTCTCTGCTCATGAAACATACTGGACTACATTTTTATTGGCTCAGATTCAGAGCCATCCAGATAATAAGGACACTGGCCACCACAGGGATGTAGTGAGCTGGGGAACCACGTAAAAAGATAAGTGCCGCATGAAAATAAATTAAAGCCACTGGGCAAGCAGAATGTGTACTCTGAGATGGGCTGTATAACAGACAGACAATCTAAATTGCCTGCTCTGACATTACCATTTTCTGCTGGAGGAACCTGCAATTTCTGTACATTCTAAGCACATTCTCCCTTGCCCTTATGCTTGAGCCTGATAATTGGCCACCCGGGCACCAAACTCTGAGCTGTGGAAGGCAGAAGGCAATGTCACAGGTTTTATTATACTTAGAAGTACTAGGTTTTCCACTGAGGCTCTGGTAGTCAAATGGTAAAATGACTGATACACAAATTGGCAGTTAAGTAAAGCTATACTTAAAGTTGTTGTAAACCTCTGACATGATATATGAACAAAAGCATATCCCTCTATAGTGCGTACTTGTCTCAATCCACAGCACGAAGTGTCTATCTGCCTGCCTAATTTTGCTGTTTTCTGCAGAGTTACTTCTGACAAGTTTTCCTGACACCAATAGGTAAAGGTGACGGGGGGAGCTCTAGCACACAGCCTGTGGTTGACAGCCTCAGCTCTGTTCCTGTGTGAAGGGGGGTGTCCTTATCTCCAATCAGCTCTCCTCACTGAGCTCTACAGAGTGTAACGTCAGCTCCCTGCCCCCTGCTTTCTAAAAGCTCAGGCAAGCTGTGTAAATTCTGAACTTTTAACACCTGTAGATAAGAGAGGGTTGCAGATAAATGGACACAACATATATATACACAAGGATTTGTTTCATTTCTGTGTATCACCTGACGATAGTCATTTAATTGGGTGTAGCCAGGAGCTGGCTATTATGCCTGCAATTCAGGGACAGTGTACAGCATTATTAATGTCGGGTTGTCTCCCTCTAGTGTTGGCTTGGACTCTCATTTCCTTTCAGACAAAACCTAGAACAGAGCAAAGCATCATGGGATGTGTAGTTCAGAATGCTGAAGTTTTAATTCCAGCGGTACTGGCTTGGACTACCACTACCAGAATGCTGAGGAAAGAAGAACAGACTGCTGGGAGAGGACATAAAAGGGCTGGTTTAGGTCTACATTGCTCTCTTAGGACGCCAGCTTGGATCTGCCAGCAGGAGCTCTGTGTCAGTGTGAGCTGCTGCAGAGTTGTGGCCTACACAGCGGGGAATCGTACAGATGCATCCAGAGGTACCTCTGCAGACAGCATTACTTTTCACATGCAGCGGAAAGGAGACTGTTCCAGATCCTCCAACGACGCCTGCATTGCACATCCGGGTAAGCCGTGGCGTGGTGTGACGAGGTCAGACACCATTTCCAGAGCCAGGATTCAGAGGAAGTTCCTGAAAGAGCCTTCATCATCACCTGCATCGCTGCCAGCAGCTTCTGTAACCAGTGTGGTGAGCAGGTAGTTGCCCATTTAGATTCTGATTAGACACTGCACATAGACATCCCTTATTCAACCCAGCTTTCTGGTACTTGGTGCCACTGGAAGTTAGCTCACATACTCTAACGAACACTGTATGCAGACATCTATATCCTGTTCGCATCTTTATCATCAGCAATCTCATTGGATACAATAATATTCCAGCCACAAAGAAAAAAAGTGTGAGGTAAAATAAAGATACACCACAGATCAGTCAAATTTGCTATACCCCATCATCAAGTATCACCCTGTTCTAAATACATCAAGGCTAGCTGAAGAATTGCCAGATTCCAAGGAGTAACACTTTAACCCTTTTATCCTCTCTTTATTCGCTAAAGTGTCTAAAGTGGTTTTTAGCACAAAGGGTCTGCTCTCACATTTTCTGGAACTCTATTTAACCACTTCAATACAGGGCACTTATACACCTCCCTGCCCAGACTAATTTTCAGCTTTCAGCGCTGTTGCATTTTTGAATGAAAATTGCGTGGTCGTGCTACACTGTACCCAAACTGAATTTTTATCATTTTGTTCCCACAAATAGAGCTTTCTTTTGGTGGTATTTTTTTTATTTTCTGCTAAATAAAAAAAGACCGAAAATTTTGAAAAAATAACTTTTTGTTTGTTACAAAACTTTGTAAATAAGTAAGTTTTCTCCTTCACTGATGGGGCTGCACTGACCTGCACTGATAAGGCGGCACTGTTGGGCACCAATGAGGTGGCACTGATGGGTGCACATAGGTGCTGATGTACATTAATGGATGGTACTTATGGATGTAAATCACCGCCAAACAATAATGCCTGCCAATCAGTGATGCCCATTGTGGGCACTGATTGGCATCCCTGGTGGTCCAGTGTGGGCATCCTCGGGGGGGGGGGGGGGGGGTTGCACTGATAATCAGCACAGACTCCCCCCTGTCAGAGGAGCAGCCGATCGGCTCTCCTCTACTTGCGTCTGACAGACACGAGTGAGGAAAAGGCGATCAATGGCTCTTCCTGTTTACATCATGACCAGCCGTGATTGGACACGGCTGATAACGTGGTAAAGAATCTCTGTCAGAGACTCTTTACCTAGATCGCAGTTGCAGTGTGTCAGACTGACACACCGCAACAACTATCGCCGCAATGCGCGCACCTGGGGGCACGCAGCAGCTTGATATCCTGGCAACGTCATATGATGTCCAGTCAGGATATGGCAACCACTTTGCCGACATCATATTGCTATATGGCGGGCGGCAAGTGGTTAAAGAAGCCAGACAATTTAACCACAATAGTTTGCATAATGTTTGTCATGTTGTACTTATGTTAATGACTTGTGAGTTGAGGAAACATAAGAGAGTGAACCTGACATAGCAAATTAAGTGTCAATTCCCTTCCCTTCTGCTGACCTGTTCACAGTGACAGAAACAGGGTCTGGCACAATTTGGGTCATTTTGTATGCTTTGCATTTCTCTTTATAACCAAAAGGTTACCAATTGCAAATAGTGTTTATAAACAGTGCTATATTGTTCAGATAAAAATAACTTTGTGATTTACAGTGTTATGTTTTACACTTTTATGTGTCCCTTTTACCACATTAAACAAACTTGAACTGTTTCACTGGTATTGTGTAAGTTTCTTATTATTGGTGACAGTTGGTAAAAATGGCTGAACCCAGGGTGTTAGAGGTGAAGGAGGATTTGCAGAGTCGGGGCAACCAGTGGGGTATAGATTCTATCAGCAGCCCTTACGAGGTAGCGCTACATGGGTATATGTAAGAGGTTTCAACCACTTTAAAGCAGATCTCTAAAAAAAAATCACTACACTGCAACTGAAGTTTCCAAAACCTATGAGGAACCCCCCATTGGACAGCCAATATCAAGTAGCTATTTCACCCAACAATAGCATGGACACATGAAGCGCATCACATAATCAAGATTTAGGTGAGTATTTGGAATATTTAGTTTGGGATTTTCTTAACCACTTGACAACTTACAGGTTTTACCCCCCTTCATGACCAGGCCATTATTTGCTATTCAGCACTGTGCTACTTTAACCCCTTCCCGACTGCTGCACACCAATATACGTCGGCAGAATGGCACGGGTGGGCAAAAGGGTGTACAGGTACGTCCCCTTTAAGATGCTGCATTGTGGGCAATCGCCCGCCGCATGCTCCGTGACCACGGGTCCCGCGGACTCGATGTCAGTGATCGTGTCATGGAGTGGAAGAATGGGGAGATGCCTTTGTGGCATGACAGAGATCACTGTTCCCTGTCATCGGGAGCAGTGATCGCTGTCATGCGAGTAGTAGCCCATCCCCCCCACAGTTAGAATCACTCCTTAGGACACACTTAACCCCTTGATCGCCCCCTAGTGTTTAAACCCTTCCCTGCCAGTGTCATTTACAAAGTAATCAGTGCATTTTTATAGTACTGATCGCTGTACAAATGACAATGGTCCAAAAATAGTGTCAAAAGTGTATGATGTGTCCGCCATAATGTTGCAGTCACGATAAAAAAAAAAAAAAAAAAAAAAAAAAAAAATCGCAGATCGCCACCATTACTAATAAAAAAAAAAAAATGCCATAAAATTATCCCCTATTTTGTAGACACTATAACTTTTGCACAAACCAATCAATATATGTTTATTGTGATGTTTTTACCAAAAATATGTAGAAGAATACATATTGGCCTAAACTGAGGAAAAAGATTGTTTTTTTATATATTTTTGGGGTATATTTATTATAGCAAAAAGAAAAAAAATATTGCTTTTTTTCAAAATTGTCGCTCTTTTTTGTTTATAGCGCAAAAAACAAAAACCGCAGAGGTGATCAAATACCACCAAATTTGTGGGGAAAAAGGGACGTCAATTTTGTTTGGGTGCAACGCCACACGACTGCGCAACTGTCAGTTAAAGCGACGTAGTGCCGAATCGCAAAAAGTGTTCTGGTCAGGAAGGGGGTAAATCCTTCTGGGGCTGAAGTGGTTAAAGTGGTTGTAAACACCTGCAAGACAAAGGCATAATGCATATGCATACTAGCTCATTATGTAATACTCACCTGAGATCGAAGCCCTCGCCGCGGTTCCCGTACACAGCACTGGCCGGCGACATCACTCCCGGGGGTTACTTCCAGGTATCGAATGCGCGCAGGAGCCACTGGTAACGGCGCACTCACTGAAGCAAACGGCACGTACGTGCCATTGCTTCAGTTTGCTTAAGCATGCATGTGCAGATGATGTCGGCACATGCAAATACAGGGGATACTGTATCTCCGAAACCGTGCAGGTTTAGGGGATATCCTGGGTAGCTACAGGTAAGCCTTATTATAGGTTTACCTGTAGCAAAAAGTGATCTGTAAGGTTTTACAACCACTTTAACTGCCAATTGTGAGGTCATACAACTCTGTACACAAATTAAATATATCATTTTTAATCATTTTTTCCACACAAATGGAGCTTTCTTTTGGTGGTATTTGATCACCTCTGCGGTTTTTATATGAACAAAAAAAAAAAAAAAAGATTGAAAATTTTGAAAAATAATTTTTTCTACTTTGTTATAAAACATATCCAAAAAAAAAAAAAATCTAATATCTTCACAAATTTAGGCCAGAATGTATTCTGCTAAAAACAAATACCAATAAGTGTATATTAATTGGTTTGTGTGAAAGTTATAGCTTCTACAAACTATGGTATATATAGACACACTGGAATTTACGTGGCTATAGACACTATACTGGTAATGGCGGTGATCAGTGACTTAGTGTGACTGTGATAGGATGGGCGGGAAATCTGCTGCTAACAGACACTGGCTGGGAGGGTCACTAACTGAGATTGATGTCGCTAGTGATACTAATACAGTGATCAGTGATAAAACTGTACATTGTACTAATGACACTGGCTGGGAAGGGGTTAATATCAAGGAGCAATGAATGGGTTAACTGTATGCCTAACAAGTGTGATGGGTGCTGCTTTTACTTACTGATCTGTCAGTTTTTTCTCCTTGCTTTTCAAGTAGAAGAAACAGCCAGATAGCCGTTCTCTGTACAGTGGAACCTCGGATTACGAGCATAGTCCGTTCCAGGAGAATGCTCGTAATCCAATGTACTCGCATATCAAAGCGAGTTTTCCCAGTGAAGTCAATGGAAATGAAAATAATTTGTTCCGCATTGACTTCAATGGGATGCAATACCGCATGCGGCCAGAGGGGGCGCCGGAAAGCCTCAGAAACGGCCTAAAAGGCCCGAGGGACACTTTGGCGGACCTCGGCAAACCTCGGAAAGACTCCGTTCATGAGCCTTTTCGAGGTTTGTCGAGGTCAGCCGAACTGTCCTCAGGCCTTTCCATGCATTTCCGAACGGCAACTTTCGGCTCTGGCGCCCCCCACCTCAGGCCAAAAGTGTTACTGCACACCACTTTTAGCCTGAATCCTGCTTGTTTTGCGAGACAACACTCGCAAACCGAGTTAGGAATTTTAGAAATACAGTGTACGGTTTGCGAAACGCTCGTTAACCGTGTTACTCGCAAACTGAGGTTCCACTGTACACAGGGTTCTGTATGTTTGTAAAGACAAAACTCTGTGCTGTGATTGGACACAGCTGATTAGCAGGTTTCAGCTAAAATCATTGGCGGAAATCTGCTGGCAAACTCGTGCAGTGTCCTATCATAGCATGGACTAGCAGGGGGTGCGCGCAAGCGTGCCGCAAAACCGAGAAGTACACCATGATGTACTGGTATGTCGCTGTGCCTCCCGCTCGCAGTACATCTACTGCGTGTTGATCAGCAAGCAGTTAAATTGTTGCAACAATTGGATAGAGAGGGTGAGAGTTGTTCGGGGGGGAGCCCTGGGCTGAAGATTTGCAAAATGTAATAACATTATAAGCATTGGTTTGTGCTTTAAACAAACTGTTTCCAAACAGATATTATATGTACACTGAACAATGCCAAATCGGTTAATGTGGAGTCTCTGCTAAGGGTTTGTCAGTTTGAAAACAATATCCATGCTCCTAGTAGCTACAAATAATGTGATCTAGTTTGCCTAGGCCTAAGGACCAGTGTTGCCAACCTACCAGATTGAAATTTACTGACACAACACCCAAAATTTACTGGCACAGCCACGTTTTTACTGGCATTTTAAAAAGTTATTTGGGCTACAAATAAGTGCAATATGCAATTAGCAATGTGATTTAAGGTACATATTAAAGAAAAAAGCATATTTCTTATTTTATTTTCAATATAGTAAGTGGCTCATAGGCAGGAAATTAGAACGGACAGGCACACACACATGAAACTGAGCAGTGTGCAGCAGCACAGATCACCAACATGTCCCCTCCTGAGTCACAGTGACAGTCTCTCTCCATGCCAGGTGGTCTCTTCAGTCCACTCCAGTCCAAACAGCACTGACAGTCCCACTCCCGGCTTGCCTTGCTCCTATCCCGCAGACCTGCACATGAGGCTCTGGCCGCTCCGCTTGTCTCCCGTGCACCATGAGATCACACAACACGCTCAGGCACCACCTCCGCCAGACGCGCCCCCCCCCCGGTACCACCCAAACACACTGTAGAAGGCACCTGGATGGTCTCGGCCGGCTCCGGACCTGTTCTGCGTATACGCCGTTCTGAACTTTTTTTTTTACTGGCAACCTTTTCCTCTTACTGGCAGGAGAAAAGTGCCCGTTTTTTTACTGGCTGCCAGTAAAAATACTGAGGGTTGGCAACACTGCTAAGATTTGATTTGATCAAGCAGACACATAATATATTGAAGTGGAAAATTTAAAGACAGGTCCCCTTTAAATGCAACCATTTTTATGTCTGACTGTGGTGTAACTTTAAATGAATGCAACTGCGCTTACAATATTCCTGGCAAAAATCATAGTTTGCACAGATATTACTGATGCAAAGACAACACAGAAGAAGGGCAAGCTGTACTTGCTACACATTATAATTATGGACTCCAGTAATAATTCACCGTTAGTCATGCGCTACCAATGCATAATGATGTAATATCCCTTTGACTGTCAGGAGCAGCTGCAATGTAGCAGGTCCCAGCAGAGATGCTGAAGTTAACCCAGTTTCCTGTGATTAATAATTTTAATTCCAATATAAACAATACAGTATGCGAATGATTGGCATTGCTTATAATAATGTTGTACAGGAAAGAAAAAAAAAAGGCACTTGTGGTGCATCTAGATTTTTTAAGGTGACAGCCTGTATGATACCTGATTGTTTATTCATAAACAAACAGAAATGTTTAATTAGATTACTAAAATCACTGACTCCTACATCGACTCCAAGTTCCTTAGGTGATTTTTACAACAGCCATAATGATTTATTACACATGGCTAGCTTAATACATGTGGTAGATCATGATTATTATTATTTTTTTTTTTTTTAAGAAATGTATGCATGAGTAAATGCCACAAGAATTTCAAATGTTAAAGTAAAATGAATGTCGTTAAAAATGACTAATGTTTTTAGTGCGATTACTAAACAGAAAACGATAAATCAGCATTTGAGCAATGCATTCTAACAAAAATAAACAATGGTAATAACAAAAATGATACTAACACTACTAAAAATAAGACTTTTAACTAGAAAAAAAATGCAGTGCAGAAAGATGGTCCTCTCTAAATGGGAAAATGGAAGTACCTGAATGGGCGTAGTTCTGTGTACCTTCAATGCCCCCTTCTGGTGAATTTTTGCAAAGCATTCGGCACAGTAATGCTCGCCGCACTCCAAACACATCTTCAGTGAAAAGCATCGAATAGAACAAAAACAAATTACTGTATTGACCAGAGGTTCCAGGAATTCCATACATGTGTTAAATTATACAGCAAGCTCACAGATAATCGCCTGAAAGCACAAGTGTTATCAGTACAAATACTTTGGAAAATGAGTAAATATTTCAAACAAGTGCTTTGTGAGGACACAATTATAATAAAAAATATACTTACAGTGTATACTAATATGGGAATAGAAATTTTTACATCAAGTTAGAAGATCTGATTATCTCATGTGTATCCACATCCAGAACTCAGTAAGTAATGCTCAATCAACCTGATGCAGTAATTTAGCCTTACGTACTCGCTTAATAGCATACCAGACCAACCACTTCGCATTAGGTTTGTATTCCTATAGTTTGGACGGCAAGACTCTTATTTTTATATTTTAACGGCTAGCTCAACCCAAAATTAATATTTGGTTCTGCATATGCATTGGTGGGTTAAAAAAAAGCATCTGCTGTTATAATAGTTAATGGCAGTTTCAATGGTGAAACTACAGCAGTTAAGGCCATGATGATGATGATAAACCTTTTGTACCCTACCCCCCCCCCCCCCCCCGCCCAATGTTTTATTCTCCTTTATAAGGAATCTATTTGGAAATGTAATATGATCATTTGGCTTTGTAATAGCTGCAAGCACTGGAGTTGAACAAGGAATTCTGGTGGGAAATCTTACCACTAGTGTTCTTTAGAGATAAGCCAGCAAGTGAGCGGATCCGAAAAATACAACACAAGGCTGCAAGATTTGAATGGAGTCAGCCTTTTAAAAAAGAACTTGTCAACATGGCATTTGACAATATTGGCTGGCGGTATCTGTGGGCTGTGCTGACCAAGTTTGGGTTTGGGCCCAGGTTTCTTAAGTGGGTGAGATTGCTGTATGACACACCGCAGGCGGCCATACGCATGTCGGATAGGATGTCGCATGCCTTTGCACTGGGTAGGGGGACCAGGCAGGGATGTCCCCTGTCCCCCCTGCACTTTGCTATGGTCATTGAGCCCCTTGCAGCTCAGGTACGGAATTGCCCAGAGGTTAAGGGCTTCCGTTATGGCGAGCTGCATAAGAAGATCATGCTCTACGCTGATGACATGCTCCTTTTTCTGGCAGACGTAGATGACTCTTTGATTCAGGTTATGTCCCTTATTACGAAGTTTGGACGTTTTTCAGGCCTTAGTATCAATTGGTCCAAATCAGCTATAATGTTTCTGGATGAGACCCCTGGGCCTGATGTAGGGCCCTCGTGCCCGGTTCCCGTAGTGCACTCCTTCAAGTACCTGGGTATTAATATGTCCCCCATAGCGACTGACTTCTGCAAACTGAACATATATCCCCTCTTGACCTGGTTTAAGAGATAAAATACACATTTGGAACAAACTTAAAATGTCCCTGGCAGGCAAAACAAACCTTATCAAGATGATTCTAATGCCACAACTGTTATATTTGCTTCACAACACACCAGTAGTTCTTACCCTGAAAATATTCAGAGTGGTCAACTCTCTTTTCAGGCTATTATGGCACACCAAACCCCCCAGGATCAAACTGGAACAGCTGCAATACCTGAGAGGGGGTGGGCTTGCCCTACCCAACCCTTGGATATACTATCTGGCTGCACAGTTACAGCACCTGATAGGAGCCATGACACCCTTGCCTGTGAGCCCAATCGGCCAGGCTCATGTTGCTTGGCTCGGGAGCCGAGTCGGTCCCCGAGGGACTAGAGGCCCAGCAGTTTCAAAAAACCAACAAGAGAATACCCACATACTCACTCCTTTAGAAGGTGTGGAACAAAGCTAAACAGCTTCAGAATGTGAAGGGGTACACGGTATATAGCCCACTATGGGGAAACAACACATACACTGAGCTAGCCAAGATCCAGCAGGGGCCCAAGTGGCGCCTCCTGGGTATAACACACTTGAGACATGTCTTTCTATTTTAGCACAGATGTAATGAATATGAGAACACCTCAGGAGAAGATTGGGGATTCATCATACAGATTGTAATCAGAGCATTTCTTGACAATGTCCAGGACCCCTTTAGGATCACCACCTAAAAAGCCCTGCAGCAGCTCTGTATACTGGATGGATGAAGCCAAATACAGAGCAATCTTAGAAAAAAAAACCTAGAGTCTGCAAAAGACTTGAGACTGGGGAGGAGGTTCACCTTCCAGCAGGACAATGGACCTAAACATACAGCCAGAACTACAATGGAATGGTTTAGATCAAAGTATATTCATGTGTTTGAATGGCCAAGTCAAAGTCCAGATCTAAATCCAATTGAGAATCTATGGCCAGACTTAAAAATTGCTGTTCACAGACGCTGTCAATCCAATCTGACAGAGCTTCAGCTACTGTATTTTGCAAAGAAGAATGGGCAAACATTTTAATCTCTAGATGTGCAAAGCTGGTAGACATCCCCAAAAATACTTGCAGCTGTAATTGCAACAAAAGGTGGTTCTACAAAAGTATTGACTCAGGGGGGCTGAATACAAATGCACACCACACTTTTCAGATATTTATTTGTAAAAAATGTGGAAAACCATTTATTATTTTCCTTCCACTTCACAATTATGTGCTACTTTGTGTTGGTCTATCACATAAAATCCCAATAAAATACATTTATGTTTTTGCTTGTAACAAGACAAAATGTGGAAATTTTTTTTTAAAGGCACTATATATATATATGCCCAATTAGCCATTTTCCCTCCCCAGTATCATGATCATGTGACTCGGGAGCAGGTGTGTTAACTTTGGTGTTATCGCACTCACTCTATATAAGAAGATTGCTAAGACCCTGAAACTGAGCTGCAGCACAGTGGCCAAGACCATACAGTGTTTTAACAGGACAGGTTCCACTCAGAACAGGCCTCGCCATGGTCGACCAAAGAAGTTCAGTGCATGTGCTCAGCGTTGTATCCAGAGGTTGTCTTTGGGAAATAGACGTATGAGTGCTGCCAGCATTGCTGCAGAGATTGAAGGGGTGGAGGGGTCAGCCTGTCAGTGCTCAGACCATACGCCGCACACTTCATCAAATTGGTCTGCATGGCTGTTGTCCCAGAAGGAAGTCTCTTCCAAAGATGATGCACAAGAAAGCCCACAAACAGTTTGCAGAAGACAATTAGACTAAGGACATGGATTACTGGAACCATGTCCTGTGGTCAGATGAGACCAAGATAAACGTATTTGGTTCAGATGGTGTCAAGATGGTGGCAAGCGTGTGTGGCGGCAACCAGGTGAGGAGTACAAAGACAAGACAAGTGTGTCTTGCCTAAAGTCAAGCATGGTGGTGGGAGTGTCGTGGTCTGGGGCAGCATGAGTGCTGCCGGCACTGGGGAGCTACAGTTCATTGAGGGAACCATGAATGCCAACATGTACTGTGACATACTGAAGCAGAGCATGATCCCCTCTCCCTTCGGAGACTGGGCCATAGGGCAGTATTCCAACATGAAAACAACCCCAAACACACCTACAAGACGACCACTGCCTTGCTAAAAAAGCTAAGGGTAAAGGTGATGGACTGGCCCAGCATGTCTCCAGACCTAAACCCTATTAAGCATCTATGGGGCATCCTCAAATGGAAGGTGGAGGAGCACAAGGTCTCCAACATCCACCAGCTCCGTGATGTCATCATGGAGGAGTGGAAGAGGACTCCAGTGGCAACCTGTGAAGCTCTGGTGAACTCTATGCCCAAGAGGGTTAAATCAGTACTGGAAAATAATGGTGACCACACAAAATATTAACACTTTGTGCCCAATTTGCACATTTTCACTCAGGGGTGCACTCACTTTTGTTGCCAGCGGTCTAGACAATAATGGCTGTGTGTTGAGTTATTTTAAGGGGACAGCAAATTTACCCTGTTATACAAGCTGTACACTCACTACTTTACATTGTAGCAAAGCGTAAATTCTTCAGTGTTGTCACATGAAAATATATATTAACATATTTAAAAAGATGTGATGGGTCTCATTTTTGTGAGATACTGTGTGTGTGTGTGTATATATATATATATATATATATATATATATATATATATATATATATATATATATATATATTATTTTTTTAAATAATAATAGCAAATACTAAGCACATAATACTGTAAATCTATATATATATATCATTTAAGTGATTGTAAAGGGTACATTTTTTTAAATAATAAATATGTTTTACTTACCTGCTCTGTGCAGTGGCTTTGCACAGAGCAGCCCTGATACTTCTCCTCTCAGGTCCTCTGCCAGCGCTCCTAGCTCCTCTTCTTCTCGGTGTGCCACCATAGAAAGTGGCTTCCTATAGTGGCACACCTGCAGGTTAAATCCCAAGCCGTGCTGCCTGTGTCACAGGATTTGATTGACAGTAGCAGAAGCCAATGGCTCCGGCTGCTATCAATATGCCCTGTAAAGATGGAGAGAGCGAAGAGAGCTGCTGCTCTGGGGCACAGCACTGGACTGAGCTGGGACTCAGGTGAGTATAAGGGGGAGCTGCACACTTTAATGCAGAGAATGCATTAAGGTAAACAACCTTCTGCCTTTAGAACCACTTTAATCATTTACTGATGAAAAATGATAAATTATTATTTTTTTTTTTAGATTTTGAGCTAATTTAAAACCTGATCTTTACCACTTATATGATTTGCGTCTGATTTGCAATCATTTTATTTGCATAAACAGCTGCAATTTAGGTGCTACTCTGGCGTTTAAGAAGCCACACCATGGGAATATTAGTCCAAATCAAAGATGTACAACCAGGATACCCAGGAATGAAAGCTGTGATAGCTGTAAAAAGGACGCAATTGCATTAAAATGAATTCTCCTCCATGACCTTACTTAGTATGTTATAGAAAAAAAAAAATCAATCTTCCTATTAAAGCATTCTGTAAAGTTCCCGCCATGGTATCTTCTACTGTCAAGTACTTTAGAAAGGTTCTCCATAGAAAGACAGATGTTTGGGGTTATTTATTAAGAAAGAGTAAATAGCAGTGATGTGCAGAAACTCATAGCAATCAATACTGAAAATGATTGGTTGGAAGTGGATACTGCATTTTGTTGTACCTTAGTAAACCTAATAGCAGCGATGTGTAGACACGCATAACAATCAATATTGAACATGATTGGTTGGTAGTGGATACTGCACTCTGTTGTAACTTAGTAAGCCTTCAAACTCTTTATACATACCAGTATTGCTCTTTTATTTTCACACTGTCCACAAGCTTTCCCCTTTAATCTGGGTTTCTCAGTGGTTGGCATATCTGCAGGCCCTGATGTCTTCAGTTTCTCGGGCTCTTGAGAAAACATAATACAGTTCAAGTCATGCACAAAGAATAGCATGGACGACTGAGAAAAGCATTCAATCACCTGTAATATATTAGGTGTCCTGTGCTCTGGCAGAAACACGTCACTTACTGGCAATCCACAGTCACAAATTATTCTTCAATGTGCAGTCTGCGATTAACAGAAGCTTGAGTATTCAATATTGTTCCTTCACAAGCCACTAGTTAACATATGCAGCAATGCATTAGTTTAATTTAACAGGTATGGTTATTGACAAGAGGCCAGCACATGGAAATTGAATAAATCACAGGGCATCTGAGTAATGGAAGCAGGAAGTCATAACTGCAAGTGAAATATGGGGCCAATTTACTAAGAGGACAAAATTAGATAAAACCTCCAATGAGGCTGACAAATGACAGCAATATGACTGCATACGTTCACTAATTGTTTCGCAATTAAAGGTGGCATATCTCTTTTCTTTAATTAAGGAGGACAGGCTTGGAAAAGAACAGGTACCACTAAAAACAAAACACTAGAAGCATTGATACATAGCGACAGAAAAATACTGTATAACTCATGTGGCAATATACAGGGTAAAGAGGGGATTTTACCATATAATGCAGCAATTAAATGCATGTCAGGGTGGAAACACCATTGTCTGAGCATTTGTTATTGCCAAAAAAAAAAAAAAACTCCTTGTTTGTTAGACCTTGCTTCTGTTTGCTGCCTGCCTTGATCTCCTACCTGTCTGATTACACTTCTGCCCATTGGCCTGTTTATTCGTTGGTCAACTATTACCACCATGGAAGTGCATCTCTGCAAGGTTATGGAACAGTGGCAGCCCGATATGGGGGAATTAACCAGTGAGCAATGGGAGATGACACTAGAGGCAATACATGCTGGTTCTTTAAATACATCCCAGCGCCTTTCGCAATTGTACATTTTGTTCAGAGTGCATTATACCCTTCTCAAATTGCTTAAGATGGGACTTGTCCCTGACCCTTCCTGTCCTAAATGTAGTAGGGATCATGGAGATCTTATCCATGTGTTATGGCACTGTCCAAAACTACAGATACTAGGAATCCATACTTCGTACTATTAATCAAGCATTTCAGTGCACTATATCCTAAGTGTTGTCTATTGGGTATTCTAGATGAAGTAGTACCAGATGCTTTTGCTAAGGAAGCTGTCTCCAGGGCCTTGTTTTTAGGCGCACAGTCATCTTGCTTCACTGGAAAAGTGCCTCCCCTCCCACCCTTAGGGAATGGGTAAATCATACGGGCAAATTTGAGAAAGTGTGGGGTGGGTGGCTGGATATTCCTGGTCTGGCTCCAATAAAATTAGTCATGGATAGATTGCTGGGGTAATGTGCTGCTCTTTTCTGTACTTTATATATCGCAATGCCTGGTTAAACCATGTTACTGGAATTCTATATGGCATTTTTTTGTAGTTGGTAGATTCAAACTTTGGGGGGAGCTGTATGGCTTAGCTCGGTTGGTAGCAACTTCATACATCCTTGACTGGTATTGAGTTTTGATAGTTTGTTCTGTGTTATTGTAACTATACGTAACAAATGTATTTGGATATCTGACTGGTTCTGGAACCTGTAAGTTTGTACAAAACTAATAAAGCTTTTCTGACAAAAACTATCACCACCATACCTACCACAAGTTGCCCTTTGAGGCATCAGCAGTGTAGCATTCGTACTGCCAGTGGCTTCACATTCTGAGGTTGTGCTCCATAGGGAGTTGTGCACTGCTTACGTGGAATGTTTAATAATCATGACAGCCTTCGTAAGAAAGCAATGGCTACCCAACAAGAGATGCAACAGTAAGAATTATTGGACTTAAACTGGTTGTAAACCTCAGACATGAAATATGAACAAAGCATATCCCTCTATAGTGGGACCACCCCACGTACATTTACTGTGGCAAGGCAGCCCTTAAGCAGAAAATCACGTACCTGTACGAGATTCTGGCGGATGGCTCTGGGGTCCGCGTGCTGCGCTCCCGTTGTGATTGGACACAGCGGGAACCAATCATCGAGTCTGGCGGCCACGATGGCTGCCGGCCACCCGCGATTGCTCGCTGGAGAGACAGAACGATTGGCTGCCTATGTAAACAAGGCAGACTGTCGTTCTGTTAGACAGGAAGAGAGACATCGGTGATTACTGCTAATCAGGAATACAGATGTCTTTCTTCCTTGAGTGCATCTGTCCCCTACACAGTAATAAAATACTCATAGGGAACACAGTTAACCCTTTGATTGCCCCTGATGTTAACCCCTTCCCTGACAGTGTCATTTATACAGTGCATTTTTTTTTAGCACTGATCACTATTTGTGTCACTGGTGCCCAAAAAGTTTCACTAAATGTCAGATTTGTCCGCTGCAATGTCGCAGTCCAGCCAAAAAAAAAAAAAAAAGCTGATCACCGCCATTACTAGTAAAAACATAAAAAAATAAATAAATAAATAAAAAAGTAAAAAAAAAAAAAATTAAAAGTCCATAAATCTATCCCAGAGTTTGAAGACGCTACAACTTTTGCGCAAACCAATATACGCTTTTTGGGATGTTTTTTTTTTTTTTTACCAAAAATATGTAGCAGAATACAAATTAGCCTAAATTGATGAACAAATTCGATTTTTTTTTTTTTTTTTATTTAGAATCTTTTATAGCAGAAAGTTAAAAAAATATTTTTTTTCTTCAAAATTGTCAGTCTTTTTTTGTTTATAGCGCAAAAAATAAACGCAGAGGCGATCAAATATCACCAAAAAAAACTCTATTTGTGGGGGGCGGAAAGAAAACAAAAAAAAAAGGGGACAGCAATTTTATTTCAGTACAGCGTCGCAGTTAACCAGTTGCCGCCCGCCCACCGTCAAATGACGGTGGAGCGGCGCGGCTCTCATTCTGGGACGCTGTCATATGACGGCGTCCCAGAATGACAGCACCATGTTGCTAGATCTCTGTAAAGACCTGCGTCCGCGGCTCTTTAACCATATGATCGGCTGTGTCCAATCACAGCCTGTCACATATAAACACGGAGATGCCGTTAATTGGCGCTATTTGCCTCACACCGACAGAGTGTGTGGCGAGGAGAGCCGATCAGTGGCATCTCCTTGCAGGGAACAACATTATAGCGCCAACAGTGTCACCAATCAGTGCTGACTATCAGTGCCGCCTATCAGTGCCCACCAGTGCCACCAATTAGTGCCCATTAGTAATGCCAGTCAGTGCTGCCCATTACTACTGTCCATCAATGCCCAGTTTCACCCATCAATGCCCACCAGTGCCGCCTATCAGTGCCCATAAGTATGGCATATTAGTGCCTCATCAGTGCCACCTAATCAGTGCCCATAAGTGCCACCTCATCAGTGCCCACCAGTTCAGCCTATCAGTGCCCATCAGTTCCGCCTCATCAGTACACATCAGTGAAAGAGAAAAATTACTTATTAACAAAATTTGACAGAAACTAAAGTAAAAATATTTTTTTTTCAAAATGTTTGTTTGTTTGTTTTTTTTTTTTTTTAGTAATAAATAAAAAAATCCAGCAGTGATTAAATACCAACAAAAGAAAACTCTAATTTGTGTGAAGAAGATGATAAAAATTTCATTTGGGTACAATGTAGCATGACCGCGCAATTGTCATTCAAAGTGCAACAGCGCCGAACGCTGAAAAATGGCCAGGGCAGGAAGGGGGTGTAAGTGCCTGTAGTGGTTAAAGCAACGCAGTGCCGTATCGCAAAAAAATGGCCTGGCCAGGAAGGGGGTAAAACCTTCCAGAGCTGAAGTGGTTAAAGTGGAACTTCACCCTCTCAATCAACATTGGCTATCTTTAATCCTTATGCTGCTAGCATTAGTAAATAGATAAAAAGGTATATTAAATTCACTGGCTTTAAACTTGTTTTTACATTTCTTCAGCTACTTCCTGTATTCTATGTATAGGCAAATGATGTCATACATCTCAGGAGTCTTCAGATAGCTAGGAGGGGTCTTCTTAGCTAAGCACACCCTCTTGCCTACATGCCTGAGCTAAGGGCAGATGGATTCCAGCAAATAAATGAATGTTACAGGAATCATTTGTCCTTAGTCAAGACAGCCACAGACAGAAATGCTAAGGGATGCTTTTCAAAGTGATGTCCCAGCAAAACAAAGCATGGAGACATGGATGGATAGGTGAGTTTACTTTGAATATTAAAACAGATTTTTTTTTTAAAAAATTTGGTTTGTGGTGCTCAGATGCAGTGTAGTTTCGCTTTTAGAAAAAGCAAACCTTTGTTGGTCATTGTAACCACGCGCCGCCTTTTGTTTACTAATCTGAACTGGAAAGATGCAAACTTTAAAAATGTTTTCTACAATCAACTTAGGATTCAAAAGTTTTTGAATAGAAAATGTCTATTGGCATAAAAGGTGGGGCTACATATTGGCCACATACTTGTATGTATATTTTCTGTAACGGCTCCTTGGCCAGTGTTAAATTTCAAAGAGAAAAAAATATATAGGTCCTTGTAATGGAACATGTAGGTGGACTGATGAATGTTCAGGTGACCCATGTTCTTTCTGGACCTTGTTATACTGGAGAACTCTGGAGAACACCACAGGTGTTTTTTTTTCTTTTGGATCATAGACACTTTGTAGCTCATTATGCTTATAGAAATCCT
Source organism: Aquarana catesbeiana (assembly GCF_042186555.1). NCBI lineage: Eukaryota > Metazoa > Chordata > Amphibia > Anura > Ranidae > Aquarana > Aquarana catesbeiana. The sequence goes on from NC_133327.1 coordinate 216,014,656, forward strand.
CCTTATAGTCTCCTACAAAAGCACAGGCAACACAGAAAGGTACAATACATACACAAATTAAAAATGTAAACTAATTCACATGCCAACCTGTGGACTGCGGTGCCACCCAGAAGCACTGTAAGAGGGCTGCTACATCTAGTTGCAATGGATTTTTATTAAGAAAACCCAAATTAAGTATGATTTTTTTTTCTTAATCTAGCACTGCCATATTGTATCCTTAATTATAAATAAGAGTCGATTGACTACATTTACTTCTTGCCCGAGGTTGTTGTGTAAGTATGTAGCATTTTTACCTGGAATTGGATTTTTGAGAACTTTTAGCTTCACTTTCCCTGAAGAAGCCTAAAATAAACAAAATAAAGTGAATAATGAAAAACAAGATCAATGAAGCAAGAAAGAGTATGAGTGACAGCTGTCACAAACACAGTGGGTTTCATTGCTCAACTTTTCTTTCATATAAACTGACTGTTTTGCCTAACGGTGGTGATTCCAATTCAGATGCACACAAAAAAAATGACAATTGGAGAATTACATTTTTTATTCATAATGGTTGCTATGGGAGAATACAGAGATTCTACAAAGGGGTTGATTTACTAAAGGCAAATGGACTGTGCACTTTGCAAAGTGTAGTAACACTCTGAAAGGGCAGTTGCTCCAGAGCTTAGTAAATGAGATAAAGATTCACTTTGCAAAGAATACCCAAACACATGCAAAGGAAAATAAAAAATAAAAGCATGTTTGCTTGCACATGATTGGATGATAGTAAATGAGCAGAAGCTCTGCTGACTTCTAAGCTTTGGAGCAACTGCACTTTGCAAAGTGCACAGTCTGCCTTTAGTAAATCAATCCCAAAGCAGATAAACAGTATTTCCACTCATCATACATTTACATTTTCTGCTATATTTACTGTTTAACATATATTGTAACAGGTCCGTACCTTGGCAACATTTTCCTTTTTGTGGTTTTGAGTTTGATTTCCAATTTGTCCAGATTTCCAATGATATCCATTTGATCGTCTGTAAAAGAGAAAGATAAATGCATAAAATGTCATTTTATTTCAGGGACATCATTCATGTAAAATTGAGTGCACAATTAAACTGAGAAGAGAAAATTCATATGATTTGATCATCCTACATAGATTCCACATGGGTGCAACCGATGGAGCTGTTCCTAGCACAATTTATTGGGAAGAGGTTCCATGGCAAACAATGCTGGAAGCATTAGACCTTCCTTCTGTGCGAAGAACATCCTGGTATAGTTAGAAAAACACTGTGTCCAGGCAGTAGGAAGTGTTGACTAGAACTGTTCAGCAAACGTTCACCATGGCCTTTATAGGGTCAAGGGCTATGAAATAATGATGACAATGAAGGACACCAAGAAGTGGGCAACTTGCATCCCATTATTTCATATTTTCAGGAACAAGAAACATTTACAGTACAATACAATATTCAACCCAATATCTCTGCTTTAATGCGGTTCTCTATTGAGTGGGGGCAGTTTACTAAAACTGGAGCAAACAGAATCTGGAGCAGCCGTGCTTAGTAATCAATCAGCTTCTAACTTCGGCTTGTTCAAATAAGCTTTAAAAATTAAAAGGTAGAAGTTGATTGGTTGCCATGCACATCTGCCTCTGATTGTGACTGCTCCAGTCTTACCGATTCCCTGCCATGTCTCTGCTAATCTGTTTTATCCTCCACTGTTGGTTTTCATTGCAATCAGTCAAGTGTGTATATGGAATGCTATTTCTAATGCCGCTCACACACGAGCAGACTTGCCAACGGGCTAAACTCCGTCGGCATTTCCGACAGAAAGATTTAGAATATGTTCTATATCTAAGTCTGTCGGAAATGCAGACAGAAAAAGTCAGATGGCGCATAAACACGGTCGGAATGTCCAAACAAAAGCTCTCATCAGACTTTTTCTGTCGGGAAGTCCGGCCGTGTGTACGCGGCATTACACATATCAAAGTCTGAGCCACTAATTCCTGCTTTAGGATCCACATACTGGTAAAAAACACTTTATTGGATCTGTGGATTCTCCTTGCTTAAATTCCTCAGTACAACATCACCCCATGTACCAAACTCTTCTTTTTCTTTTTGACTTATCTCCATCACCATCATTACACATCACATTAGAGCAAGACTAAAATGCTGTGTCTTGGTTTATCCATGAAGGAGGTGATCAAATCAATAGACCATTACCTGCATATAATATTTACATTACATTACAAAATCAATATATCCTTAGAAATGCATGAGTTTGTAATTATATGGGAAATAAAGGAGACAAACGGCTCCAGTAGCACTTGTCCATATGTCAGCACATATAACAAGTCACTATAAGTCAGCAAAAGCCACTAAAACAAAGTGAATCGGTGGGTGTATATTGTTCATCTAATGTGTATAGTCACTCACTTCCCAGACCATATTTCTCACTTCTGTCCATAGACCTCATGTTTACACAGGCATTGCTTAACCTCCCTGGCGGCATGAATATTTCAGAGTTTTGCGTCTCAAAGCGGTACAATTATTTTGCATAGAAATTTGGCGTTTTATATTGTAGGCCTGTAATTCTTAGCAATAATACACTTATATCTGTCCACCAGGAGTCCAGTAGATATCCCGGGTATGATGACGTTTGAAACACAAAATCATTACTTATAATGTAATAAATATAAATAATTTTAAAAAAATAATAATATAATAATAAAATAAAATTTCCCCACGATTCCCTATCGCTCAATTCTGCAAGTGTTCTAATTTACTATCGCTGTTTTCTAGCTGGTCTAAAGCCACTTTTGATGTAAAGGGTCACTTTTAGGTTGCTATGGACAATCTCAAGTTTCCAGGCAGAAAGAACAGTATATAGAATATAAAACTGCATGCAGGGCATGGACCAAAGCACTGGGGACAAAAGGGAAGTGAAATGATTTTATACAGTACTGTAATCTGTAAGATTACAGTACTGTATGTGTTATGATTTTTACATATTTATTTGAATTTGCCGTCAGGCTCCGCTCCCGTGCGTCGCGACAGAGAGGCTTCGGGCAGAGGACAGAGCCCGCAGACACAGCGGGGGGACATCGCATCGCTAATGGTGCTGCAATTTAACCCCAAGCCACACTCGGGAATACTGTCAGGGAGGTTAAAGTCGCGGCAAAAAAAACTGCAGTAAAAAAGATGCCTGGGAGTAGACTGAAACACCTGCAATGGAGGGGAGCGCAGGTATCACAGTGCTGGAGAAAGGCTGCTTTGCTAGGCAAGTCTACCATAATGTGCAAACTTGCTGCATTTAACTTTTACATTACTGCAAAAAAGCTTTTAGGGGCCCCAATAGGTTTTTTTTTTTTCCTGTGTTTCATCGGTTTGATTCTGCTTTAATGCAACTGCTTACATTTCTTCAGTTAAATGTCAAATTAGTCATTTCTGAACTTTAAACTTAAAAAAAAAATATGTTTTTATTTCTTTTTATTCAGGCAAATACTGTATATTTGCAAAACAAGCACTTCACTTTGAACAGGTTCAACCAACAGGTGGCACTCCAGAGTTCACTGGCTACACGTTTTCTAGAATCCTTTACACCCCTGGTGTCCATCCTGTAGCTCAGAGGAATGCGTACCTTTGGCACTTATTGTGTTGCTCTCAGTGACCCTACAGACGGTAACATTTGTTACTCTTGAAAAAGAAAGGCTGCACAAAAGGAACGACCCAACGTAGTTTATTTAAAAAAAAAAAAGTCAAATGACAGCCACCAAGTCAGTGACACAAGACCCAAGAAGGACTGTTGACAGTGTAAAACGCATCACCTCCTGGGTCCTGTGTCATTGTGTCTTCCTTTCTTTTTCATTGATCATCGGTGGCGAGCCGCGGCTTGCGCCCAGCGCATCCGGATTGCAGTGATTGCTTACCTGGAGCGGTGTTCCTTTCTTTGAACTATTTGTTTGCCTTAGCTAGGTTCTGACTCATGGCAGTGATTAAAAAAAAATATCCTTTAGACTGGATTCTAAAGGACTGGACTTTCTGCTGTGATGTACATACTTTTCCCTCTGTTTAGTTTTTTCTTGTTTCCTTTATAATGGATCTTGTGAGTAATAGCAAATGTGGTACACATAGGGGGTTATTTACGAAAGGCAAATCCACTGTGCACTGCAAGTGCACTTGGAAGTGCAGTCGCTGTAGATCCGAGGGGGACATGCAAGGAAAATAAAGAACAGCATTTTAGCTTGCACATGATTGGATGATAAAATCAGTAGAGCTTCCCCTCATTTCAAATCTACCCCTCAGTTTTACAGCGACTGCACTTGGAAGTGCACTTGTAGTGCAAAGCGGATTTGCCTTTCGTAAATAACCCCCATAATTTTAAGGGGGCTGTAGAGAGCACAAATGTGGAAGCACCGATTTGTAAAGGGGCGCTAATAGCAGTGATTTCTAGCAGTCTCATATAATGTATATCCAGTCTATGACTGCCTCCTGAAGCATGTTCCATATCCCCAACAACTCCTATACCATGTCTGCCATCGCTGACCATCTCCTGTTGCATATCCACAATCTGACAGCTTTCTGTAGCATGACATTCACGAAATAGAATGCACAACTCCTTGAGATGTTGGAGGCTGCACTTGAGATGCTCTATATCAAGAAAGTTGATCAGCACTTCTTTACACTATGCTCTTAAGAGTGTGATTTGATCCCTTATTCAGCTACCACATACACATGCAACCATGGGTGTCAGATGAGCATGCGCAATAAAATGACAACTATCCACACATATTAACTATTGCTGCGCACGTAATAATTCTAGAGCCATCATTCACTGTTGACTCATAACTAATGAGCTGTTAAGGTTGTCAAAGCGTCGGCCCCTGGAAAATTTTTGGTACATCGTTTTTTGACTTTCACATGCACCTTCTAGTATTGCTAGGTTGTAATGCCGCGTACACATGACTGTTTTTTCTGTCAGAATAATCTGACGGTTTTTCCGACTGAGTTCCGCTGAAACGGACTTGCCTACACACGATCACACCAAAGTCCGATCGTTTAGAACACGATGACATACGACGGGACTAGAAAAAGGAAGTTCAATAGCCAGTAGCCAATAGCTGCCCTTGCGTCGTTTTTGGTCCGTCGGAATAGCATACAGACGAACGGTTTTCCCGATAGGAATTGATTCCGTCTGAAAGATTTAAAACATGTTCTATTTCTAGGTCCGTCAGCATTTTCGAAAGAAAAAGTCAGATGAAGCGCACACATGATCGGAATATCCGATGGAATGATTCCGTCGGACCTTTTCTGCCGGAAAGTCCGGTCGTGTGTACGCGGCATTAGTGCAGGAAAATTTAAGTTTGGCTCAGGGCTAAGCCTGAGCTATGAATCTGGGTCAGGGTTTAGTGACTCAGAGTTGGGTGACTCATCCTAACAGCTTCTCCGGTGCCTCCCCGTTTTCTGGGAAATTGGAGAATGATCCAAACATAGTGGGTGGAGGTTAGGAGGAGCTGCTTGGAATATTTATGAGGGCCTCAGGCAATCCCCAGATAAGGGCTGGCTGGGGGCAGGCATAAATAGGCATGAGTCATGCCAGGAAGGGGAGTCGGTGGGAGATGGAGTGCTGAGGAGGCTGTCGGTGGCCCTTGAGGGTGCCCCCTAGTCTGGAGGGGGGTGATTTTAAGCAGGGGCTCAGGTGCTGGAAGGATCCTACCAAAACACATGGAGGAAGAACTTCCTAGAGGCACAGGAGCAAGGAGAGACGATAGAAGGAACAGGTCAGCATGTCTGGGAAATGTCCCGAGAGTTAGCCGGGTGGGCTGGTGAGTGTCAGTCTGGAGGACTGTGCGGAAAAGTTAGCCCGGAGGGCTAGTGAAAGGGGCAGCTGCAGCCAGGTGGGTTGGCAGTGCCTGAGGCGGTGGTGCTGAGATCAGTAGCCACAGGTGTAATGCAAGCTGGACACTGAAATTCTGCTACACAACGGGTTCCTGCCTGTAAAGGGGCGTTGCTTTATTCTGACCAAGTGACTGTCATATATTCAGTGATCCTGCTGTGAGTGTTGGAGGAAGACGTTGAGCATTATATAGGGAGACTGTATGTAGGAAGAGTTGTCCCTGAAGTTGTTGCTAAAGTCAAGCGGGCATCCCAGAACATCCCATGCCTATCCAAGTTATTACCCTCAATAAATAACAAAAATAAAGCCACGGACTGTTCTGACTCTGGATTGCCTGCGAAAATGTGATGTGCCTGGCTGTACAGGGTGGGGGGATACCGGTCTGCTTGCAGCTCCGTAGGGGGTGTGCTACATGTTTGGTATCTATTTACTCGAATTGGAGGATAAGATGATAATTGGTAAGAGGTTATCTTTCCAATGTGAGAGATATCCCTATTGAGACATTTGTCTCCACTGTAAGACTTCTCCTCTATTCCTGTTTATGTGGTAACTCAAAATTTTATATTTCCCTTTTTTTCAATTTCCAATGGCATTGGTGATCAAGACAGTTCGAGAGAGTGAATCTACCCGGCAGGGACACAAACAGAAATAAAAATCTGACAATGGCTCTAACCCCTCACCAATCTGCTTGTGTTGGGTTAGTGAAATGGAAAGAACTGGAGCAAGTAGGTAAGGCAACCTGCATTTCAGAAGATGGTGAGCCATGGCAGCCCCTATTTACACAAGAACGTATATACACTCACCGGCCACTTTATTAGGTAGTACCGGGTTGGACCCCCTTTTGCCTTCAGAACTCTCTTAATTCTTCATGGCATAGATTCAACAAGGTGTTGGAAACATTCCTCAGAGATTTTGGTCCATATTGACATGATAGCATCACGCAGTTGCTGCAGATTTGTCAACTGCACATCCATGATGCGATTCTCCTGTTCCACCACATCCCAAAGGTGCTCTATTGGATTGAAATCTGGTGACTGTAGAGGCCACTGGAGTACAGTGAACTCATTGTCATGTTCAAGAAACCAGTTTGACATGATTTGAGCTTTGTGACATGGTGCATTATCCAGCTGGAAGGAGCCATCAGAAGATGAGCACACTGTAGTCATAAAGGGATGGACATGGTCCGCAACAATATTCAGGTAGGCTGTGGTGTTTAAAAGATGCTTAATTGGTACTAAGGGGCCCAAAGTGTGCCAAGAAAATATCCCCCACACCATTACACCACCAGCCTCAACCGTTGACACAATGCAGGATGGATCCATGCTTTCATGTTGTTTACGCCAAATTCTGATCCTACCTTTTGAATGTCGCAGCTGAAAATCAAGACTCATCAGACCAGGCAACTTTTTACAATCTTCTATTTTCCAATTGTGCAAATTGTAGCCTCAGTTTTCTGTTTTTAGCTGACAGGAGTGGCACCCAGTGTGGACTTCTGCTGCTGTAGCCCATCTGCTTTAAGCTCCGATGTGTTGCACATTCAGAGATGTATTCTGCATACCTTGGTTGTAAAAACTGGTTATTTGAGTTACTGTTGCCTTTCTATCACCTCAAACCAGTCTGCCCACTCTCCTCTGACCTCCAACATCAACAAGGCATTTTCGTCCACACAACTGGCGCTTACAGGTTATTTTCTCTTTTTTGGACCATTCTCTGTAAACTCTAGAGATGGTTGTGTGTGAAAATCCCATTAGATCAGCCAAGTTTTTGAAATACTCTGACCAGCCCATCTGGCACCAACATCAATGCCACGTTTAAAGTCACTTAAATTCCCATTTCTGATGCTTGGTTTGAACTTCAGCAAGTCATCTTCACCACATATAGATGCCTAAATGCATTGAGTTGCTGCCATGTGATTGGCCAATTAGCAATTTGTGTTACTAATCAATCTCCATCTGGTGGCAGCGTGGCAAGTGACATCTCCATCTGGTGGCAGCGTGGCAAGCGACATCTCCATCTGGTGGCAGCGTGGCAAGCGACATCTCCATCTGGTGGCAGCGTGGCAAGCGACATCTCCATCTGGTGGCAGCGTGGCAAGCGACATCTCCATCTGGTGGCAGCCAGGCAGTGTGGCAAGCGACATCTCCATCTGGTGGCAGGCAGCGTGGCAAGTGACATCTCCATCTGGTGGCAGGCAGCGTGGCAAGTGACATCTCCATCTGGTGGCAGGCAGCGTGGCAAGTGACATCCCCATCTGGTGGCAGGCAGCGTGGCAAGTGACATCTCCATCTGGTGGCAGGCAGCGTGGCAAGTGACATCTCCATCTGGTGGCAGGCAGCGTGGCAAGTGACATCTCCATCTGTTGGCAGGCAGCGTGGCAAGTGACATCTCCATCTGGTGGCAGGCAGGCGTGGCAAGTGACATCTCCATCTGGTGGCAGGCGACATCTCCATCTGGTGGCAGGCGTGGCAAGTGACATCTCCATCTGGTGGCAGGCGTGGCAAGTGACATCTCCATCTGGTGGCAGCGTGGCATGTGACATCTCCATCTGGTGGCAGGCAGCGTGGCAAGTGACATCTCCATCTGGTGGCAGGCAGCGTGGCAAGTGACATCTCCATCTGGTGGCAGCATGGCAAGTGACATCTCCATCTGGTGGCAGCGTGGCAAGTGACATCCCCATCTGGTGGCAGGCAGCGTGGCAAGTGACATCCCCATCTGGTGGCAGGCAGCGTGGCAAGTGACATCCCCATCTGGTGGCAGGCAGCGTGGCAAGTGACATCTCCATCTGGTGGCAGGCAGCGTGGCAAGTGACATCTCCATCTGGTGGCAGGCAGCATGGCAAGTGACATCCCCATCTGGTGGCAGGCGTGGCAAGTGACATCTCCATCTGGTGGCAGGCGTGGCAAGTGACATCTCCATCTGGTGGCAGGCGTGGCAAGTGACATCTCCATCTGGTGGCAGGCGTGGCAAGTGACATCTCCATCTGGTGGCAGGCGTGGCAAGTGACATCCCCATCTGGTGGCAGCCAGGTAGTGTGGCAAGTGACATCTCCATCTGGTGGCAGCGTGGCATGTGACATCTCCATCTGGTGGCAGGCAGCGTGGCAAGTGACATCTCCATCTGGTGGCAGGCAGCGTGGCAAGTGACATCTCCATCTGGTGGCAGCATGGCAAGTGACATCTCCATCTGGTGGCAGCGTGGCAAGTGACATCCCCATCTGGTGGCAGCGTGGCAAGTGACATCCCCATCTGGTGGCAGGCAGCGTGGCAAGTGACATCCCCATCTGGTGGCAGGCAGCGTGGCAAGTGACATCTCCATCTGGTGGCAGGCAGCGTGGCAAGTGACATCTCCATCTGGTGGCAGGCAGCATGGCAAGTGACATCCCCATCTGGTGGCAGGCGTGGCAAGTGACATCTCCATCTGGTGGCAGGCGTGGCAAGTGACATCTCCATCTGGTGGCAGGCGTGGCAAGTGACATCTCCATCTGGTGGCAGGCGTGGCAAGTGACATCTCCATCTGGTGGCAGGCGTGGCAAGTGACATCCCCATCTGGTGGCAGCCAGGCAGTGTGGCAAGTGACATCTCCATCTGGTGGCAGGCAGCGTGGCAAGTGACATCTCCATCTGGTGGCAGGCAGCGTGGCAAGTGACATCTCCATCTGGTGGCAGGCAGCGTGGCAAGTGACATCTCCATCTGGTGGCAGGCAGCGTGGCAAGTGACATCTCCATCTGGTGGCAGTGTGGCAAGTGACATCTCCATCTGGTGGCAGCGTGGCAAGTGACATCCCCATCTGGTGGCAGCGTGGCAAGTGACATCCCCATCTGGTGGCAGCGTGGCAAGTGACATCCCCATCTGGTGGCAGGCAGCGTGGCAAGTGACATCTCCATCTGGTGGCAGGCAGCGTGGCAAGTGACATCCCCATCTGGTGGCAGGCAGCGTGGCAAGTGACATCCCCATCTGGTGGCAGACATAGTGGCAAATGACATCTCCATCTGGTGGCAGGCATAGTGGCAAGTGACATGCTCAGGGCTCCCAATGATTCTGCATTATGGTGAGTTGAGCCATTTCATTTTACATTACAATGTAATGATAGAAGTAATGTGTTTCAATCATCCTGACACCATAACAACCACCTAAATCCTTACCCCTCGCGCACTTACCCTGAAGTATTTTTAGTCTGTACAATTAAAGGCAGTTATTTTCAGTGTTCTCGTGTGTGGAGATATGTTTTTAATTGATCTATTGTAGCAGTCATCGATAAAGGACAAGAATGGTGGTGTGTGTGTGTGTGTGTGTGTGTGTGTGTGTGTGTGTGTGTGTGTGTGTGGGGGGGGCGGCATTGAAGGACCCGGCCTTGGGGCGGCAAAGGGAGTAAATCCGGGCCTGAGTGTAAACTGTATGTAGGTGTCTACATGCAGATGTTCACATATGGCAGAGGTAGGGCGACTGCTAGACATGCATCTAAATCTCCCTTGCTTCTGAAGCCCAATCCGTGTTCGGATCACTGTCCAGAGACTACTGACAGGTGGCGAGGAAGTGATGTGACGCCTACTCACCACCTGTTTTAACCCCATTTTTGCTGGCAAACATGCGGCAACCATATGCATTGCACCTGGTTACATGGCGTTTGTGGCATTTCCTCATTTACTTAAACGTGCAGTATTCAGCGGGCAACACGCCCAACCGAGCGCTACAGGTCTGGTTAACTTTGCCATTGACGGAAGCAAAGCATCACGGTCGCAGCATGTAAACATCCCTGTTCACTGCCTATTGCAGCTTAGACCCCTTTCACACTGAGGCAGTTTTCAGGCATTTTAGCACTAGAAATAGTGCCTGTAAAGCGCCTGAAAACTGCCCCCTATGCCACCCGAGTGTGAAAGCCCAAGTGTGAAAGCCTGAGTGCTTTTACACTGGGGTGGTGTGCTTGCGGGAAGTTCGAAAAAGTCCTGCAAGCAGCATCTTTGCAATGAATGGGCAACGCTTTTGAATTGCCTGAAAAGCGATTCAGAAGCACCGCAACACAGGCGTTAAAAGCGCCCTGCTAACGGCCGAAAAGCACAGCTTAAACAGCGGTAAAGCGCCGCTAAAACGAGCAGTGCTTTACTGCTAACACACGGGTGGCCCCACTGTGAAAGGGGTCTTAAAGGGGGACAGTTGCCATTTTTGCTGCCCCCTCCCAATCGCAAGTCTAAATGAGACCATAGTCTCAGCTTAAATATTCATATCTATATATGTAGATGTATGATATATGCTATGTATTATATGTTGTAGAAAACTGTAATGCCCCGTACACACGGTCGGATTTTCCGATAGAAAATGTGTGATAAGACCTTGTTGTCAGAAATTCCGACCGTCTGTGGGCTCCATCACACATTTTCCATCGGATTTTCCGACACACAAAGTTTGAGAGCAGGCTATAAAATTTTCCGACAACAAAATCCGTTGTCGGAAATTCCGATCGTGTGTACACAAATCCGACGCACAAAGTGCCACACATGCTCAGAATAAATAAAGAGATGAAAGCTATTGGCTACTGCCCCGTTTATAGTCCCGACGTACATGTTTTACGTCACCGCGTTCAGAACGATCAGATTTTCCGACAACTTTGTTTGACCGTGTGTGCAAGGCAAATTTGAGCCAACATCCTTTGGAAAAAATCCTAGGATTTTGTTGTCGGAATGTCCGATCAATGTCCGACCGTGTGTACAGGGCATAAGAGGTTTTACAGCATCTCTTTAGATTGACACTGGTGGCATTTAATAAGATCCGGAAGGGTCAACAGCCATCACCCTCTTTAAGCCTGGTCATTTATAGTTACATCCCTGCATACACACTTCTGGAGCTAGCCGTGTAATGAAAAATACTTTATATCCGTCAGAAGATATCGAGAGAAGTCCTGCTGTAAATCATTTTCCCATCCTCTGCTGTATCCTAAATCCTCTGGAAGAATCATTGCAGAGACGACAAGAAGCAGTATTAGATATTCAGCAAAATCTGCAAGTAAAAAACCGGCTGAAAATCTTTTTCATAGCACAGCAAGTCAGTGAAACATGAACTGCGGGATGATTACCACAGCAACTGCTTGCTGGAGTAATCCTTCTGCTGAAAGAAAACGATTGTTTCTATTTACACTGGAGTGAGAACAATGTGTCTGTGCAACAAAGTACAACAGCAACTGGTAATTTCCAGCACGTATCTGTGTGTAGATAGTAATGGAAAAGCTGTAGGTTATTAGTCACATACTCCCGCTCCTCTTTCTCTCTGCTCATGCTCTGGCGCAACTGGATCAGCTTCTGCTCCATTTCCTCATTCTGCATCTCAAGATGTACGGTTTCCATACGAAGTTCTCTAATATTCCTAAACAGACAACAAAGAATAAACATTACACAGCCATTTAAAGAATGTGTACTGCCTTTGTCCTGTTCAGACAGACATTCTGCATGCAAGGAAACAACTAGTGCCATATTGCCTAAGCAGCCACAAGAAACTGGACCTTTAAAGTGTTACTAAACCCACAACAGTAAAATCAGTCTGTATATGCAGTAAAGCATGCTTGTTGTACTCACTGTGAAACAGTATTCCTGCACATTGTGTAAAAAGGCTGTTTGGTCCTGTCTTCTCTGATCCTCCCCTTCTTACAGTCCCCAATCCATTTCCTGATAAGACAGAGCCTTTGGAGTCACTCTGCACATGCTCAGTTTGGTGTGTATTGCTAGTTTGCGAGTTTTTTTTTTCTTGGATGGGTGCATGTGAACAGAGGGTCAGGGGTCATGCAGCCTCATTGGACAGTCAGAGGAGAATGAAAACTCCTACAAGCTTTAACCAGTGCTCACCCACACACTGATAGAAGTCATAAGACTGCTATATACTGCTGATAGAAACTGCTAAATAACTTTTCTTATTTACTAAAATAATTGCATAGCTCCCAACTGTCCCTGATTTCGGGCAATATCCCTCTATCCCTCATTCCTCCTCATTTTGGTCTGATCTATATAGTTGTATATAAAATTCACTTTCTATCTATCAAAAAGTGTTTTCCAGTGCTAAACCTTTCATCTGATTTCTAAATTGCTACATTTGTAAATTCCAAAAGCCAATATAAAGAAATAGTAGTGGTAAAAAAAAAAAAAAAAAAAAAAAGGACTTGTGGGTTTAACCAATCTTGTTTTTTTTTGTACAATTCTCCTTTAAGAGGGCGTGACAAGGGGTGTGTCCTATGCCTGCATACTTTTTCTGATAGGTGTCCCTCATTCCCATCTCAAAAATTGGGAGGTATGTAATTGTATTTCCATGTTCTGTGTACTGTGGGAGACCAGATATGGTGAATTCAGGGTCCTGGGTTTAGTAACACTTTAAAGATGGATATCTGCCACTCCTGCCATCAAAGATGGAGGCTTCAGGACTGTCATTCTTATATAGTCACCTCAGTCATGTAGGTTCCACATCAGCAACTCATGGGGTTCATTTACTAAAACTGGAGAGTGCAAAATCTGGTGCAGCTCTGCGTGGTACCCTATTACTTCAGTTTGTTCAATTAAGTTTTGACAAAAAAAAAAAAAAAAAAATGGAAGCGGATTGGCTTCTTTGCACAGATGCACCAGATTTTGCACTCTCCAGTTTTAGTAAATCAACCCCATAAGGCTTGGTTCACACTAGTGCGGGCTGTGTGTTTGGGTTGCAGCAATCGATTCCCACACCAGCAACCACCCACAGCCGGATCGCACTGCTCTTGTGATGCGTGGGGCTGCCATTCATTCTGAATGCCACCCCCACGCATCTCAGCCTGCAGTGTGATCGCAGGTGAAGGAACCACATGGTCAAAAAGACCAGGCATTTTCCCTGTGGCCGCATTTTTAAAAAGGTGCATGCACCTTTTTTTTGTGTGCTTTACATGGCACAGCAGCCCATTCAAATGAATGGGCTGCCATGCCCGAGCAAACGCAGGACACATGGCCTAGTGTGAATTGAGGCTTAAGCAGTAATGCAAAAATCAAAATGATAGACACGGATCCTGCACTTTCATAAACAAACTAGCAATGGTGGTTCCTATGTCTTACTTTTCACAGGTCCCTTCACAGGGTAGCTGTTAAAGTAGAACTATAGGCAAAACTTTTTTTTTTCCATTTTGTATAGAGCAAGGGAAGGTTATATCCCCTGTCAGATTTTTTTTGCCATCTGTGTACTTTTCTAGGGACAACCCAAAAGGTGGGATTTTTTTTTACTTTCAACGATAATATTAAACAGGACAAATAGAGAGGGTATATCTCCTTAACGGGGGCAAAGACAGCAACAAATGACATACATTCTAAGTCCCTCTGTACTCTATCCAAAACTTTAAAAAAAAAACGTTTTGCCTTTAGTTATATTTCAAATCCTAATGACCTGAAGAACATTAGTTCTGCAGGGCTTCATTGCCCACTGAGGAGGCAAAAAAAAAAAAAAAAAAGTGAAGTCTGACTCTCAGGCAGTCCGGTTTGTTAATTTAACCTAGTGGCCAGCAACAAGGTGGCTCTGATCTGATGTATAGACTCTCCCTACAAATCAGTCATTTATGCAGTACTCACCTCCCACAGTGGCCATATTTACAGATCTCACCACTCCCCACATTAGCCATATACTGTATACAGCAGGGGTCCTCCAACTACGGCCCTCCAGTTGTTCAGGAACTACAATTCCCATCATGCCTCAGTCACATCTGTGAATGTCAGAGCTTTGCAATGCCTCATGGGATGTGTAGTTCCGAAACAGCTGGAGGGCCGTAGTTTGGAAATCCCTGGTATACAGTGTGTACCCCCACTGACTATATACATAATTCTCATCTGCCCCTCCTCACGACAACACAGATATAATCAGCTCTAATTCTTTCTAAAGAAGGTTTATATCGTTTTCTTCTACCAAAGCAGCTCTATATACAGTTCCCTACCCCACCACAACAGTCATATATACAGCCATCTACCCCCACCCCCCCTCAATATCTTCCGTCATGCACCTAGGTGAATTATATTACTGCCCCGGCACCTCCAGGAGTGTGAAGTTTATATCCCAGGAGGCACCAACAGCCTTGAACGTCGCCCCATACACCAACTGAGGAGGGGGGCAGGCCTAGCATCACATCATCGGTAGCCTGCACCAGAACCTGGAAGAACTGGCAGAGTCTTCCAAGGACATCACAAAGGAACATGGCAGTGTGGGACCTAGTGGCAACTGCAGAGAAGAGGATCCCAGCAGGACAAAGTTGGGTCCTCTGTGTGAGTATCTCAACTGCGGCCATCTCAGCATTAGGTAAGCAGGGGTAAAGAAGAATGAATAATGGGGGCAGGGTGAAACTCATCTTTAGGTTACAAGATTGTACACCTGATCCAGATCCAACCCTAACGGCAATATAGAATCTAGACCTCTGTGACACATGTAGATTTGTCAGTGTCTTAAGCCTCGTACACACTACTCGTTTTATTTTGTTCAACCCAGCTGACTGAGCAAAAAAAAAGAAAAACTGACAGCTCAGGTCGGAGCCGGTGTACTAACTATGCAATGTTAGTGCAGCGATCTCCCCTGCTGTTTTATTGTGCTCTGACAGGGGGACGGCCCCCTGCAAGAACACATTTCGGTCAGCGCTCTCAGGCATTGCCTGAGAGTGCTGATCGAGAGCCAATCGGCAAACCTTTTTCAGCCATGCCCCTTCGACAGAAGCTGCCTGAACGAATGGCTTATGTCAGACCGGCTGCTGTGCACTCGGGCCAAATGTCGGCTGGTTTCAATTGAACGGCCTGATGCCGTCCGATATTTAGCCCGTGTGTACTAGGCTTTAGAAAGCACACTTACAAAGCCAAATCCAACCCGAACATCCTTTTAGACCCAATGGTCACATGAACTGTTGGACAAAAGAAAATGTACTGTAATAGTTGCTTAGCATACAGAGGTCTTGATAGGTCATTAGCTACTTGTGTTCTAAAAAATAATTCGCTCAGCAAACAAAATGGCTGCCTCTATTGTGCAGGTAAGGCAAGAATTAATAATTACAGCAATTAAATTGAAACAAAATAGCAATCATTACATTGACAGAGAATACAACACATCTTAGAAAAAAAAAAAAAAAATACCATGACTTAAAATTTCTCAATTAAGGTTACAAATTTTTCCTCCTATGAAAATCTGGATAAGCAGTTAGTAGTATAATATATGAAGCATTGCACTTACTTTGTTTTTAATCTGACAGAGTTCCCACTCTTTGCAGGAGGGAGTATAACAAAATTGCTGCTCATGGTTTCAGCAGAAGTCACTTCTTTCACAAGGAGCCTGACAAAAGACATAGCAGAATAATGATTGTAGCACTGTGGGTTACTCATAAAAAACGGTATTCCAATATATTTGCCGATGCATGATTTGTAGTTAAAGAGAAGACAAGCAAATGAAACCTCTCTCTGCTGTCACTCCTGCTGTGTAGAACATTGATATAGCAAAATGCAGACTCAAGCCATTGTTTTAAACATCAGAGTTTATTTCTGTATTCCTTTTACTTGGCTGCTTCTTGCTTGGGATAAAGGATGATTAAATTGGTACAGCTTGGGCACCGATCACATTTAGTCAGCCACTTATCCAACCCACCAATCAGCAAAGTACAGATGGATCACAAAAAAAAAAAAAAACGGAGGGCACCAGCTACTGCAAGTGGTGTTCCGTTATACTGTGAATAGAGAAACTAACCATGCAATCTAACGTTTTGGATCAGAGATGCTGAATCATTTTTTAAGACTAGAGTCCAAGTATCGGTGTGCCATTTTGAAATGACTAGTTTTGACATTATCTTGAAAACCCAGTAAAAATGCGTTTCCCAGGATAATCTAATAAATAGTAGAAGTATGGTAATTATCCAAAGGCTTCAGATTGACTTCATTGAATTTTGATCTAATGGGGATGATGGATACAAAAAAAATGGATTTCATCAGAGGTCCATTAATATTAAAGAACAAAGATTAGATTGTAACCAAAAATTTGAAGCCCAACTAAAGTCACAGAAAAAGTTAAACACTCACACACATATTGCACCAACAACCTATGATTTCATGGTTTTACCACCACTTTCCAGTTGTAGCAGTTGATCAGTGAGCCTAACTACTGCACACTCCAATAGACACTAGGGTTTTGACCAAGATGTCCGGGGCACTTTGTGGGATTTGGCCAGACTTGGCCAAATAAGCATTACTCATTTTTGCTAGCAAACTCACCTCAGCACCGACCATCTTCCTGTAACATAACGGAGGTGATGATATGAAGATGCTAAAAAAATTCTCCACAGCTGAATAATGGCGTTCTGAAATAGCAGGGCATGAAACACAATTTCACAGAGAAATTTTTTAAGATTTTTTAGTGGAGAATCTTAAAATCATACAGCAGGGGTGCTCAACCTTTTAAACACTTCAGCCCCGGACCATTTTGGCTGCCAAATGACCAAGCCACTTTTTGCAATTCGGCACTACGTCGCTTTAACTGACAATTGCGCGGTCGTGCGACGTGGCTCCCAAACAAAACTGACGTCCTTTTTTTTCCCACAAATAGAGCTTTCTTTTAGTGGTATTTGATCACCTCTGCGGTTTTTATTTTTTGTGCTATAAACAAAAATAGAGCGACAATTTTGGAAAAAAAAAAAAAAAAAGCAATATTTTTAACTTTTTGCTATAATAAATATCCCCCAAAACATATTAAAAAAAAAAAATAATTTTTCCTCAGTTTAGGCCAATATGTATTCTTCTACTTTTTTTTTCTTTACCAAAAACATCGCAATAAGCATTTGATTAACCTTTGCGCAAATGTCATAGTGTCTACAGAATAGGGGATAGTTTTAATGGCATATTTATTAATAATTTATTTTGTTTACTAGTAATGGCGGCAATCAGCGATTTTTATTGTGACTGCAACATTATGGCGGACACATCGGCCAATTTTGACACATTTTTGGGACCATTGGCATTAATACAGCGATCAATGCTATAAAATTGCATTGATTACTGTAAAAATGTCACTGGCAGTGAAGGGGTTAACCACTAGGGGACTGGGAAGGGGTTAAGTGTGTCCTAGGGAGTGAGTCTAACTGTCTGGGGGATGGGCTAGCAGTGACACAACACTGATCGCTGCTTCCGATGAGAGGGAGCAGACGATCAGTGTCCTGTCACTAGGCAGAACGGGGAGATGCTGTGTTTACACTGGCATCTCCCCGTTCTTCAGCTCCGTGACACGATCGCGGAGACCCAGCGGACATAGAGTCCACGGTCACGGAGCTCGCGGCAGGAAATTCAAAGTAACGTACAGGTACGTTACTTTGCCCAGCCGTGCCATTCTGCCAACGTATATTGGCGTGAGCCGGTCTTTAAGTGGTTAAAGAGCGAGGGTCAATTAAGTGATTTTGTAACTGGTCGCAGGCCACAATGAACCATGGGCTGCTTTTTTATCCGGACCGCGGGTGCAGCACAATGCCCCTGCAGGTTAGCTGTGATTTGCCATAGACTTCTATTACACCTTGAGGGTGTGGTGCACTCTTAACCACTTGCCAACCGTCATTATACTGCGGCAGGTTGGCACGATCCATCGGCTCCTTTACGCAGGATAGCAGGCGCGCGCACCATACACATACACACACACACACACTTGTTCTGTGAGGAGAGGAGAGGCAGATCGTGAGTTCCTAATAGCTGGGAACCACAATCTGTCATCTCCTATAGTCAGTCCCCTTCCCCCACAGTTAGAACACACACTAGGGAACACAGTGACGCTATAACTTTTGCGCAAACCAATCAATATACTCTTTTTGCTATTTTTATTACCAAAAATATGTAGAAGAATACATATCGTCATAAACTGAAAAAAAAAAAAAAAAAATATGTGCTTTTCAAAAAAAAAAATTGGGGGGTATTTATTATAGCAAAAAGTACAAAATTGTTTGTTTTTTTCAAAATTGTCACTCTTTTTTTGTTTATAACGCAAAAAAAAAAAAAAAAATGCAGAGATGATCAAATACCACCAAAAGATAGCTCTATTTGTGGGGAAAAAAAAAGACATTAATTTTGTTTGGTTACAACGTCGCACGACCGCGCAATTGTCAGTTAAAGCAAGGCAGTGCCGTATCGCAAAAATGGCCCGTCATTGAGCAGCCAAATCTTCTGGGGCTGAAATAGTTAAAATGCACCAAACCTGCAGGATATAATAGAAGTCTACGGCTAAGTGCAGCAAAGCCGCAGGTGCACCGTGCTGCACCTGCGGATCAGTGTGAAAAGTAGCCCAATAACTCTTTATTATATGCTAGGGGTTTTTCGCCTTCCTCTGGATCAACGACAGGGGGGTAGGTAGCCGCACCTCCTCAAGCACCTCCGCACCAACTCCAGCCCGTCACCACACCGCTCCAGTAGCAGTGGGTAGTCATTGGACCCCTCCATCCGCATGCAAGTGCATCACCACCACATCAGTACCACCATCAGAACACCCTTCCTACAAGCAACGCCGTCTTCCTCATCATGTGTAACTTCAAATACACAGCAGACACCCTCCACAGGCTGAGAAACACTGCCGTAACTTTACCGACCTCCACTCAAAAAAGATTAAAAAAAAAAAAAAGAACAATTACTAAGGACCAACCCTCAATCAACCAGGAAATGCAGGGAGACACCGATCCAACCGCAACAACTAGCATGCGCCCTGATCAACACCAGATCTGCAGTCAAGCACAGGCTGGAAATCTACGACTTCGTCATCGAAAATAACATTGATTGCCTCTTCATTAGAGAAAGCTGCTAACACCTGACTGCAACACCATCCTAACTGAACTGGTGCCCAAGAACTACAGTATCCTAACCGAGCATAGAATCGGAAAAAAAGGAGGAGGCCTAGCAGTGATTTTCAAATCACATCTTGGGTTCACCAAACCAAACTTACAGAACCCAGTGCCTTTCATGGAAACACTCTCACTGCATCTTCAAACAACACCTCAGGACACCATTCAAATACTACTATGCTACAGACCACCAGGACCAAAGACCAATCTCCTTACGCCGCTCACTGAATTCTTCTCAATACACACCTTGAAAACCAAAAACCTTCTGGTACTTGGGGATTTTAACCTGTGGGCAAATTCTGCCCAAGACGCCACCGCAACCGCCTGCGTCAACCAAAGGGAAGAACTCGGCCTTCAACAACTGATAAATTCTCCCACCCATGGGTCAGGACACACTTTAGATCTCATCTTCAAACAGAATATGGACATCAAAGTACTTGACAACACTCCACTACCATGGACGGACCACCATGCTATTAAATTTATAATCACCACTAATGGCATCCTCCGAAAACAGAAACACGCAACAACAACTCACTGGAATAGATCTCAGAAGAAACTTCACTCTGATCTCTTCAAAACTATATTATCAAGCAAAATTCTTTTGCTAAACTCAAACCTCTCAACCGAACAAACACTCAACTTCCTAAACAATACATTACTACAAACAGCAGACTCCGCGGCGCCAAAACGCAGAACACTTATCCGCAAAAAAAACTCCAGTTGGTTTAATGGTACTCTTACCCTACTCAAGCAAGAACGTAGAAGAGCTGAGAGAGCATGGGGAAGAAATCCCACCAAGGAAAACCATGCTAACTACAAAACACGCACTGTGAATTACCACAAGGCAATCTTCAAAGCCAAAAAAGAACATTTCTCAGACACCATCTAATCCGCCTTAAACCGCCCACGTGAACTCTTCAAAATAGTTGCTCAGTCAGTCAATGAACCCGTCCTGCTTAGAGCCCCCATCAAACGATACTCAAGAATTCTGCAATGAGTTATCAGACTTCTTCATCGACAAAATCGACTTCATTCGAAAATCAATCCATCAAAAAATAACAACCAACCTCACTTAACCAAAGCAAAAAGAGGATAGCGTTACGAACTTCACTCAACCGCCAAATTTCTTTTTGTCCCCAATCACCACGGACATGACTAAAAACATCATCAGAAGCCTTCGAGACAGCACATCACCGAACGACATCATCCCCACAAAACTGTTTAAAGAATGTGCCGATATCTTGGCCCCTACCCTAACACATCTCATAAATCAATCATTCAAAGAAGGGATTGTGCCAACCTCCCTCAAGCAAGGCATCGTCAAACCCCTGCTAAAGAAACCCAATCTCGACCCCAAGGACCCTAACTGCCGCAGACCAATAACCAGCCTCAACACCATCTCCAAGATTATAGAGAAAGCAGTAGTACAGCAGCTACAACACCACCTGGATTCACACCAACTCCTGGACCCTCTGCAATCAGGCTTTCGCCCACGTCATGGCACAGAAACAGCACTTCTGAAGATATGGGACGACGCCCTTGAAGCAGCAGACGACGGAGAACCGAGTCTCCTGGTACTGTTAGACCTCAGCGCAGCATTCGATACAGTGGACCACAATACTTTACTTGTCCGCCTCACTGAAGTTGCAGGAGCTACAGATTCTGCTCTAAAATGGTTTACATCCTTTTTAGAGAATCGCTCCCAGACAGTGAAACTAGGAACATTCACCTCGGAAACCCGGGCAGTCTCCTGTGGAGTCCCTCAAGGCTCACCCTTGTCACCAATACTATTCAACATCTACATCCGCCCACTTCTCAATATCATCAGGAAAACCGATCTCTGCTTCCACTCATATGCTGACGACACCCAGCTCTACCTTCGCATCAACGGACAAAAAGATCTTCATCAGCAATTACAGAAATGTCTCACTTTAATAGATGAATGGATGAAAGTAGCTCCCTCAAACTCAACGGTTCAAAAACAGAACTTCTTCTCCTACAAGCTAACAAAAATTCCACAACAAAGACTCCATGGACACCACCCACCATCCTCGGACAGACCATCTCTCCAAGCACCAAAGCCAAGAGCCTCGGAGTCATTTTTGTCTCAGGAATGACAATGGATGCACAAATAGGATCAGTGGTGAGCGGATCCCACCATCTCCTCCGCCAGCTACGCAGACTAATCCCCTTCATCCCAGAAGAGGACAAAGCGGCAGTTGTGGGAACAATCATCAATTCCCGACTCGACTACGCAAATTCGCTCTACGTAGGACTACCCCAATATTAGCTTGCGCGCTTACAACTCATCCAAAACACGGCGGCAAGACTGTTAACAGGAAAAAAACCCTGGGAATCCATCTCCTCATCCCTAAAGAGCCTACACTGGCTAACCGTGAAGAATCGGATCACTTTCAAGACCCTCTGCCTCAACCACAAATGTATACAAGGAAATGCTCCGCTATATCTCCGGGAGAGAATAAAACACTACACACCGAATCGCAGTCTTCGATCAGCCAACCAAAACCTCCTTATCATTCCCAAATACCGCTACAAAGCAAAGGGAGAACGAAGATTCGCAGTCCAAGGACCCCGACTATGGAATGCTCTTCCTACCAACATCTGCATGGAAGAAAACCACCAGGCCTTCAGGAAAAAACTAAAGACCTTCCTCTTCTAACAAGCTGACAACAGAGAATGTACCTCAGCGCCTTGAGGCGATTCAGTTCGCATTTGCTGCGCTTTACAAATCATTCATTCATTCATTATGTGCTAATATGCCCATTGCAAAAGTGCAGATGTTTAATAGACTGACCTTTTCCTCTTCCAGCTTCTGCTGGCATCGCTCTCCAGGCTGCTAGAAATGTCCCAGGTGAAGTGCACTTGGTATCACGCTTGGGACAGGAGCTGGGGCTCCTGTCGGCTTATGCAGCTCCTGCTTCCTCTGCTGCTAGCGCTAGCTCCATGCACTCGGATACTCTGGGGTGGCAGTTTGGCTATCCGCTGATCACAATCTGGGCTTGCCATCCCAGAGCATGAGCTTCCCTGGTTTGAGGTCATGGGCCACATCAGAGGGCTCCAGGGGCCACACGCAATCTGGGGTTTAGCACCCCTGGCCTACAGTGATAAAGGTCTAGAATATCGGAAGGAAAAAAAAAAAACTGTAGGTGTTTATTGTCCTTTGGAGATGAACAGAGTTGAGATAGACGAGCCTACTACAACACTCTGCAGGGCAAGACCCCTCTCACTAGTAGACTCTCTCTCTCGCTATCGCCAGGAGAAACACTGGTCTAACTAGAACATTATGCCCTCAATAAACTTGGACAAAATCATTTTAATGGAAGTATAAAAATTCTCAGCCAATGAAGGTTTTTTTGTACTCACTGTAGATTCCTTTCTCCAAGTTCAACGTGCACAACAATGCTGAAATTAGAGACCTGTGTTTTATCGGTGGCTATTCCTTCAGCAGGTGCTTGTATATGTCATACAGGTTTCTAATGGCATTGCTGCATCACCCAAGGATTGATAGGGAATATTGCTATACTTGTTCTGGGTGACTCAAACTACTAAAAGCAAGGCATCAGCATGGCAGCTAGACAACTAGCATTTTCAAAGAATCAACAATGGCAAACTACAAATTTCTCTCTTGACAGTTTTTTTACCAAGTCTTTTGCTCATTTTTGTTCCTGCATACAAGACTTCATAAATAAATACTGACGACTGCTGCACTTCAGTGGGGAGAGGGGCTGCTCATGGGAAGTACCCAAGAGAACAAGTGCAGCTGTGTCAATGCAGACAGATGCTACAGCCTTGGTTTAGTTCAGCCCGGAGCAACAAACAGCAAAGTGAAGGCTTCACTGTCTGCTCTTGTGTGTTGTGCCTCTCAGTTCAGTAAATTCTTTCTGTCCCCAATGTCAAGAAGCACATGGCATGTGTTATCAGAATGAACCAAGCACGCCATTTAAAATACCTGACTGCGGAGCCCAGCTATAAAGTTTCCATGTTATTGCTCAAAATTTGCATTTGTTAATCATTTACCATTTTTATTATCTTTCTTTATTTGAACTTATTTGCACACTGCATCAGTAATAATTCATGTAACCACTTACTAGAAAGCAGTTAATTAATTCGTGAAATATTGTAAAAAAAAAAAAAAAAAAAAAAAAAAGACTCATACAGAAAATGAAAGGTGCAGGAACTTAGTTCTCATCATGTATGCATTGTTCTGGCACAGTAATCAGCAACCTGAGAAACCAAAAAGTGCCCTTGCTAATGTCAGCTAAGCTGTGATAATGTAGTGTTAACCACTAAATGAACCTTTAAAATAATGAAGAAGCGCTAGCAGCTGATTTAATTTATTGTATTTTTCAAGCAAAGCGAAAAAAAAAAAATCCTAGTAAATCATGTATGCATAAAAATCTCAAAGCTTCCTTGTCCTTGCTTAAAAGGTGAGCTCAAAATAGCTTGCACGGTGGTGTATATGAAACCCCCAAGTACGATGTGGAAAATGACAATTGTCTTGCATTAAAAATACTGGTTTAAAATAGTTCGTTTCCAATGCGTATGTTCTTCTACAATATAAAAACTCTGAAAATAGTGTGACACAAGTTACAAAGCCATTTTATCATAAAGTAGCAGCTCAAAAAATATATGGTGGCATGACTATTTTTGCACACAAATGCACAGTATATTATACATATATATTTATACCACCATAAGGTCCATGTAAGGAAAATGATAAATGGTTTTCAACATTTTTTTACAAATAATTATGTGAAAAGTGTGGTGTGCATTTGTATTCAGCTCCCCTGAGTTAATACTTTGTGGAACCACCTTTCGCTTCAATTACAGCTGCAAGTCTTTTTGGGGATATCTCTACCAGCTTTTCACATCTAGAGAGTGACATTTTTTGCCCATTGTTAGCAAAATAGCTCAAGCTCTGTCAGATTGGATGGAGATTGTCTGTAAACAGTAATTTTCAGGTCCTTCTACAGATTCTCAATTGGCTTTAGGTCTGGACTTTGACTGGGCCACTCCAACACATGAATATGCTTTGATCTAAACCAGGGGTCCTCATACTACCTGCCTTTAACATAAAAAGTCCCGCCCTTTGTCCGGACCTGTCAGGTTTCCTGTCTTGCGTGAATAAGGTAGCAGAGGGGAAGGGGAGGGGGAGTGCAAGTGCTGCAATCTTATGGAAGTGTGTAACATCGAGGGGGGGCTCTGTGATGGAGGGTTCTGATACGGGGGCCCTGTGAGAGGGGGGGGGGCTCTGTGAGAAGGGTATTCTCTGTGAGGGGGGCTCTGTGAGGGGTATTCTCTGTGATACAGTGGCTCTGTGAGAGGGAGGGCTCTGTAAGAGGGGTATTCTCTATGAGAGGGGGGGCTCTGATGGATGGCTCTGCGAGAGAGGGGGCTCTGACATGGGGGGGCTCTGATGGAGAGAAGCCTGTGATGGGGGGGGGGGGGGGGGGGGGGAGTCTGATGGAGGGGCTCTGTAATGGCAAGGAGTCCGACCTCCCCAACAGTCTGAGGGACAGTGAACTGGCCCCCCTGTTTAAAACGTTTGAGAACCCCTGATCTAAATCATTCTCAAGCTGTATGTTTAAAATTGTTGCCTTGCTGGAAGGTGAACCTCCTCCCCAGTCTCAAGTCTTTTGCAGACTAACAGCTTTTCTTCAAAGGATTGCCCTGTATTTGGCTCCATCCATCTTCCCATGAACTCTGACCAGCTTCCCTGCTGAAGAAAAGCATCCTCACAACATGATGCCATGTTTCACAGTGGGGATTGTGTGTTCAGGGTGATGTGCAGTGTTAGTTTTCCACCACACAGAGTTTTGCTTGTAGGCCAAAAAGTCCCATTTTGGTCTCATCTGACCAGAGCACCTTCAACGTTTGCTGTGTCCCCCACATGGGTTCTCGCAAACTGAAAATGGGAATTCTTATAGCTTTCTTTCAACAATGGCTTTCTTCTTGCCACTCTTCCATAAAGGCCATATTTGTGGAGAGCGCAACTAATTGTTGTCCGGTGGACAGATTCCCCCACCTGAGCTGTTTACCTCTGCAGCTCCTCTAGAATTACCTTGGGCCTCTTGGCTGGTTCTCTGATTAATGCTCTTCTTGCCCGGCCTGTCAGTTTAGGTGGACAGCCATGTCTTGGTAGGTTTGCAGTTTTGCCATAGTCTTTCCATTTTCAGGTGATGGATTGAAGAGTGCTCCATGAGATGTTCAAAGCTTGAGATATTATTTTATAACCTAACCCTGCTTTAAAATTCTCCACAACTTTACCCCTGACCTGCCTGGTGTGTTCCTTGGCCTTCATGATGCGGTTTGTTTACTAAGGTTCTCTAAAAAACCTTGGAGGGCTTCACAGAACAAATGTATTTACAATGAGATTAAATTACACACAAGTGGACTCTATTTACTAATTAGGTGACGTCTGAAGGCAATTGGTTTCACTAGATTTTAGTTAGGGGTATCGGAGTAAAGGGGGCTGAATACTAATGCACATCACACTTTTCAGATATTCATTTGTAAAAAATGTTGAAAGCCATTTATCATTTTCCTTCCACTTCACAATTATGTGCAGCTTTGTGTTGGTTTAGCACATAAAATCCCAATAAAATACATTTACGTTTTTGGTTGTAACATGATAAAGCGTGGAGAATTTCAATGGGGAAGGAATACTTTTTCAAGGCACTGTAACTATGGACCTGCGAAACAAGGTGGATACCCTGCAACCCACACCCCACCAAATGGATGTACCATACTCTTCATTCATAAATGAATGGTTCACTCATATAGTACATGCGCTAGCCCTTGCAGTCCTGAAAAGCAGTTTGCAGAGGAATGCTTTTTAGAGGTGTTTGAGAGGCGGGGAGGAGGGGATACGTCACCTCTTCACCGCCTGTTTTAACCCTGAAAATGCAGCACCACAGCATCCCAACTGCCTGCAATGCACACAGTTGCAGCATGGCAGAATGCAACATC
This sequence comes from Aquarana catesbeiana, assembly GCF_042186555.1. Lineage (NCBI taxonomy): Eukaryota > Metazoa > Chordata > Amphibia > Anura > Ranidae > Aquarana > Aquarana catesbeiana. Next base: position 216,041,341 of record NC_133327.1, read on the forward strand.
ATGTTTGATTTTTGCTGCAGCCACAAAGCAAAGCCTCATTGTCTTGGCATAAGCAGCCCTGAGTGGCTGCATCTACTTTTTCAGGTGGGCAGTTGGAGGAGCAGTAAAACTACAGCTCAATCACCTGCTTTTGCTGTGCCCTGGCCGCACAAGTGTATGAGCCCTAAGTCTGCACAGTGTCTATTTAAATCTGGGCTGCTGTAATACTTAAGTGAGCCCAGGGCAAAGTTAATGCAAGTGGGCTCCTAAAACACACATTTTAGATTTTTAAGAAAATAAGGCTAATTTAGCCCCCCTTCATGCCTAAGCCTTTTTCTGACACTTGTTGCTTACAAGTTAAAATCCATAGTTTTTGCTAGAAAATTTATAATTACTTAGAACCCCCAAACATTATATATATTTTTTGGCAGAGACCCTAGAGAATAAAATAGCAATTGTTGCAATATTTTATGTCACACTGTATTTGCACAGCTGTCTCTCAAATACAATTTATAGTTCCACATTTGTGGATGCAGCTAAAGAGCGAACTCCGGTCTATTAGAAAAAAGCCACAAGTACCTACAATAGAACATTGGGTGAAACAGGTCAACAAAATTATGGAAGATGAGAAATGGCTGTGTACCAAAAGTAATAGACTGGAAGAGTTCCAAGCTAAAGGGGAACCATGGGTTAATTTTAGTACAGTGAACAGTACAGTTTCATTCCCCATGAAGAGAAGGGACACTAAACCACCCCCCCCCCCCCTCCTATTTTTTTTCTTCTATGAATAAGCGACTGTATTGAGGGATGAATATGAGATAGTTTAAGGTTTGTTGGTTATATGTTTGTTTATTGACTGTAAAAAGAAATAGGATACATTTTTTTTTTAAATTCTGATCACTTTTATTGCTGTCACAAAGGATGTAAACATCCCTTGTGACAGTAATAAGCAGTGACAGGTACTCTTTATAGAGAGATCTGGGGTCTATAAGACCCCAAATCCCTTCTTTGCACGTAAAAGCATTCCAAATGCCAAGTTTGGCTGTTTTGAATGCTGTATTTTTTTAAATTTGGCCCTTTTAAGTCTTCAGTAAACCGGAAGTGATGATGTCATGAAGTCACTTCTGGGTTACTAGATCCGAGACCCCATCGAAGCCGATTCCAGCTTCGTCTGGGTCTCCAGCCAGCCAGCGGACATGCCAGCTGGTCGCTCAGGATGGGAGAGCCCGGGTGAGCTGCAGGAGAGGGGAGAACACCGCTGCTTGGGATAACAGCCGAGCGGCTGCTTAGCTGCATCGGTTGTTATCACAAGAAAGCCGACCATCGGCTCTAAACAGCGGTACCTGGAGGGGGTGTGGGTGCATGCAGCTGCATGCATTACCCTGGTACAACCCCTTCAAGCCGAAGGCCTGTATATTTGCGATACGTCAGTGTGAAGGGGTTAATAAAAGAGTTTAGAATGTTAGTCTTAAAAGGGACGTATGGCTATAAAGAGTCATTATACTCACCTAGGTGGATGCAGCATCAATCTGATTCTGCATCTGTCCACTGCTTGTTCTGTAGTGAGAACTGAGCAATCAAACACCACTGATCGCTCAGTTCTCCCCCTCTGCTTTGAGCAGAGAGCTGGTGACTGTCAGTCAGCAGCTCTCTGCACTCCCCTCCAGCACTCACTGGAGCTCTGGACTGTGGAGGGGGTAGGATCGCTGAGAGGCTGAGCCAGGTGCCAGTCCAGGCTTCTGGGTGGATCCCGACCATATGTTCGGGATCTTTTTAAAGCCTGGACCAGCTCAGTGACGTCAGCTGACAGTAGGCTTTGGGGAATTGCACTCCTGTGACCTATAGGAGAAATACAGCCAAATAAGCTTTGGCTATACTTCTCCTTTAACTCTGTTAAAAAATATTTTTTTTTTACACTCAAAACAAATTATATTTAGGATCACGCCAAACTCATTAAGTGAAAGATGAAATACTCCTTGATCATGCCAAATTTCTTGACTTCCTAAAGCACTACAGAAATCCTATCAATTTTTCATTTAGAACTCTTGAGAGGACCCCTATCCTAGCATGTCTGGGGCAAATGTATTGTTTGGCCCTTTATATATAAACTCTATATAGATCAATAGGCAGACCCAGTTGGACATAACATACTGTGGGAATTGTTCAACATTATGTAACACATCTTCCATTATGCCTCCCCTACACTTTTCAAGATCTTGTCTGAGAGTTTTTGTAATGGGGCCATGGTAGAAAATAGCCATCACACTGTAAATCTAATTTCAAAAGAGCTTTAACTCAAGCAAGATTTAAGAAATTATATGATACTAATGTTTTGGGGACACAGAGTTCCCTTTTATCAAGGCAATATGAACCATGTTATAACTGGTAAACGGGACACATGAGTTCTCAAATCATCACTCTCAAATCTGTACATTATACTTCCTAAAAATGCTTTCTGCACTGAAATTAAAAAGGTGTGCTAGCACACTGTTTCCTTTTAATAAGATAAAATGTACAGTGCTATCTTAATAAAAAGGGACTCATGGGTCGCTAAAACATCAGTCTTACATCTGTTCATGTTTCTTTAATTAATACTCATTCTGCATTACTTGCAATTCTGACTTATGCAATGTAGGTACTGCCAAGGAACAGACAATCAAATATGTTCTGGCATTGGAGGAATGTGCGTGTGTGTGTGTGTATGTCAAAAGGAGTGCAGAAGGGGCACCTTCCCCGGGTGCAGTGTTGGAGGGTGTGCGCTGTATGAAGAGGCCGATATCTACAGGAGGGAGAATTCTGCTCTGTCCTTCAAACCTGCTGTGGGTGGAAGAAAACTGGTGCTGAGACTAAGAACACATCTCAGTCTCAATGCGGTACTGCTGAGGAGCAAGGGCAGAATGCCTCACAGTCTCCTCTTGTCTTGCAACATATCCCATGACTGGAGAAGGGAAGAAGGAGAAACCATCTTCATTGCTGGTGGGCGCTGCACTGAGATTAAGGGGTGAACTGTGAGTACATGAGGAAGGGGGATGGACAACTTAAAGGATAAGTTCACCTTTGGGAACATGTTACATAAATTTAGGGTAAAAATGTGGCTCAATCAGTGGCAAAAATTAAACAGCATGTCGCATTTGGCAGGTGGTACTGCGGCTCCCGCGTTCACTTAGAGTTCGTGACAGAGCGAGAACCGGGATCTGTGTGTGTAAACACACAAATCCCGGTTCTGTCAGGGGAGAGGAGAGAGATCGTTGTTCCTACCAAGTAGGAACAATGATCTCTCTCCTCCTCTAGTCACTCCCACCCCCCACCAATTAGAAACACACATAGGTAACACAGTTAACCCCTTGATCGCCCCCTAGTGTTAACTCCTTCCCTGCCAATGACATTTATACAGTAATCAGTGGCTATTTTTAGCTCTGATCGCTGTATAAATGTCACTGGTCCCAGAAAAGTGTCACAATGCCACAGTCCCGATAAAAAAAAAAAAATTATATAAAAATGCCATAAATCTATCCCCTATTTTGTAGACGCTATAACTTTTGCGCAAACCAATCAATATACACTTATTGCGATTTTTTTTAAAAAATATGTAGACGAATACATATTGGCCTAAACTGATGAAGAAATGTGTTGTTTTTTTTTTTATATTTATTATAGAAAAAAATACAAAATATTGTGTTTTTATTCAAAATTTTCGCTCTTTTTTGTTTATAGCGCAAAAAAATAAACCGCAGAGGTGATCAAATACCACCAAAAGAAAGCTTTATTTGTCGTGAAAAAAGGACATACATTTTGTTTGGGTACAACATCGCAGGGCCATGCAATTGTCAGTTAAAGCGACACAGTGCCGTATCACAAAAAAATGCATAACCCAGTATAACTTACAACTTATCCTAAAACTCTAACCAGGCATTGCTCAGATTCACAGCAGATAGGAGGATGATAGGGATTGATATTACTAGAAGGAATCATTCTCCCTCCTGTTCACTAAAGTCAGATGTTACAAGTAAAGCAGTTTTCAATTGCTGTTATACTATTATCCAAGCCTATATAAATCTCCCATGCATCTTAGGTACAAACCACCGTTCGTTATAAAGCATAATAGATACTCTGGGGGCTAAATTGATCTAATATCAGGGCTTCCATCTTCACCTGGTTTTCTTTCCGGGTTCAGGGGCTTCAGCTGTATAAGTGGCCAGAGCCGTGATGATGCCACTCAGTGAACGTTTAGGAGATATTCCTTGTACCTACAGGTAAGCTTTACTATAAGCTTACCTGTAGGTACAAGTGTCTAAACGGAGTTTACTACCACTTTAAATACCCAACCATGTACAATGTACAGCAGAGCCCCTTTAGTGACGAATTGCATGTGGGGTCCCCTAAATTCATGAAGGCTGACATTTGCATAAAGTTAACAGCACAACATGACATAACTCAAGCTTGGCTATAGGTCACTAAGGCACTACATTGTAGGACACCAATGGATTGTGCACTTCTGTCCTATACCTAGCAATTAGGGATGCACCGAATGGGTTTTTTGGTGCCGAAACCGATACCAAAAATAAATCTTCCTTGATCCTGAAAACCGAAACCGATATCGAAACACCGATATCGAAAGTGACTGTTTTTAAAAATATTTTTATACAGGAGATGGTCAGAGACTGCAGAGATGGTACAGGAGATGATCAGAGACTGCAGAGATGGTACATGAGATGGTCAGAGACTGGGGACATGTTACAGGAGATGGTCAGACTGCAGACATGGTACAGGAGATGGTCAGACTGCAGACACGGTACAGGAGATGGTCAGAGACTGCAGACACAGTACAGGAGATGGTCAGAGACTGCAGACACGGTACAGGAGATGGTCAGAGACTGCAGACATGGTACAGGAGATGGTCAGAGACTGCAGACATGGTACAGGAGATGGTCAGAGACTGCAGACATGGTACAGGAGATGGTCAGAGACTGCAGACATGGTACAGGAGATGGTCAGAGACTACAGACATGGTACAGGAGATGGTCAGAGACTGCAGACATGGTACAGGAGATGATCAGAGACTGCAGACATAATACAGGAGATGGTCAGAGACTGCAGACATGATACAAGAGATCATTGCAGCCTCACCAGTGCCTGTCAGATGCAGCCAGCCTGTGTCCCCGGTAGTGCAGCCAGTGTCCCCAGTAGTGCATCCAGTGCCCCGCCCCGTTCGGTATCGGCAAAAATTCTCTTTCGGCTTTTTTGCCGAAAGGGCCATTTTCGGCCGATATGTTTCAGTAGCCGAAATTTCGGTGCATCCCTACTAGCAATGTGTGGTTTTGTTAAGAATCCAGCAGCAGATTAAAGCGGAGTTCCACCCAAAAGTGGAACTTCCCCTTTAAGTACTCCTCGCCCCCTGACATGCCACAATTGACATGTCATTTTTTTTGTGGGGGGGGGGGCTGGGTACCTGATTTGGAGTGGGACTTCCTGTCCGACTTCCTCCTTCTGGCCGCCTAGGCGATTCCTCCTCTCCCCCCTAGGAGGCCCCTCCCTCCCGACAATGTTCTGGGACACATCACAGGTCCCAGAACATTGCCTGGCCGTTGACTGAGCGCAGCGTGGCTCGCGCATGTGCATGGCGTGCCCGGCTGTGAAGCCGCAATCTGTCACAGCCGGGCGCCCACACTTATGTCGGTGCCCCAGAGAGGAGGGGGAGAGAACGGAGGCTTGGGGAGACTGCATCGCTGGACCATGGGACAGGTGAGTGGCTGTTTACTAAAAGTCAGCAGCTACACTTTTTGTAGCTGCTGACTTTTAATAAACTCAGAAACCAGTGGAACTCCGCTTTAAGGTGGCCAATGCTAACAAGATAGGTGCAGGTAACCATATCTAGGTAGAAAGCACATAGTGCTCCGGGAATTCTTTGTCTTGTATTCATTATCCGTTTTATAAAACTTAAATAGTTTATAGTTATACAGTAAAACAAAGATATAAATCATAAGTTTAAAAACAAATACACTTAAAGTGACACTAAACTGTGACAACTAGACACTTACTTTCCCACACTGTAACCTGGGATTTATACTACATATATTTTGTTCATGTACTTATAATAAAAATTGATTGAAAACTCCATGTAAAATTATAAGGAAAAAAAAAACCTACATCTGGAGCCCAACGCAGCAAAACTCTAGAAACCACTATTGTAAATTATCTACATTGCAGAGTTACCACTGAAGTTCAAATACAGTATAAAATAAAAAAACAAAGAAAAATTATATATCTATATGCAGCAAACTACTTAGCAAACTTTTTTTTTTTGGAGAACAGTTTAAAGTAGTTGTAAACTCTCCAAAGCAACTTTAGCACATTGTACGCCTCATAAATAAACCTATTGATTGCTGCCTGTGAAATTCTTGTTGCATTTGCTTACAATCTGTCCCATAAAGTTTCATTACGTCACCGGCGCATGCGCTTTACTTCCTGCGATTCATGGCACACACTGTGTGCCGTTTCCCCATCCACAGCATAACGCTAACGAGTGTTCCGCTGTCTGTGGCACAGCTTTGCAGACTCGCGAGACTGGGCATTAATCTTCCTGATTTTTCCCCTTGTGACTGTTTGATGTCACAGGGGGAGTAAACCGCCCTGGTAAACTGACTCCTATAGCGGCAATCATCTTGAGAAAGAGGCTTGGATAATAAGCGATCGCGCATGCGTGAGATTATAGCAGAGGAATCAAGAAAGGGCTGGAAATGATGTCCAAAGATCAGTTAGAAACAGTACTCAAGATGGCACTGCTGAATCCCTGAAGAAATTTTTTTTCTTTACAAACTACTAAAAAACAGTAAGTAAACAGCGAATATGTATGCATTATACTATGCAAGGATTGCAAATTCGTCTTCATATCACATGAAATGAAAATTGGAATAAGGAGTGCAGAGTTTACTTCCTTCTTTAGAAGATACTGCGCTAAGTGCATAAAAAGTAAATAAAATTATATAAACGACACAGATGATCCATGACTGACAGCAGCTCTCACAACAATGTACACTTCATAACAAAAAAATGAAAATCAAAAATGTGTACCGCTGTCAAACCATGCCCCTAATGATTAAAGTGCAAAAAAAAATCTAATGAATGCAATAAAGATGAAAACGTGAAAAAATGAAAAATTGTTGTTAATAGTCCAAGTATCCCAATTCCACATCCATAAAGTGAACGCAAAACATGTGCTGATCCAGTGCTCAATTTGTGAAGACACCTGGTGTTCCCCACAGGATAGATTAGGGTAAGTATCTGCTTACTAGATTTTTAGACCCTCCAGGGTCTATATGCGCATTAGTGAGCTTTCACCCCTCACTATGGGCTCAACCACATCAGATTTCCAGCCTGATTAATTGGATTCCTCAGATGTATACCCTACAGTTAGCAAGCAAGGTAAAGTTTCCTTGACTGATGGTAAGACCTCTCACATGATGCCCATGTGTCTACAATTGAAGCGAGTACTAGCCATCGATCACATCACTAGCCTAACTTACTGGCAGTGAGTTAGGCTAGTGATGTGATTGAATTCACTGCCAGTGAGTTAGGCTAGTGATGTGATCGATCGCTAGCACTCACTTCAATTGTAGACAACATGGGCATCATGTAAGGTCTTAGCAAGCAAAGTAAAGTTTCCTTGACTGATAACTGTGGGGTATACATCTGTGGAATCCAATTAAGCAGACTGGGTAGTGGATGCGGTTGAGCCCATAGTGAGGGGTGAAAGCTCACTAATCCGCATATAGACCCTGGAGGGTCTAAAAATCTGGTAAGCAGATAAACTTACCCTGTCTATTCTGTGAGGAGCACCAGGTGTCTTCGCAAATTGAGTATTGGATCAGCACGTTTTGAGTTCACTTTATGAATGTGGAATTGGGACACTTGGACTATTAACAATTTTTCATTTTTTCACGTTTTCATCTTTATTGCGTTTATTAGATTTTTTTTGCACTTTAATCATTAAGGGCATGGTTTGACATCGCTACACGTTTTTGATTTTAAACATTAAAAACATAGATATACTGTATCTTTTAAAAACAAGCTCTACAAACGATCTTTCTAAAAATGCATCTATACATCTACAAACAGATTCTATTTAATGGGCTCCTAGCAATATGGTTTTGGCGGTCCCTGTAGAATCTGCATGTGAACATTTCTTTCTACTATAGGATTACAGGTTATAATCCACCTGCAGACCTGAGAGTAATGTGCAAACCATACGTGTGGTTTTGGTGGTCCCTGTAGAAACCTGTGTGTGGACATTACTTTTCTCATACAGATTACAGGAAAATTCATCTTGAGACCCTTTATTGGCTAGAGTGCCAAAGGCTCCAGGATAGCATCCTAATAATAGGTACAGATTGTATTATTCCCAACATGCTGGTTCCAGTTTGTGGATGTGAATATTATGTCTGGAAGATCATTTCAGCAAAAAGTCTTTCACATGGTCCTATTCTGGTCCTGGGTGCTTCCATACTGTTTGCTTGTTACCATGATAATGCAGCCAAACTAAGCTGCAGAAGAGTCATATTTGACAGACAGCTGTTATTTAGCATTTCGGAACATTTCCATAAGCAACACCAGACTGAAGTACCATCTAGCCTCAGATGGACATATACAAAATGTGTGTTCATTGAATACACAGTCTAGTTTCCTTTAAATCCCCTGCATACTTCAAATACGTAGCAACATCCTTTGAACTGTGATGAACAGCCTAGCTAGTAACAATGCATCTTGTAATCTGTTGTTCAAAATAGATTTTAAATGCCAGTGTATTTGTTGCTAAAGGAAGTATACATAATGCATGAATGTCAAATATAATCAGTTTTTGATGATCTTGGCACCAACCGATTTCTGAAGGTCACTGGTCTTAAGAAGTTGCTTAAAAGTCAGAATTTAGATCACGTAGACTTTAGGTTTTTAAACCCTATCCTGGAAAGCGAACAAGGGAATTATGTCTAAGTAAGCACAAAGTCAAAATGAATTAGCTTATCACAAATCGTTTTGATTGTTCTGAGATATGGCAGATCATCTGTCTTCTAGGTTTAAACTGCTCAATTCTATGCCTTTCACGTGAAGACATCTCAAGAATATACCCCCCCTCCCCCCCCACACACACACACACACACACACTTTACTAAATATACTGACTGAATACAGCAAATTATACTAGATTGGATAGGAGGAAGCACAGTTGGGAACACGTAACAACCATTAGTATAGAGCTGCACGATTCTGGATAAAACGAGACTCATGATTTTTTTGCTTAGAATAAAGATCATTGTACTTTTTCCCAAAAAAAATTGCGTTTGAAAGACAGCTGCGCAAATACAGTGTGGCATAAAATATTGCAACGACCGCCATTTTATTCTCTAGGGTCTCTGCTAAAAAATATATACAATGTTTGGGGGTTCTAAGCAATTTTATAGCAAAAAAATACAGATTAACTTGTAAGCAACAAGTGTTAAAAAAAGGCTTAGACCCTTTTCACACTGAGGCAGTTTTCAGGCATTTTAGCTCTAGAAATAGTGCCTGTAAAGCGTCTGAAAACTGCCTCCCATGCCGCTAAAAGCGCCCCGCTAGCAGACGAAAAGCGGCCCTTAAACAGCGGTAAAGTGCCGCTAAAATGAGCAGCGCTTTACCACTAACGCACGGACGGCCCTAGTGTGAAAGGGGTCTTAGGCCTCATGTACACTGCTGCTGGTAAACTGACATTTTAAGAGCAGTTGGGTGTTTTTTTCAGCTGCCCCTGAACTCTCCACTATGTCATCTTATCGGTACATGTACACAGGGTCGTTTAGAGTTGTTCTAGGCAGCTGAGTTTAGAAGCAAAATTAAAAAAAAAAAAAAAAAAAAAAAAAGCGTTCAGGACAAGTGTTCAGAGGCATTTGAAACACCAAACACCTGTAACAGCCTGTAAACGTGATAACTCGCGTTCAGCCACTTTCGTTTACAGGTGTTTTTCATTTTTGACTAAATAAATAAAAAATGCGGCATGTAAACGTGGCAAAACGGGTTACTATCTGTCAAGTTAAATCGTTCAGGAGAGGTTGTAAAACGTCCTGTGTACATTAAGCCTTAGTCTTTATGTGGTTAACCGCTTCAACCCCGGAACATTTGGCTGGTCAGAGACCAGAGCACTTTTTGCGATTCGGCACTGCGTCGCTTTAACTGACAATTGCGCAGTCGTGCGATGTGGTTCCCAAACAAAATCAACGTCCTTTTTTCCCCACAAATAGAGCTTTCTTTTGGTGGTATTTGATCACCTCTGCGGTTTTTATTTTTTGCGCTATAAACAAAAAAAGAGCGATAATTTTGAGAAAAAAAAAAGAAGGAGGGAGCAATATTTTTTACTTTTTGCTATAATAAATATCCCCAAAAAATATATTTAAAAAAAAAAAATGCTTTTTTTCCCCCTCAGTTTAGGCCGATATGTATTGTTCTACATATTTTTGGTAAAAAAAAAATTTTAAAAAATAAAAATAATATCGCAATAAGTGTATATTGATTTGTTTGCGCAAAAGTTATAGTGTCTACAAAATAGAAGATAGTTTTATGGCATTTTTATTAATAATTTTTTTTTTTTACTAGTAATGGCGGCGATCAGCGGTTTTTATCTTGACTGCGACATTATGGCGGACACGCCGGACAATTTTGACACATTTGTGGGACCATTGGCATTAATACAGCGATCAGTGCGATTAAAAATGCATTGGTTACTGTAAAAACGTCACTGGCAGTGAAGGGGTTAACACTAGGGGGCAGTGAAGGGGTTAAGGTGTGTCCTAGGAAGTGTTATAACCGAAGGGGGATGTGGACTGTACAGGGAAACTAACAGATTGCCTATTCAATTCAAAAATAAGGGATATACATGGAGTTGGCAATAATTGGCAATCCTGGGAGATATTTGGACAGCCAAGTATCGAAAAAGAAGAGAGCACTGGAATGGGACATGATATAGGCAGTGTCAACCCATGCTCAACATCCACCACCATCAATGCTGACTTGGACCATTTTATGGTAAGGCCCAAGAAGTGCCCAAAGTCTGAAATTATGGACATGACTCAAAGAAGCAGAGGCGTTCCCCTAGAAAAGCATCATGTCATCAGCGTGTAACATGATCTTCTCATGTAGGTCACCATATTTGAACCCGTTGATCTGTGGGAAATCACGTACCAAAGCCGCCAGAGGCTCTATTGCAATAGCAAAGAGCAGGGGAGACAGGGGACAAGCATGTGACATCCTATCAGACATTCTTATGGTTGCTTGTGATTCATACAGCAATCTAACCCAGCCTATAAAATCGGGCCCTAAATCCAAATTTGGACAATACCGCCCACAGATATCATCAGCTAGTGCTTTATTAGCATTGAGGGACAAAAGAGCCCTTAGACCCCCATTATCTGCTTGTTAAAGAGTGTTAAAGCTAGCTGCTGCCATATCCCTCTTCAAAGTTAGGACGTATATCGGCGTGCGGCGGTCCAGAAGTGGTTAACCTCCTCCCGACTGCCATATAGTAAAATGACGGCAGGATCCCCTATTGGTCCCGGGAGGACGTCATATGACGTTGCCCCAGTATCACCACTCTCGCGCGCACACGGCAATTACAGGCGCGCCGTGTCCCTGGGACACGGTGCGACCACAATCTCGGTAAAGAATAAAGATGTGAAAAGCCTTCGCGCTACTAAATGTGCTATATAAAAACTAATATAAAATAGACATCAAAAGTGAATCACCAATAAGGTGTATACAGTGCATAAAGGTGCAGTCTACTGAATAAATAATAGCTGTCTGCAGCAGAACCTAAAGTGTATCACAATCTACTCACAGTAAAATTAAAACAAGATGTGATCCCGCGCTACAGCAAAACCACAAAATAAATAATATCACTATACGTAATACATAAACCTGCAGTGTCTAAAATAGAGAACCAAAAGTGTTTCTCTTATAATGTGAAAAAAGTAATAAACAAATCAATTCAAGGGCATGAAAAGTAATATTAGTCTCTTAATAAGATCTTCAAAAAAATTATATTATATTATATTATATATATATATATATATATATATATATATATATATATATATATATATATATATATAAATAAAAGTGTGTTAACCACAAGTGTCTGTGCAGAGAGATCACGCAAAAATTGTTCCAGTAAAGGCAGTGGGCAAGGAGAGGTATGAATCCAAAAAGTGAGCTCACAGAGCCCTCACCTTCATAGCTTGGACAGGAATCAGTTGTGTTGTTAACACTTCAACCACCAGGGGGTCCTCTGTTCCACTGTATGCACGACCACCCGAAGTGTCAATCTAAGCCCATACATAAGAAGTGATCCTGTTGTGCCGATATCCACCACTAGGGGGTCCTCTACTCCACCAAATGGGCGACCTCAAAAAGATATCCCATCCAAATCCTCATCCGTCACCTCCGCTCGAGGGGGGGATGAGGGTGAAGGGCAAAAGGTAGGAGAGAGAAGAAGCTCCAATAGTGTAGTATGTTATAAGATAAAAAGGTTTAATTCAATAAAACAGTTGGATTCTTAAAATAAAAACGTTAAAAACAAGCATGAATCAGCAAATAAGGCGTCCGAACGCCACTCTCACGTCACTTCCGGTGCACTTTCAACCTACGGCCACTCCCTACGCGTTACGTCATCACGTGACTTCATCAGGAGTCCAACTGTTTTATTGAATTAAACCTTTTTATATTATAACATTTATATTATAACATACTACACTATTGGAGCTTCTTCTCTCTCCTACCTTTTGCCCTTTACCCTCATTCTCCTCCCCCCCCCCCCCCTCAAGCAGAGGTGACGAGGTCGGATGAGGATTTGGATGGGATATCTTTTTGAGGTCGCCCATTTGGTGGAGTAGAGGACCCCCTAGTGGTGGATATTGGCACAACAGGATCACTTCTTATGTATGGGCTTAGATTGACACTTCGGGTGGTCGTGCATACAGTATCCGCTCACATAGGAGCGGGGCAGCAGATCTAAAGCAAAGTAGTAGGGGATGTCCAAGAAGTTATGGGCACTAAGTGCGTGGAGAGAGAAAAAAAAATTAAGGTGGGGGGGGGTAGGAGATTCCCAGGGGGTGGAATGTTGTGGTCTCCATGTAGTCAGGAGTCAGAGATGGCAAGAAGGGAAGTACCAGGGATTCATCAAAATATGAGGGAAGGAAGTGGGCGACCCAAGGCTGCCTTATGCCCTGTACACACGGTCGGACATTGATCGGACATTCCGACAACAAAATCCATCGGATTTTTTCTGACGGATTTTGGGCCAAACTTGTCTTGCATACACAGGATCACTTCTTATGTATGGGCTTAGATTGACACTTCGGGTGGTCGTGCATACAGTGGAACGGAGGACCCCCTGGTGGTTGAAGTGTTAACAACACAACTGATTCCTGTCCATTACATGCTGATTTTTCAAGCTATGAAGGTGAGGGCTCTGTGAGCTCACTTTTTGGATTTATACCTCTCCTTGCCCACTGCCTTTACTGGAACTATTTTTGCGTGATCTCTCTGCACAGACACTTGTGATTAACGCACATATATACACATATTATAATATATATATATATATATATATATATATATATATATATATATATATATATATATATATATATATATATATATATATATATATATATATATAATTTTTTTGAAGATATTATTAAGAGACTAATATTACTTTTCATGCCCTTGAATTGATTTGTTTATTACTTTTTTCACATTATAAGAGAAACACTTTTGGTTCTCTATTTTAGACACTGCAGGTTTATGTATTACGTATAGTGATATTATTTATTTTGTGGTTTAGCTGTAGCGCGGGATCACATCTTGTTTTAATCTCGATAAAGAGCCAATAGCGCGGCTCTTTACCCATGTGATCGGCTGTGTACAATCACAGCCGATCACACGTAATCACAGAAGTGCTGTTTATAGGCACTCCTTGCCTCATACTCACATGTGGGTTGGAGCTTTGGGGTGCACACCCTAATGCAATAGGCTGCGCACACCTATGACCTGCTCCCAAATTGTTTGCTACTTGCAACTTAGGCACATTGTTCCTTATATCTGATCCAGGACACCTTTGAACTAAATGACAGTTTGAAAGCATCTGTAAATGTGACCCACACACCCCTGGCCTGATCTTCCTCCTCTACATGCAATTGCTTACTAAGCCTGACTCCAATACCCCTACCTATAAAACTCATTGGAAAGCAGACCTTAGGACTTCCTTGGGAATGGAGTCCTGGAATGACATCTGGAGTACCACAAAATCCTCAGCTCAGAACATTGCAGCTCTGGAAATAAGTCCTACGGACTAGGCTGTTTTCAGTTACAGTCTCCCCTGACCTGCTCACAGCCCTCCCTAACACCCAAACCCCCGGAATTGACTTCCAAGCAATTCAAATTACTACTACACGTAACTACTGCAGCTAAACAAACTGTGGTGAAGGCTTGGAAATACCCTTTTCTCAGTATAAAGGGAGGCTAAAAATAGAATCACCCAGGCCATGATCCACGCCAAAATCAAAACTATATTTTTAGACAACGTTCACAAATACGAAACACTAATGCCCTGTACACACGGTCGGATTGTGCTGTCGGAAATTCCGATCGTGTGTGGGCTCCATCGGACTTTTTCCGTCGGAATTTGACACACAAAGTTTTAGAGCAGGATATAAAATTTTCCGACAACAAAATCCGATCATTTAAATTCCGATCGTGTGAACACAAATCCGACGCACAAAGTGCCACGCATGCTCAGAATAAATTAAGAGACGAAAGCTATTGGCTACTGCCCTGTTTATAGTCCCGACGTATGTGTTTTATGTCACCGCGTTCAGAACGATCGGATTTTCAGACAACTTTGTGCGACCGTGTGTATGCAAGACAAGTTTGGCCCAAAATCCGTCAGAAAAAAATCCGATGGATTTTGTTGTCGGAATGTCCGATCAATGTCCGACCATGTGTACAGGGCATAAGGCAGCCTTGGGTCGCCCACTTCCTTCCCTCATATTTTGATGAATCCCTAGTACTTCCCTAATGGCAGTTTTGCCATCTCTGACTCCTGACTACATGGAGACCACAACATTCCACCCCCTGGGAATCTCCTACCCCCCCCCCCCCACCTTAATTTTTTTTTTCTCTCTCCACGCACTTGGTGCCCATAACTTCTTGGACATCCCCTACTACTTTGCTTTAGATCTGCTGCCCTGCTCCTATGTGAGCGGATACTGTATGCACGACCACCCGAAGTGTCAATCTAAGCCCATACATAAGAAGTGATCCTGTTGTGCCGATATCCACCACTAGGGGGTCCTCTACTCCACCAAATGGGCAACCTCAAAAAGATGTATGATGGTGTTATGTGGACCTCCACGAGATGATTACTTTACTCCTGGATCCAACATGTTTCATGTACCCTTTGCTCCGCTCAAATACTTTTGGCATTTTTTAGATTTTTGCTCAGATTTAACAAACGATTAAATAAAACTTTTGAACAAGAAGAAAAAGTTGTGTCTGCCCTGCATGAAAATACATATGAGGGAAACTTCATAGAAGTACAGAAAAAATAAGCTCTAACTACGTGGAAAAAAAAATATCACAATCATGTTCTGCTGTATCAATGGACTGTTTAATTTCTGATGACAGGTTTTAATGCTGACTCTGGGAATGCACAGCAATAACGCACGCTTCCTATTTCACGTCATAAATAATATAGGCAAAATCATCAAATGAGTTCTTAACAAATAAAATTATCAAATCAATGAGAAAAAAAAAAAAAAAAAAAAAAAAAAGCAGAAAATCCCTAGGTATAGTAAAAAAAAAAAAAAATAAATCAATGACTCGTAGTATGCCATGTAAATGACTTTTTCCAGAAGTTTCTGATCTTGAAATGGTATGGTTTATTTGCCTATCTGTCTTTAGGAAATTACTTTCAACTCTCTTTAGCCTTTTCTCAATGTTCCAGCAAGTCAGCTTCTGTAACAATTTAAATGACACAGCTGATTTTTTATCCTGTACTAATAAGCTCTAGAGAAAGGCAAACAGTCGCTTTTCACAGTCACCACACTATATTATATTATACTTCCAATAACCAAAGATTAAAGTACAAGTTGGGGAGGGAACAAAGTTTGCACAAGTCTGTGAATTTTCATAGGTCTGTCATTTTAACCCCTTCATTACCAGGGTCAAAACAAACCTTAATGCCCAAGCCCAATTTTGCATTTTTGACCTGTGTTAGTAAAACTGTACATATCATTGTAACTACTTAGTGCAGGGGTGCCCAACCTTTTGAGGAGCGAAAGCCAATTTAGCGACTTAGTAACCAAAGTGATGGAAAACTCCCCTCAGACAGCTGTCATCAGAATCAGTGTGCACAATAGAAGATATCCAATCTATTTCCTTCACTTTCAGCCCTAGTGACAATGATCACCAGGGCAAATGGAATGAATCTCCCTACTGGCAAACAGATACAAGAAAAAACCTTAAGGAGGTTCTAACTGTTCCCTTTCAATCCACAACAAAATAACTGCGGGTTAGGTACACTTTAAAGCGATTATAAAATAAATGTTTTATTTAAAAAAAAAAAAAAAAAAAAAAAACACACACACAACAAACACGTCATACTTACCTGCTCTGTGAACGGTTTTGCACAGAGCAGCCTAGATCCTCCTTTTCTTGGGTCCCCCACTGGGCCCACTCACCCTTGCCGAGTGCAAGCTGCATGCTGTGGGGGCACTCATGCACGCTCGCTCCCGAACTGGCTCTCTGCATCCATAAGACACAAAGAGAGTGGCTCAGCTTGGCACCCCACTCCCACCTCACTGGCTGTGATTGACAGCAGCGGGAGCCAATGGCTCAGCCAATAGGGAGGGAGGGAGAGACCCGAGAGAGCCTCAGGTCTCATGCACTGGAACGGGATCGGGCTTAGGTAAGTATTGGGAGGGGGGGGGGGGGGGCTGAGTGGGAGATGCACACTGAAGGGTTTTTACAACCACTCAAAAAAAAAAAAAAAAAAACACACACACACACCACACCTCAGCCTTTACCACCACTTTAACTTGATGCGTTTTGGTGAACAAATATGTACCCCTTTATATCTGGTACTTTAACACTGCCACTTTTTACTGCCATACACAATGGAGAGCTTTGCAATTTGATCTTTAAGACCTTAGTCATAAGCTAGCCATACTAGGATTGAAATACACCCGGATCAACAGGCACTGGCTGAATTTCAATGTATAGTGGAACCTCGGATTATGAGCATAATCCGTTCCAGGAGAATGCTCGTAATTCAAAGTACTCGCATATCAAAGCGAGTTTTCCCATTGAAGTCAATGGAAACGAAAATAATTTGTTCCACATTGACTTCAATGGGATGCAATACCGCATACGGCCAGAGGGGGGCGCCGGAGAGCCTCGGAAACGGCCAAAAAGGCCCAAGGACACTTTGGCTGACCTCGGCAAACCTCGGAAAGACTTCCTACCCGAGATTTGCCAAGGTCAGCTGTGCTGTACTCGGGCCTTTCCGTGCATTTCCGAACGTCACGTTCGGCTCTGCTCGGCTCCGGTGCCCCCCCCCCACCTCAGGCCAATCGCGGTACTGCACACCGCTTTGGCCTGAATCGTGCTCGTTTTGCGAGACAACACTCACAAACCGAGTTACGATTTTTAAAAATACAGTGCTCCTATTGCGAAATGCTCGTTAACCGCGTTACTCACAATCAGAGGTTCCACTGTATGTATCATGTATGGCCATTCCCGTTCATGAGAAGTTGATCTATCAATACATTTTTCATGAACAGAAATCTTGGAAAGTCAGATACCTGCTGGCGGTGCATGTCCTCTAGAGGGACAATGCTCCACATCTGGTGGGAATGTCCTCCAATCAGGAAGTTTTGGCAAAATGTCTTTGATCTATACGGCAGGCTGATGGCGACCTCAATTGAACCTACTCCAGAGATAGCCCTACTATCTCTGCTCCCAGGCCCCCTCAAAACGATTAAAAAAGATATATTGCGCCACTTTTTAGCCGCAGTCAGGACAGTGATTCCCCGTCACTGGAGAACAACAGTGGTACCCTCTTTGGGCAACTGGGCTGTGGAGATGGATCAGATTAGAGATCCGGAACGTCTGTTGGCGCAGGAAATGGGGAAGGAGGAACAATTTTCCATCACCTGGACCGCGTGGGCAATGTTTCGTTATTCCGACGACTTTTCTGTATGGGTCAGAGATGCCCCATTATCATCTACTGGCTAGCCATGCTGGGGTGCTCCCCACTTTTTTTTCATCATCCTTTACCTTTTCTCGCAGTGATTCTCTCGTCCCTTCTTTAATATATTTCTCTCTCTGTTTTGAACTAGGTTTTCCTAGTATATGAACAAAGGCCATATACCTAGATTAGTTTAACGACAAAATTACCTTAGATAAGTGAGCAAAAAAGGTCCCGACAGCTTATCATGTAGGGGGAGATCCCTCCGATATTACCAATATGCAAAACCACATGAGTAACCATATATTGGATCCCACGCATATAACACACTGCCCATGTGTCTAAAGACCTTTGTTTACAATGGAATATTTCGTTGTTTAACCAGAGACTTTATGTCAAACTATATACAGATGCTAATATATGGTATAGTTGTGTACCATTATTTTCTTCTTTTATGCACAATTCATGTATTCACGTGATGTAAGAATTCAATGTAACAAACTTTTTCTCTCTGTTATATTTCCATTTGTATTATGTTTATCTTTTTTTCTGAGATAAACTAAGATTGAAAAGAAATCTTGGAAAATCTCTGCTCAATCAATCAATGCATGCAGCCAATGGGCTCCAGTGCTGATCAGTGTATTCTGACAGAGGGGGAATCCTGCTGTCAGAATACAAGGACACAGACGGGTGGATTTCCCCATCCACCTTGAATGCAAGAAAGAAAGAAAAGTAATGTATGGCCAGCTTTAGTCCTCAATTACACTGGCATACATTAGCATACATTCATGTAAGGGCCCTGTGTGACTGCATAGGGTACACAGGTGTTCCTGTGCATCCACATGCAGGCTGTCCCATTCATGTCATTTGGACCGCAGCAGCTGCTATATAGATCTTAAAGCGTAACTCCACTTTTGTTGAGAAAAAAAAACATTCCCCTCTGGGCGATCTATGTACATTGCAAGGATTATAACAACCTTTGTTGCAGATTCCTACCTTTTGTTATTCTGAAGAAATCCATGTGTGTTTGTCTGTGCCTCTGTACTGAGTGGGTCTAATGGGAGTGGTTTCATAATTAACTGTCAGGTGTGCAGCTACAGGGCAATAATGAGGAAATCTGCTGGACCTGCATCCCTTTAGATGGGTTCCTATTGAAAGGATCTCTCCAAAAAAAAAAAAAAAAACATTTTGGTTGCAGGGGATGCCTGAAATCTGACTTGTATCTTAGGCAGACTTCTGGGAACATTGGTGAGCCAATCACACAAGCAGGAAATTATGTTTCTGGGGGGTGGTCAGTACACATTCTGTGTACAGAACAACTCCATGTAGCCATACTGCAATATATTCTCAGAAAATTACAGTGGCTGCAGATTGAAAAGGAAAGGTAATTTTTAATAACATTTAATTACAATATGATTAGTGTCACAATTATATGTGCTATATTTTTTCTTTATTTACCATTTTTTTTGGACCACGAAAGTGGTGTTACCCTTTAAGTTAGATCTTATTTAGAAAACTGTCCAGTTCAGGAGAACATACAGAAAGATACTGATAGAACAAGATATGGTGAATATATACGAGAGATAAAACATATCAAGAGAAACTGCATAAACTTAATATTGGTAGTCTTGAGGAAAGAAGAGAAGGGGGACAAGATTGAAAACTTTAAATAAATTAGTAGTGTGAATAAGGCGTAGGAGAGCAGTAATTTTAATATGATGCTAAAATCAGGAACATGGGGACATGACCCCAAACTAGGAAGACAGTCAAAATTAACCTTAGGAAGTATTATTTTACTAAAAGTTGATGCTTGGAAGAGGCTTTCAGCAGAGGTAGTGAGTCAGTCAACATTAAGTGAATTTAAACACATCTACGACAAAAAAAAAAAAAAAAGTAAGAGGGCTCCATGCCATGGTTTTTTTTTTTCTGCCATCAATCTAACCTCTCTTTCTATGTTTCTACAGCAAGTCAGGTGTACACTTTACACAGGACCTCAATTTCCACTTGACCGTGAATCACACTGCATTCCCACAGTTTAACAGTCCAATTTGAAAGCCTCTGCCAATTTCTGAGGCTCTGGCATTGAACTGTTGAATGAGGAAACTAAAAAATAAAATAAAAAAGTGAGTAAACAAGCCATGCATATGCAAGCAATTGTATTGCCGTGCAACCCACAGAGCCAAACGTCATTGTTGATCTCTCGTTTTCTCCACAAGTTCTTTCTTCTTTCTCATTATCAATTTCATCTACAAACTGTTTATAAGCTTATTTTCAACATAAATATGATAATTAGTAAGTCTTTATTTTCTTCCTGATTTTCCGTTGAAATTGCTTCTCTTTCTTTATGCTTTGTTTTTTTTGTGTTTATTTTATTGGTTATAGTTTCATATTACTCAATGAACTACGCAGACTTGGGCCTTACTACCTCAAGTTATGTGGTTTCCTGTGTTGCTCTTTGATACAAAAGAGGTTACTGAAGGGCAACCTTGTCATAAATTTCAATTTTACGAAGCCCAAAATATATTTTTTTGTTGCAACTGGGTACCAGAAGCTCTGATTCAATTCTGTGGTCATTTTGGAGGCTGTAATTTTGTGGTATATATCAACTATCCTATTAAGTAAGTGTCTGTTGGTAGATGAGCTATGACTTGTGACCACCACTTCTTTGGCAATGAAGTCTATCCATGTTTAATGTATACTGCCATAATTTGCGAAGGCTATTGTCACCTTAAATCATTGAGCGTTTTTTTTTTTTTGGACTACAAACCAGGCGCCAACTATTTGCATCTTTGGAATTTTTTATTAGCCTTATATTGCTTCAAATCTCATTTATCAAACTCATCAAAAACCTGACCGGTTCCTACTTAGCATATGACAAGAATATGCATATGGAATGAAAATGAATAGAGATGATCAGTAGATCCAGAGCTAGACAGCTGAACTTTTTCTGCATAAGTTGAACTTAGCCCTGACTCCCTCCTCTGTCTTGGCCCTTTAAAATGATGTGGGGCCTCACTGACCAAAATGGAGGCTTGGGAGGCAGAAGGACCAAAATAAAAAGGTGAATTTCTAGGAAAAAAATGTGGGTTTTTATAGAAGCTCAGATAGCTGTGAATCTACTAATCTATTTGTCAAGCTCTCATTACGCATTTTTATTGTCATATGCTCAGTTTGCATTGCTAATGTTTGAAATGTGTTTTTTTAATGGGAACCTATAATTGCTTTTAGACAATTTTATTTTAATTGCCTTTTTAGGGTTTTATGTTTTTAAACTGTTTTATTTCTTCGCATCTCCCTTAGTCTGTGTAAAACCCCTACTGAGCCCTCCGATAAGGGATAAGTCACTGCTCTGATGACTCAGTGGGGGACATTTATCAAGAAAAGTAGGAGCATAATTAAATGCAAATCAGGCTTCCTCTAATTTAGCAAAGTTTATGCAACAGTTAGGCTGGGTTCACACCTCCGACGGATGTGGCTCGCAGCAGGGGTCCCATGCATCCCTGTTCTCAGTTTCAGGGCCAAAGACGCACAACCACTCCGCAGTCATAACAGAGAAATGTGAAACAGTCAGTCACAATCTCCTGTCATGCGAATTGGATGCAGGGAAACCCACATCCAATTCACATAGTTGTGGACCCAGCCTTATACTGTTTGTTTGCAACCCCTGCTCCTGTAATCCTGGTCATTTGCAACACATTTGCGTAGTTCTAAAAAAAAAATAAAATAAAAAAAAAGTTACCAATCATGATGTGATAAAATGTCAGACACATAATCAAGAAGAGGTCAGAGTCAGGTTTAATTCCGTTGCAGTGCCTCTTTAGAGCAGCAGAAGGAAGAATGTATGCATTAAACTTAATCTTGTAGCATATTAGTTACACAATGTCTCTCCTTACTACTATTTAACATTGCCGTGTGACAGAAATTATAACCATCACCCAAAGAGTTCTCTAAAGAATGGGCTACATTAAGCATTATAGAAGCAAATATTGTTATTATTCTACAAGATTTATATAGCGGCAACTGTTTGTGCTGCACTCTACAAAATAAAGTGTCAGGTCACCTTGAGGCTAGGTGACAGATGCACACCATTGTGATCAGGAGTGCACCACAAGGTAGTGAACCCTATGGCTGACTGCTGCGGATGGGAGTCAGGGTGGTAAGGAAGGCAGGGCTGCTGGAACACCAGCACAGAACCCACCAGGGTTAGAGCGTTAGATTCCCTGGGGCGCGGAGTCTAAGAGCCAGCAGGTGTTCACCAGAGCCTCTAGTGGTGAGGATGGACTGGGCTGCAACTGGCTCAAGGTCGCGACCCCCAGCTCACACCCACAGTAGGCAACAGGAGGATAGGGATAGTAAGGGAATAAGCCAAGGTCAGGGCCACAAGTAGACAAGGACAACAGAGTACACGCCAAGGTTCAGGGTCACAGGCAAACAGGGATAGTCGGGGACACGCCAAAGGTCAGGGTCAAGAGCAGACAGGAATAGTTGAGAACACGCCAAGGTTGGTAACAGAAACAAAGGCACACGGCAGGCAGGAACAGGAAGCCAAAACACACAAAGGTTGATCAGCAGGGCTGGCCTGCAGTGCAGAGGTTAATATAGAGTTCTCTGATAGGAGCTGGGGTGGAGCCATGCTAGAGGAGAGTTTATAAAAGCAGTCAGGTGAGAGTCAGCTGGTCTTTAGAGATGAACACAAGGAGACAGGTAAGGTGACAGACAAAACTATTGCATAACCATGACAGAGAGACAGCACAGTTAAAGTACAATTCAAGACAAGAGAGTTAGGAGGGCCCTGCTCATGAAAGCTTACAATCTAAACGGGGAGGTGCAAGTGAAACAAAATATGACAGCTGGAAAGGGATATGTTGATAAAGAAAAAGTTCAGCTTTTTTTGGCCCGCACACATGATCAGAAAATCTTACAAAAAAAAAAATGCCGCTTTTGAGCAACTGTATGATATTCTGATTGTTAATACACAGCTTTCGTGAGGCGATCACAACAGTTCAGCCAATATTATAAGATGGGACAAGCATGAAAAGGCTTCTCGTACGATACCAGATCATATGATTTTTAGGGGTGCACTGAATGGAAATTTTGGTGCCATACCGAAAATGAAGGATGCACTAGGCCGAAAAATGTATATTATTTTTATATATAAAATTGGATTATGTTCAATTAATATCATCAATCTAAATTAATATGAATTTATTGTTTGCCATTATTGGCACCTTTACTGCAAGAAAGGTCAAGAAAAATGCAGTCTGCAGTCTCTAACCATCTCTTGTATCATGTCTGCAATCTTTTACTTAAACTTAAACACACTGCTAGCATTAGTAAAATGTACATTTGACGCACCTCTAGTAGATATGATACAGGAGATGGTCAGAGAATGCAGACATGATACAGGAGATCAATGCAGCCTCACCAGTGCCCGTCAAATGCAGCCTGCTTGTGCCCAGCAGCCTCACCAGTGTCCATCATATGCAGCCTGCCTGTGCCCAGCAGCCTCACCAATGCCTGTCATATGCAGCCTGCCTATGCCCAGCAGCCTCACCAGTGTCCATCAAATGCAACCTGCCTGTGCCCGGATCAGAGTGACTATCTCTGTGTGTCACGGAGCAGGGTTTGAATTGCCCGGGCCACAGTAACAATGTCCCGCCTCCTGTGATCACGTCACACTGATTCAATGTCCCGCCTATCACAGGAGGTGAGACATTGTTGTTACTACGGCCTGGACAATTCAGTTCCATGACATGCGGAGATCGCAGCAAGGAGGAGGAGGGAGTGGAGGACTGGGGCGCACCAGGGTGACACTCCTGCAATGGGCGGCATCTGTGGTGGACCACGCCCCCTTTCGGTATCGGCTGTTTTTTTCCATTGGCCGAATGAAAATGCACCGTTTTCGGACGATAATTTTTGGCGGGCGAAATTTCGGTGCACCTCTAATGATTTTTGTGTAAACAGTTTCCAACTGCCTACCTTATATATACTGTGGCAGGTCAGTTCTATTGTTCAATCGCAACCAGGGGGTGTGCGCACGCCACCAGAGCCGCGATCACGTCCTGATTGGACACAGGGGAAGCCACTCAGCAGGCCCTGTAGAGGCGATGTCTGTTGGCCACAGATTACTCCCCACAGAGATAGCAGAGCGGCCTGCTGATTTAAACAAGGCAGACCGCCATGCTGTCAGGCATGAATACTGATCTTATGTTCCTGCTAATCAGGAGCACAGATCACAGTGTCCATGCAGTGAGGCCCCCCCCCCCCCCACAGTAAGAAAGCACAAACAGGGAACACACTTAACCCTTTGATCGCCCCTGATGTTAACTCCCTTCCCTGCCAGTGTCCTTTATACGGTGTCAGTGCAGCTCTGATCACTGGTTCCCAAAAAAGTTTCAAAAAAGTGTTAGTTAGGTGTCCGATCTGTCCGCTGCAATGGTCGCAGTCCCACTGAAAATTGCTGATCATCGCCATTACAAGAAAAAAAAAAAAAAAAGCCATAAATATTATATAACTTTTCCCAATAAAAATCCCAATTTATTGGGATTTAATTTACCAAAAATTATTGGATAGGTTTTATAGCAGAAAGTAAAAAATATTGATGATTAGGGTTGCCGGCTATAGCACACCACACACAGAGTGGCCTTACAAATTCCCTGCTGAAGCGACTGAATTTTGATCCAAGGAAAATGTTAATATGAAAATGTTATTTTATTATTATTTTTGTTGTTTACATTCCTTTAATTAGGCAGTGCAAAGAGTGAGAATGATGACCTGCAACATATAAAAACCCGCAAACAGATTTCAATTACCTCGACTGTGCTTATAGTGACAGCATTTAGCACTGGCTTACTAATTACTTCGAAAAATGGGTATTTTCATGTGGGACAAAAATCGATCAGTCGTTCAATCCACGAAGAAAAAAAAAAAAAAGCACATTTGTGCAAATATTCCTAAAAAAAGCAGATCTAGGTTCATATTTGCATTTGTCACAGTGAAAAGAACGGATGATTTTAATACATTTACATTAATCTTAATTTTTTTTTTTCCTTTTACTGGGAGAGACAGTGCCATATCTTTGAGAAATGATCCTGCTAGGTCTCATCTATGGGATGGAAGGCATCAAAGTACTGTTCTCGAGCTATGACAATATAAGCTGACAGATCAATGCAAATATCCTATTACTTTCATCTGGTAAAGTCAGGTGCAAGAGTGGATTAATTTTATCCGTGCAACCAAATAAGAATAACATTTTAATGAATTCCCCTCAGAGATTGCAGAGCAATCATGGCAAAATACAGCTTAAGACCAATACATAACTTCAGGCCCAGTTTCACTGGAAGGTTTATTGCACTACAATTTATGTTAGTCTCTAAGAGGCAGTTAAAAAAGCCGGCAGACATATTGTTACTGGAGAAAAGCCAGCTCAGTAGATTGTGATACCTTTTCAGAACATTTTGGCCTGGTAAAAAAGGTATTATCTTAATTAAGCTGTATTTGTCATTAAATCATTATAGTAATAAAGGCGATTGTTAGTTTTTTTTTTTCACGGTAATTTAATATCATTATACAGGTTCTGCATATTTAAGAAGTGTGTACTGAGTAGAAAAGAACCGAGGGGGCGGGAGGGGGGTCAACATTAACTAGATCTAGCCACATATGGTTTTCTGTCTAGTGAGATTCAGAAACATAAAGCACTCTTTTTCAAGGGCTAATATGCAAACAAACTGTAATCCTGCACACTAATGTAGCTGGGTGCAGCCGCCTCTGTGTTCCACCAGCTTGCTCTCCCACCACTGCACTACCGGCCATGTGAGACAGAGCGAGCTGTGGGTATCTGTGTACCAGAACCCAAAGCTAGAGGGACCCATTGCTGTGTGTACCTACAGTCAGGGAGAGTCAGTTTGGAACCGATTGTGAGAAATGGGACTTCTGGAACAGCTGACCAACAAGCATATGGGACCAGACCTGTCAACTACCAGGAGCGGTGAGCATAAATGCAACTTTTAAATTCCTTGCTACACACAGTTTTTTTTACTTAAATCCTTTTTTTTTTCGAAAAAATTCACATTAAAAACAACAGATCAAAACATGAACCGGGACTGACATATCCAGCATCTACGCAGTCCTTAAATTTATCACATTTGTACAGTAATCCACGTAGAAAGCAAAGAAAATGATCGTCCATAGAATGCCCTCCTTTATCAGAGAGATATTCGAAAGTTTTTCCCTTTTTCCCCCTTTCCACCCCCCTACACAACCCCCTCCCTTCCCCCAACCCTCCTATACCTCATTCTCCCACACCGCCATTCATTCTATGCTCCTCCCACATCACCCAATGCCTCCATATTTTCTCAAATTTTTTTATAATTACTACTTTTCATATATATTTCTCTCTACTAACTTCCTCCTTTACTTCCTTCACCCATTCCTCGAACGTCGGGGGTTCTTTACTCTGCCAGTTCTTAGCTATAAGCTTTTTCCCTTGAAACAGGCACCTAACTATTGCGGTTTGTATATCCCTCGCGGGCTGTTGATCCTCCATCAGGCCCAGAAGACAGGTTCTGGCACCCATGCTCAGTGATGTCTTGAAAATGGCATTAATCCTATCCACTATACGTTTCCAATATCTGTACAATTTGGGGCAACGCCAGAACATATGAAACAGATCTCCCCTCTCACCTCCACACCTCTGGCACCCAGCGTCTACCCTCTTCCCCATCCTAAACATCTTTAGGGGCGTAAAATACACCCTATATATCAGATATAAATGAGACACTGCCTGCGATGGAGAGAGGGAGACCCTAGGTCCAGATGATAAAACATACTCCCATTGACTGTCCGACATTGACCCAACCTCCTCCTCCCATTTCTTCCTATTTTTGTCTGCCGCCCTAACCCCCTGGACCGAAACTCTCAAACTACTGTACATATCTGAAATTAAGCCTTTCGTGGAATCTGCATCGACCAGCTTTCTTAGAGAGATCATATCGCTCCATAGTGGCTCCTTGCCGTTAAATTGTGCGTCTAGGGCGTGCCTTAATTGCAAGTATCTGTAGAATGATCGATTGGGGATCGCAAATTCAACCACTAGCTCCTGGAATGTTTTTAATCTCCCAGCTTTGTAAAGCTGTGATAGAAAATGGATGCCCTGCCGATCCCATTCCTCAATCTTCCCCATTATTTTTAACTCATTAAGCTTGCTATTTTCCCACAATGGGGAAAACTCAGAGAAATCCACATATCCCAATATTTTTTTAACCTTAGTCCAACTCTTGAACATCAACCGGGTGGTGGGACATCAAGTGTCAAAGGAGTCCGCCTCCAGCGCTTCTACTATAGTATCATAGTTAGTGTCGTTTAATAGTACACTATTCCCCGCTACCCATTTCCCGGGCCTGTTACACCCTCCTATATGCTGGACCTGAGATGCCAAGAAGTAGCATCCCGGATCCGGCATTCCCAATCCGCCCTTCTCTCCCGGTCGCCGGAGCGTCTGCAAGCCGATTCTTGCTACCCCACCCTTCCAGATCAGCTCTCTAAATAGGCTATCCATTTTGTTAAACCAACGTTTAGTGATCCAAACAGGTGAGTTGTGTAAAATATATAGAATTTGCGGCATCCAAACCATTTTTATCAGATTACAGCACCCGGCGACCAAAAGAGGCAATCATCCCCACACCCGACATTTCTGTTTAAGTTTTTTTCATTAAATGGGACTAAGTTTTCTGCGATATATTGTTCCGGATCCCTTGAGATATTAATCCCCAGATATTTTAACTGATTCACTACCTTAATTTGTGGAATTTGGTACGGAAGGGGCTCCGTCAGAGGGTCTATGGGTAATATTGCTGACTTTTCCCAATTAATTTTTAACCCGGAGAATTGGCCAAAATCCTCAATTATCCCCATGGCCGTCCTTAATGAATCCTGTGTGTATCCCAGGAACAACAAAATATCGTTCGCGTACATTGCTATTTTCTCCTCTCCCCTCCTTCTTTTAAACCCCTGAACCTCCTGAGACGCTCTTACAGCCGCAGCCAGCAGCTCCATTGCCAGGGCAAACAGGAGGGGTGACAAAGGACACCCCTGCCTGGTGCCCATTCTTAATTGGAACCAATCTGCACATTCTCCATTGACTCTGATCTTTGCTTTTGGCTTGTCATATAAAAGACTCAGCCAATGAGCAAAGCTTGGGCCAAATTGGAATTCCGCTAGCACCTTCCAAATATAATGCCATTCCAGGCAATCAAATGCCTTGGTTGCATCTAACAAGAGGAGCGCTCTCTTACCACTGTTTACTGTGGGAATCTGCACATTTAAATATACTCGTCTTATGTTCGTACTTGTAGCTCTGTCCGGGATAAACCCGGTTTGATCTATATGAATTAATTTTGAAATTATTTTCTTTAGCCTTGTTGCCAAGGCCTTTGCCAGAATCTTCACGTCCGAACATAATAATGATATCGGTCTGTATGATGCCACTTCTAACGGGTTTTTCCCCTCCTTCAGCAACATTATTATGATGGCTTCTGTCATAGACGCAGGTAGATTACCGTCCTTCTTAGTGCCGTTTAGTACTTCCAAAAGCATGGGGAGCAAAATCTCCCCATACTTTTTGAAAATTTCTATGGGTAAACCATCGGGGCCAGGGGCTTTCTGGTTAGCCATATCTGCCACAACCCTTTGTAACTCTACTAGTGTCAGAGGGGCCTCCAACATTTCCCGATCCTCTTTCGCAAGCGGGGTTAACTTTAGCTGTCCAAAAAAAGCCTTCATTTCTCCCGTCACGTCTTCCTGTGCCGAACTATATAGATTTTTAAAATATTCTCTAAACTCTTCTAATATTTCTGGATTAGTGTTTTTTATTATTCCCTCTCTTCCTTCAATTGCTGGTATGTACTTTGGAAGGCCATTGGCCCTGATAATCAGGGCCAAAGTCTTCCCCACACACTCCCCCTCACAGGCAAACCTCCATTTTTGAAATAGCTTTTTCCACCCCATCTTTTCCATAACCGTTCTACTATACTCATTTTGCCTCTCTTCCCACGCCTCATATCTGGATGGGGTCGGTGCCTCAACATACCGTTCTTCTGCCCTTCTAACCCTCTCCTTGACTTTTAGTTCTTCTATCTGTGATTTTTTCTTAGTATAGGATATTTTTTTGAATTAGGATCCCCCGGAGAAAAGCCTTCAGGGCATCCCAAACTATCCCTAATGGAGCAGTGCCTATATTCAAATCTGCAAATTCCGCTACACACAGTTTGCAGCCTATTGGCCATTTATTTCACACGCTTTAAGGGACAGCTTCTATGCACCACCTTACAGAAGGGCCCCAAAGTAAGCCGGCTAACATTGATAATTAGGCACCAGTATTTTATAGCCACTTCCAGGGGTAGCCGTTTTTAAGGAATGCTTACACCCTAGCTATAAAAGAAATTTCTGCGCTAAGTGAAAAAAGTGCAGCTGCTTGTGTAAGCCTAAATTCAAAAAAGCTCAAAAACATATCTCCGAAAAACAAGCGCGCAACTATTAATTAATCAGTGAAGATGATTAAACACAACCATACAAACTCATATAAAAGATATATATAGTATTGTGCAAAAGTGATACAATAAAGTAAAAAAATGCTACCAAAAAATGCTACCAAAAAACACCCATGTGGTGGTGCGCACCATCAACCTGTTACAAGGACCTAAAGCAAAAGTACTCTGATATATACAAAATCCATTAAAGTGAGTGTATCTAAGTGATCAAAAATATATAAGCAAAGTCCATAAAAATGACAATGTGAGTATGGAGAAACTCAGTAATCAGGAGAGATGGGAATGAGATGTTCTTGCAGCCCAAAAACTTGTGATATTATTGCCGCTTACCAGATCAGTTGGACCTCAAATTATAGAGATCATGGGAGCCTGTTGCATCAGCCTGCCGACATCGAAATCCTCCACCTGTCTTTCAATCCAGGGATCGTGATTACAATCACCCTCAACGACCGAAGCTAACTCCTCTCTCTTTTTGGAATCCACACACAGGAACAGTTATAATCACCCTTGATTCAGATCTCTTCTCATGGATTCTCTCAGCGGTTAATACTCAAGGGAGATATAACAAAAGCTCCATAGTGCAGATAAAGGGGTTTTTATTCCAAAAAAAAAAAAAAAAAAAAAAAAAAAACTTCGCAGCAGCTCACAGCAATTTAAAAAGCTTCAGTAAAACTTCCCAGCAAATGTTCACAGCAAGCTAGCAATCATAAAAACGAAAACAGAAACAGTTGAAAAACTAATGAAGCAACAGCTCAGGATCAAAACCAAATAGCTGGATAAAACGTGATAACACCAGAATCAGCTGCTTCACCCAACGCGTTTCTCCATAGAAGGCATCAACTGGGAATGGAGGCATTGTATCACTTTTGCACAATACTATATATCTTTATATGAGTTTGTATGGTTGTGTTTAATCACCTTCACTGATTAATTAATGGTTGCGCGCTTGTTTTTCGGAGATAAATGCTTACACCCTGCCCACTGTTGGGGTTATATGAGTAGTGTGCACATGAAGACCTTCCATTTTTTTGTTGTTAATATTTACCCTGTTTGCACCAGTTATAAGTCAACATATTTCAAACAGCATAAATACTGCGCTAAAAGCCTAAAATGCATACAAAACATTAAAGCAGTAACTCTACTGTGAGATATAATACAGTCCCATATCATGTATTCTTATACGAAGTTGCACTGATAAGATTCAACTCAATATGCCAAACACAGGTGATTTGGTAAGGTCCAAAAGTGATAGAAAAATACTCATCAGTGTCCACACAATCCACCACTTTACAGTGTGTGATCCTTCAACTATCGCCACCACCATAGAAAAAGTGCTCACTTACCAGCTTGCACAAACCTCCTATGACGGGTCAGTGACACTTGCGGCTTATACCCAGCCAGGGCCTTTGCAACATCCAAGGGTTCTCTTATGCCCTGTACACACGATAGGATTTTCCAATGGAAAATGTGTGATAGGACCTTGTTGTCAGAAATTCCGACCGTGTGTGGGCTCCATCACACATTTTCCATAGGAATTTCCGACACACAAAGTTTGAGAGCTTGCTATAAAATTTTCCAACAACAAAATCCGTTGTCGGAAATTCCGATCGTGTGTACACAAATCCGACGCACAAAGTGCCACGCATGCTCAGAATAAATTAGGAAACAAAAGCTATTGGCTACTGCACCGTTCATAGTCCCGACGTACATGTTTTACGTCACCGCGTTCAGAACGATCGGATTTTCCGACAACTTTGTGTGACCGTGTGTATGCAAGACAAGTTTGAGCCAACATCCGTCGGAAAAAATCCATGGATTTTGTTGTCGGAATGTCCGATCAATGTCCGACCGTGTGTACGGGGCATTAGACATGCAAGTTAATGCCCCATCACTGGTATCATGAAAGGAATAGTGCCTCATCTTTGGTGTCAGTGGAAGGAATAATTCCCTGTCAGTTCAGTAAAAAGAATAATTCCTTATCGTTAATGTCAGTAGAAGGAAAAGTGCACCACTGTTGGTGCCAGTGAAAGGAATAATGACTAATTGTTGGTGTCAGTGGGAATTATACGTTTTCTTTGATGTAAGGGCTATGATTAGGATTAAGGATTTTATGCTATGGTGAGCCTTTTATATTTTGGGGATCATAAATATCCCCAGGTCTGGGCAATTCCAAAACTTTATTCTTCTTCAGGTAAAACTATTTCCTTTGTTGATTTGGATGTATTCTTTGGGTCGTTATCATGCTGAAAGATGAAGTTCCTCTTCATGTTCAGCTTTTTATAAGAAGTCTGGAGGTTGTGTGCCAATATTGACCGGTATTTGGAACTGTTCATAATTCCCTCTACCTTGTCTAAGGCCCGTGTTCCAGCGACTAAAAATAGACCCAGAGCATGATGCTGTCACCACCATGCTTCACTGTGGGTATGGTGTTCTTTTGGTGATGTGCATTGTTTTTGTGCCAAACATATATCTTTTGGAATTATGGCCAAAAAGTTCAACCTTGGTTTCATCAGACCATAACACATTTTCCCACATGCTTTTGGGAGACTTCAGATGTGTTTTTGCTAAATTTAGCTGGACTTGGATGTTTTTCTTGGTAAGAAAAGGCTTCCCGTCTTGCCACTCTACCCCATAGACCAGACATATGAAGAATATGGGAAATTGTTGTCACGTGTACCACACAGCCAGTACTTGCCAGATATTTCTGCAGCTCCTTTAATTTAATGTTGCTGTAGGCCTCTTGGCAACCTCCGTGACCAGTTTTCTTATTTTGGTGGGATGTCCAGTTCTTGGTAATGTCACTGTTGTGCTATATTTTCTCCACTTGATGACTGTCTTCACTGTGTTTCAGAGTATTTTTCAGACTCTGTGTTTTTACAAGTTAAAATATTTTTTTTTTTTGCTAGAAAATTAATTAGAACCCCCAAACTTTAATTATTTTTGTTCAGATACCCTAGTGAATAAGATGGTGGTCGTTGCAATATTCTGTCACAGTGCATTTGCGCAGCGGCCTTACAAGCGCACTTTATTTGAAAAAAAAAAAAACATTTAAATTAAAAAAATAACACAACAGTAAAAATAGCCCAATTATTTTTTTTTTATATTGTGAAAGATAATGTTATGTCGAGTAAATTGATTAAATTGATACCCAACATGTCATGCTTCAAAATTGCGCCCGCTCATGGAATAGCAACAAAGTTTTACCCTTAAACATCTCCATAGGACGAAGTTTAAACATTTCTACAGGTTACCAATTTTGAGTTACAGAGGGGGTCTAGGGCTAGAAATATTGCTCTCACTCTAATGCCCCGTACACACGGTCGGATTTTCCGACAGAAAATGTGTGATAGGACCTTGTTGTCGGAAATTCCGACTGTGTGTAGGCTCCATCACACATTTTCCATCGGATTTTCCGACACACAAAGTTTGAGAGCAGGATATAAAATTTTCCGACAACAAAATCCGTTGTCGGAAATTCCGATCGTGTGTACACAAATCCGATGGACAAAGTGCCACGCATGCTCAGAATCAATTAAGAGATGAAAGCTATTGGCCACTGCCCCGTTTATAGTCCCGACGTACGTATTTTACGTCACCGCGTTCAGAATGATCGGATTTTCCGACAACTTTGTGTGACCGTGTGTATGCAAGACAAGTTTGAGCCAACATCCTTCGGAAAAAATCCTAGGATTTTGTTGTCGGAATGTCCGAACAAAGTCCGACCGTGTGTACAGGGCATAACACTTGCGGCGATACCTCACATGTGTGCTTTGAACACCGTTTTCATATGTGGGCGCGACTTACGTATGTGTTCGCTTCTGCGTGCAAGCTCGGCGGGACGGGGCGCTTTATTTTTTTTTTCCTTATTTATTTAACTTTATATTTTGACACTGTCCTTTTAACAAAAAATAAAAAATTTGGTCACTTTTATTCCTTTTACAAGGAATGTAAACATGCCTTGTAATAGAAAAAAAAAAATCTTATTTATATTACCTTTTATTTTTTATTTATACACTCTTCTTAAAAAATAAATAAATAAAAAAGCCATCAATTTACGCAGCGCTTTACATATACATTGTACATTCACATCGGTCCCTACCCTCAAGGAGCTTACAATCTAAGGTTCCTAACTCACATTCATATACTAGGGCCAATTTAGACAGAGGCCAATTAACCTACCAGCATGTCTTTGGAGTAATAATAAAAAAAAAAAACAACATGACAGGACCTCTTAAATATGAGATCTGGGGTTATATTTACACTAAAATGCAATTAAAAATTGTCATTTGAAAAAATAAAATTCCCCTTTAAGAGCATTGGGCGGAAGTGACATTTGACGTCGCTTCTGCCCTCCAATGCTATGGAGCCGAGCAGGGGCCATCTTCCCCTCATTCTGCATCCAGGCTCAGGGGAGAGCTGATGCGATCGTCTTCGCTGCTACCGACGGCTCCGGTAAGTGGCGGAGATGACCTGAGCGTGGCAGGAGGGGGTCCTCTCCTGCCCCCGATAAAAGTGATCTTGCGGCGAATCTACCACTGAGGCCACTTTTATCTGAAAGTGAACCAGCCGCTGAAGAAGAGGATACCGGGGTTATGGCAGCTATCTGCTGCCATAACAATGATATTCCTCTTTAAACTGCCGACATATAACGACAGCGGGCAGTCCATAAGTGGTAAGCAGTATTGACACTTTTTGTTTACGTTTGTTTAACATAGCTATACCTGCAAAAGGGGCCAGCATGAAGTGATCCAGCAGGATGGTATTGTCTGACTAAAGTTCCACTTTAAAGTGTAGGTTCACCTTTTCATAAAACATGAAAAAATAAACTAATACCCTCCCCACCCATTTGATTTTGATTGGTCATTGCGGTCACATGCCAGCTCTGACCAATCACAATCACTCATCACTCACAGATTCATCTCGGAAGTCCTACAGAAAGAAGGGAATGAAAAGCGGCTTTCAAATCCCTGGACCACCACATCAGCTGCATGGGCACTGACACCCACAGAGGTAAGTACAGCAGGGACACGTGAAGGTAGGGAAGTTGTAGGGCAGGGGTCAGAAACCTTTTTCCAATTAAGGGCCGCATTCACCTGCTAATAAATGAAGATAATAATAATCCTAACACAGTAATAACAGCAGTACTGGATTACCTCACTTTAAGGTGCTTCACTAATACAAAGACAGTTCACCCTGAGGGAGCATGTGGCTGGGGATTTGGATTTTACAGCCCCCTCCCCCATCTTGGCACCCAAGGGTGACTGACGCCAGTCCTGTCAGCCAGCATGGTCTAGTGATAGGGTCCCTGGCCCCAGGGAAAATGGGATTCCTGCCCTTAGAGGAGAAGGGGTCCATGTCCCCAGGGGAGAAGGGGTCCATGTCCCCAGGGGAGAAGGGGTCCATGTCCCCAGGGGAGAAGGGGTCCCCGCCCCCAGGAGAGAAGGGGTCCATGTCCCCAGGGGAGAAGGGGTCCCCGCCCCCAGGAGAGAAGGGGTCCATGTCCCCAGGAGAGAAGGGGTCCATGTCCCCAGGAGAGAAGGGGTCCATGTCCCCAGGAGAGAAGGGGTCCATGTCCCCAGGAGAGAAGGGGTCCATGTCCCCAGGGGAGAAGGGGTCCATGTCCCCAGGGGAGAAGGGGTCCATGTCCCCAGGGGAGAAGGGGTCCATGTCCCCAGGGGAGAAGGGGTCCATGTCCCCAGGGGAGAAGGGGTCCATGTCCCCAGGGGAGAAGGGGTCCATGTCCCCAGGGGAGAAGGGGTCCATGTCCCCAGGGGAGAAGGGGTCCATGTCCCCAGGAGAGAAGGGGTCCATGTCCCCAGGGGAGAAGGGGTCCATGTCCCCAGGGGAGAAGGGGTCCATGTCCCCAGGGGAGAAGGGGTCCATGTCCCCAGGGGAGAAGGGGTCCATGTCCCCAGGAGAGAAGGGGTCCATGTCCCCAGGGGAGAAGGGGTCCATGTCCCCAGGGGAGAAGGGGTCCATGTCCCCAGGGGAGAAGGGGTCCATGTCCCCAGGGGAGAAGGGGTCCATGTCCCCAGGAGAGAAGGGGTCCATGTCCCCAGGGGAGAAGGGGTCCATGTCCCCAGGGGAGAAGGGGTCCATGTCCCCAGGGGAGAAGGGGTCCATGTCCCCAGGGGAGAAGGGGTCCATGTCCCCAGGGGAGAAGGGGTCCATGTCCCCAGGGGAGAAGGGGTCCCCGTCCCCAGGGGAGAAGGGGTCCCCGTCCCCAGGGGAGAAGGGGTCCATGTCCCCAGGAGAGAAGGGGTCCATGTCCCCAGGGGAGAAGGGGTCCATGTCCCCAGGAGAGAAGGGGTCCATGTCCCCAGGAGAGAAGGGGTCCATGTCCCCAGGGGAGAAGGGGTCCATGTCCCCAGGGGAGAAGGGGTCCATGTCCCCAGGGGAGAAGGGGTCCCCGTCCCCAGGGGAGAAGGGGTCCCCGTCCCCAGGGGTGGATGGGGAGGGGAACTGCTCCCACTTTTCAAACACAGTGATGTGAAAAATAAAAAGGAGCAGGATTAAAATATTTCTTGAATACATTTCTAACAATGAATGTGCTTTTTGTTTTAGAAAGTCCATTCGCTCCAAAATCCAATGTTAAAAGTGGATGTTTGTGAAGTACTTTCAATCATTATTAATCACGTTATGGAATGAAAGAGTTTTTGTGGTAATTTCTGTCTGAGCTGCATTGCTTCCCCAGTCAAATCGCTGTGAGTGCAAAACCACAAAGAAACTCAGCTGAGAATAACAAGTAGTCAGAAGCAAGTCAGACCATCTAACACAACCTGAGTACAGCTGAAAGAATCCCGAGTATGACTTGCTGTCTCTTAGGACAGAGTGCAGCTTTAGGTCCCTTTCTCAAAGGGACCCACCACTCCATCTCAGTAGGGGGTCCGGGACTCATTCTATTCTTGGTTGGATCACAACAGATACATATGTCACATATGTCCTACCCATGTCTGTCTCCATCATGTGAGGAAATACAGAGTCATGTAATCCCTATAGGTGGCCAGATGTAGTAGGACAAGCGTCTGCCTATATCAGTGGTCTCCAAACTGTTTGCCTTTATCTGGCCATTTCTTCCTCTTACTGATACCAGGTACTATTCCTCTCACTGCCACCAATGATGGGGCACTATTCCTCCCACTGCCACCAATGATGGGGCACTATTCCTCCCACTGACACCAATGATGGGGCACTATTCCTCCCACTGACACCAATGATGGGGCACTATTCCTCCCACTGACACCAATGATGGGGCACTATTCCTCCCACTGACACCAATGATGGGGCACTATTCCTCCCACTGACACCAATGATGGGGCACTATTCCTCCGCACCGACACCAATGATGGGGCACTATTCCTCCGCACCGACACCAATGATGGGGCACTATTCCTCCCCACCGACACCAATGATGGGGCACTATTCCTCCCCACCGACTCCAATGATGGGGCACTATTCCTCCCCACCGACTCCAATGATGGGGCACTATTCCTCCCCACCGACTCCAATGATGGGGCACAATTCCTCCCCACCGACTCCAATGATGGGGCACTATTCCTCCCCACCGACTCCAATGATGGGGCACTATTCCTCCCCACCGACTCCAATGATGGGGCACTATTCCTCCCCACCGACTCCAATGATGGGGCACTATTCCTCCCCACCGACTCCAATGATGGGGCACTATTCCTCCCCACCGACTCCAATGATGGGGCACTATTCCTCCCCACCGACTCCAATGATGGGGCACTATTCTTCCTCCCCACTGACTCCAATGATGGGGCACTATTCTTCCTCCTGCTGACCACAGGCCCTATGTATTTTTTATTCCCATGGACAGCCAAGTGTGAGACACTGACGACTCCCCTGTGTAGAATGTCTGTAGACCACAATGTATATCCATCCACACCTGCTCATTGTCAGTAAATGCGGTCTTATTGTGTTATTTGTGTTCCGCCCCTGCATGACCCTCACTTCCTGTGAAATTTCAGGGACAGGAAGTGAAGGGAAATCTCCCCAATGTGACAGTACCGTGGTGTAGGATCTGGCCATACACGGTGAGGGGATACATAGTGAGAGCTTGGCTGAGCTCACCCTGACACTGACTTTATCATCAATAAATGAGATGATCCTGCACACAACTATCCCCTCCATAGAGTACACAGAACACCCACCACCCTCCATCTCCCCCACACACGTGTTCGGGACACTCACCGGCACAATCGGGGAATCCACCTAATAAACTCAACACTGCGCTTTAGATCACACGAAGGACAATCGGTTTACATCACGGACAAACTTGTGTTTCTTGTTGCTAGGCAACCAACCACGCATCTACAGGAACCACCGAGGTCCCGCCCCTCGGCTGTTTCTTGATTGGTGAATGCGGACAGCATGGTGCACGCTGTATTTATCCCAGTCGGCAGGAACTCACCTGCTTACTTGACGTTAGAGATCCACGTCCCCTGCAGAAGCAGCTCCCGCCAGCCAGTGTGTGACCGATACAGAAAGAAGGGGAATGGGGTATATGGCTAGCACTGGAGGCATGATATGGCTGCTTGTCGTTTCTAAGGAATTCTCTTTATTGGAGTTTAGCTCCGAGTATAAAACATCCGAGGACGTTGTGTTGTATATTGTAGGGAAGCGATCGGCAACCTCAGCACTCCAAGTGTGGTGAAACTACAAATCCCATCATGCCTTTGGGTGTTAGTCTTGTAATGCCTCATGGGACTTGTAGTTCCACAACAGTTAGGGAGGGGAGTTTACCTACACCTGCTAGGGGAGTCTTCACAGCAGCTGCAATGAGCTATGTAACTTGTGAACCATGAATCATTGAAGGCTCTGGTCACAGCGTACATGTGTCTTGGTATACCCTGCTTAGAAATGCATGGACACACATCTTCACGGGTCATCCAAATGTGGACAAATCATTACTGGAGCCTGATTGGCCTGTATGTGGCAACTCATCACTAAGACAGGGAAGGGTATAACATTATGACCACTGACAAGTAAAGTGAATGGCGTTAATTATCTCATTACACAGGCAGCAAGTGAACATGTTGTCCCTGAAGTTGAAAGCAGAAAAAATGGGCAAGCATAAGGATCTGAGCAACTTTAACTTCTTCAGATCCGCGCTATAGCCGAATGACGGCTACAGCATGGACCTACTTCGCCGGGAATACGTCAATAGACGCCCCCCCCCCCCGTCCGAGCAGCGTGGCGCACTCTGTGATCAGCAAGTCTATAAGGGGTCGATCCCGACCCCTTACCAAGTGATCAGCTGTCAGCCAATGACATCTGATCATGTGATGTAAACAGAGCTGGTAATCGGCTATTTTTTCTCCTCACGCTGATAGTGTGAGGTGAGAAAAAAAACAAAGCCGATCACCGGCGGCTCTTAGAGGGACATCGGTCCCGATCAACAAGAGCTCCCGCCAGCTCATCTGTGCCCACCTGCCAGTTCCACCTACCAGTGCCCACAGTACCACCTATCAGTGTCACCAATCAGTGCCTCATCAACAGTGCTGCCAATTAGTGTCACCTACCAGTGCCCATTAGTGTCACCTACCAGTGCCCATTAGTGTCACCTACCAGTGTCCATCAGTGCCACCTATCAGTGGTACCTATGAGTGCCACCCATCAATGCCATCTTATCAATGGTCATCAGTACCACCTTATCTGTCCCCATCAGTGCCGCCTTATCTGTGCTTATCAGTGCCCACCAGTGCAGCCTATCAGTGCCCACCAGTGCTACCTCATCAGCGCATATCAATGAAGGAGAAAAATTACCTGTTTGCAAAATTTTATAACAAACTATGAAACATACTGTATTTATTGGCGTATAACACTCACTTTTTCACCATGAAAATTGGGTGCAAATAGCGTGTGCGTGTTATACGCCAATACTTCCATTTCAGCTGCCTCGGAGGCAGGGGGGATGGGGGACGGGGTCGAGTGCCATCAGATTACATACAGCGAGAATCTCCTGTTTACTTGGCGGCCTCTGTAATAGGAAGTCAATAGATGGCAATGGCGAGGCTGCTGCATTGATGGCAATGGCGAGGCTGCTGCATTGATGGCAATGGCGAGGCTGCTGCATTGATGGCAATGGTGAGGCTGCATTGATGGCACTTGTGAGGCTGCAGATGGGCATTAATCAGGCTGCATTGATGGCAATGGTGAGGCTGCAGATGGGCACTGACCCTTATTTTGCTTCAAAGTTCCTTATTTAAAATTTTAAGTTTCTTTTCCTGAAACTTCCCTCTTAAAATGAATGTGTGTGTTATACGCCTGTGCGTGTTATATGCCGATAAATACGGTAATTTTTTTTTTTTTCAAAATTTTCCAATTTTTTTTGTTTGTTTAGAAACAAATAAAAATCCCAGCTGTGATTAAATGCCACCAAAAGAAAGATCTATTTGTGTGAAAAAAAATGATAAAAATGTAATTTGAGTACAGTGTTGTATGACCGCGCAATTGTTATTCAAAGTGCGTCAGCGTTGAAAGCTGAAAATTGGTCTGGGCAGGAGGGGAGTTTAAGTGCTCAGTAAGCAAGTGGTTAACAAGGGCCAAATTGTTATGGCTAGATGATTGGATCAGAGCAACTCCCAATCTGCAGCTCTTGTGGGATGTTCCCAGTCTGGAGTGGTCGACCTACCAATAGTGTCCCAAGGAAGGAAAACCAGTGACAGTGTCATGGGAGGCCAAGGTTTACTGATGCACATGGGGAGCGATGGCTTGCCCTGTGTAGTCTGATCCAATAGAACAGCTACTGTAGTTCAAATTGCTGAACAAGTTAATGCTGGTTTAGACAGAAAGGTATCAGAACATGCAGTGCATTGTAGTTTGTTGTGTATGGGGCTGTGTAGCTCCAGACTGATCAGGGTGCCCATGCTGACCCATGTCCACAGGCAAAAGTGCCCACAATGGCAAGTGAGCATCAGAACTGGACCATAGTGCAATGGAAGAAGGTGACCTGGTCTGATGAATTCAATAATGGTTTGGGGAACACAAGATCTAGTTTGAAGTGTTGTCTTGGCCTCCAAAATCTCCAGATCTCAGTACAATCAAGCATCTGTGGGATGTACTGAAAAAAACAAGTCTGATAAATGGAGGCCCCACCTCGCAACTTACATCACTTAAAGTAAAACTAAAGTTTTTTTTTTTTCTTTAAAAATAACAAACATGTTAAACTTACCTGCCCTGTGTAGTAGTTTTGCACAGGGCAGCTCAGATCCTCCTCTTCTCGGGTCCCTAACAGGCTCTCCTGGCCCCTCCCTCATTGCTATGGGGGCACCCGAGCCGAGACACTGCTCTGTGTTCATTCAGACACAGAGCCGCAGTTCAGCCCTGCCCCCTCTTTCCTGTTGACTAACTGACTTTGACTGACAGCAGCGGGAGCCAATGGCACCACTGCAGTGTCTCAGCGAATCAGGAGGAAGAGTCCTGGTCGGCCAAGGCACGCGTGGACATCGCTGGACAAAAATGGGGCTCAGGTACATATTGGGGGGCTGCTGCACACAGAAGGTTCTTTATCTTAATGCATAGAATGCGATAAGATAAATAAAACTTCTGACTTTACAACCCCTTTAAATGATCTTCTACTAAAGGCTTGGTTGCAGATACTACAGCAGAAGTCTAGTGGAGTGCCTCAATGGGTAATGGTGGATGGTCATAATGTTATGCTAAACAGTGTATTCGTTTCATTGAACAAGGTTACTTTTATGTAAACCCCATTTTTTAGTAATAGCAAATTTTATGAGTCTGTGTTTGTCTCACTGTAACCATATGCATTTCTAGCAGTGGAAACATTTGTATCCTTTTCGCCAGATTTCATCCAGCCACACACCAGAGACATCTTTGCTTACTTCTTGTTACACTGTGATCTTCATGACTGTTCATGTCTCTCAAGGAAGCTAGCAGTACCTTTGAATGACCATCACCTGTGTATACATACAGGTTCATCTGTGGTTTTTACTGCAAAGTGTGGCATCCCTTTATTCCTTTTTTTTTTATATAGTTAAGTTGTATTACACTCTGGTTTTGAGGATATGTGTTTTTTTTCCTTTATCATAATTTGTTTATTTTTATTTTATACATGTGTAGTTTTAGTATCAATTCTTCTGTACCATCATGTTTATGTGTATTCTTTGGAACTTTTCCTCCAGTCCTTATGAAGGGGGATTGTGTGACCCCTGAAACATGTTGGCTGTTCTTGGCCCTGCTTGTTGTAACTAGTTGAACAATAAAGACTTTGGACTCCTAAGAATTTTTTATAATCAATAGCTTACAGCCTTAGTTCAGGTAAAAGGGGGGATGAAAGAGGAGAAAAATATTTTTCTAGTAAAGGTCCATATGACATGAAAGTGATAGTAAAGTCTTGTTTTTTTTTTTTTGTTTGTTTAAAAATAACAAACATGTCATACTTACCTGCTCTGTGAAGTGGTTTTGTACGGGGCTCGCTCCTGCCGTGTGCCCCCACAACAAGCAGCTTGCTATGGGGGCACCCGAGCCGAGACACTTCTCTGTGTGTCCATTCAGACACAGAGCCGCGGCTCAAGATAAAAAAACCTTCTGCCTTTTTTTTAAATACTAAGCAATTGTGTGGCCCTTTGTACTTGTTGGGGTGGGGGGGGGGGGGGCACTTTTGAAGCTCCCTATATTCACAAAGTTGGCCACCTCTGGATAACAGGATAAATAGAAAATGCAGCTGTTCTTCAGTTGATATTACACATCCCTGCATACTTTTACAGCTAAATACTTCCAGAAATGTTTTGTGGCTCCTTTTTCTGAGACTTAAATACTGTTACAGGTTTTTTGTTAAGATGCAATTATTGTAAAACAAAGTTTTGTCAGTGTGCCCTTCATCAGCGAAGGCTCCAAATGGCACTAATTCCAATGGCATTCCTATTCAGCCATTGGACAGCCACTGATTACATAACTTGCGTGGATGGGCATAGCATTTAAATCATCTTCTGCTCTATTCTTGGCATGCCAGCATGCTCCATGCAGTGCATGATGAAAAACTTAAGTCCACCTATAGGTAGGTGGGACTCTCAGTAGACATAATGTGAACCACAGTGGGTACTGTATAATTCCCTTGAAAATGTCCTCTCAATTTGGTCTGCTGTTTCACCTGTGTTTGACATGCCTGCTTTAGAATATCAGCATCTAACACTTTATAGGATTAGTCCACTTTCTCAGAAAAAAAAGTAACCACCCCCGCTCTACTTACCTCCATGCCGCTGCCCACACAATCGGTGTAATGGCCCAGGGATTTGGAATCGCTGCCCTTTTTCACCTTTCTGTAGGGCTTTTGGGATGGATTAGAGTGAATCTGATCAAAAGCGGTGCCAATCAGACAATTAGCACTGAGCAGTGGCGGCTGGCCGGCCCCACACTTACACCGCCCACCCTTCAGCTTCTTCCTACTCCGTGTCTTGGACTTCACGACGGCTTCCTCCTCGGTGGCTTCCCTCCTTCTTCCCTCAGCGTGGTGGCCAATACGATCGCTTCTCCTCTCAGCCAATCAAGTCTCACCTGCTTCCTGATTGGCCAGGAGGAGAATCAGGAAGACACTAGCGAATATCATTATTCGCTATTGTCACACAACTGGGTGGGCTCAGGGCGCAGTGCCCTGAGCCCACCCATTTTTTAAGTCAATTAGAGCCTTTAGCTCTAATCATGTGCTTCTAAAAAAAAAAAAAAAAAAAAATGGACGGACCACCACTGGCACTTACAATCAGAGTCAATCTAATCTATTTTGGAAGCCCTAGAGAAAGAAGGGGAAAAAGAGTGGGGATTTAAAATCCCCAGACTGCTACACTGGCTGCATGGGCACTGACGGCTCATCACCCACAGGGGGTGAGTAGGTAAGTA
Organism: Aquarana catesbeiana; assembly: GCF_042186555.1. Lineage (NCBI taxonomy): Eukaryota > Metazoa > Chordata > Amphibia > Anura > Ranidae > Aquarana > Aquarana catesbeiana. Next base: position 216,085,009 of record NC_133327.1, read on the forward strand.
CTGTAGGGCTCGAGGGGAGGGAGATGAAGGGTGTAGGCTATCGTTTTCATTTTTTTTCAGAAAAGATGAACTAAAGCAGGCAGTGGCGGCTGGTTGTTTTTCTGTTTTTTTGGGGGGAGGCAAACAACCACCCCCCCTCCCCAGTCGGTTGGTCGGTCATCCAGCCCGGCACTTACCCCATCTGGGTTGCGGGCAGGCAGCGCTCCTACGGGCAGTGTGCAGTGGCTCCTGTGTCCTCTCCTCCTCTTCTGCATCACAGTGGCTTCCAGGGATCTCTCCCACTGGGTTATTGTATTCTGCCAGTAGTAGCTCCCAAAGCCCCCCCCCCACCACCAAAATACACTGATCAGCAGGGCAGGACTTAGGGTGGTGGGGGTCCCTGGGCTTGAGTCACTTTCGGGCCCTACCTTCTATACATTATTTTAAATAGAACAAAAAGTTGACTGGTACCGTAGACAGTGTTACATATAAAAAAAAAACGTTTATTTATATGACCACTGATTGAAGATTGAAAAACGTGACACTGATGACAGATGGCACTAATACGTGGCACTGATGACAGATGGCACTAATACGTGGCACTGATGACACGTGATACTGATGACAGATGACACTAATATGTGGCACTGATGACACATGACACTGATAACAGATGGCACGTGACACTGACAGGTGGAACTGATGACAGATGGCACTGACACGTGACACTGACAGGTGACACTGGGGGCAGGTGGCACTGGAGGCAGGTGGCACTGATAGGTGGCACTGGGGACAGATGGCACTGGGCACAGATGGCAAGGAGGGAGAGCCAGCGATGAGAGATGATCTTATATGTTTACATATGAGATCACCTCTCATTGGACACTCCGATCGAGTGCTAAATGGCTGCTGTGATTGGCCATTTAGCACGATCTATGATTGGCTGTGTCCAAGGGACACGGCCAACACAGAACTTCCCTGATGCACACCCGCGGCAGCGCGCAGAGGGGAAGTAAACAGGAGGACGTCCAGGGACACCCTCCCGGCAGTTGGCGTCCGCGCTGTAGCCGTCTTTCGGATATAGCGCGGGCGCCGCGGGGCCCCTATTGGACCGGGACCCAAGGGCTTGAGCCCAGTCAAGCCCAATAGTAAGTCCGGCCCTGCTGATCAGAGATGCAGCTATTAGCTCTTCTGTTTTTCCACCATGACTGTTCGACTTTCGGTACATGTTTACCCAGCTTTACACTTTCAGGGCCCATTCTCATATACACATTACTATATGTTAACACACAAGTACAGTATATGTGCATTTTAATCCACTGCTATTCAATGGCACCCCTATATGCATATACCCTACAGTAAGTAAAATATACACTGGCATTATAGCGCACCAAAATCCATGGATGTGAATAAGTAACATAATGCTCTCAATTAGGGATGAGCTTCGCGTTCGAGTCGAACCCATGTTCGACTCGAACATCGGCTGTTCGATCGTTCGCCGAATTGCGAACGTTATGGGCCGTTCGCGCCAAATTCGGGTGGCGCATCACGGCCCATAATTTACTGCGGCATCGCAGTGCATTGCTGGCTGATGATTGGCCAAGCATGCACTATGACCCGCATGCTTGGCCAATCACAGCGCCGTCAGTAGAGAGAGCTGTAATTGGCCAAAGCCAGGGTGACTTTGGCCAATTATGGCTCAGGGGGTTTAGAACACGCCCCACACTATATAAGGCCGCCTGCACGGTGGCCCTGTGTAGTGTGTTCCAGCATGCTTAGATAGACAGAGAGACAGTGTCATTTCATTTGAGTTAGCTAGATTAGGCAGGACAGTCAGTGAGTTAGCTGCACTTACAGTGTATTGTGTATATATATGCATCCCAGGTGTTGTATATGTGTGTGTATAAATATATATATATATATATATATATATATATATATATATATATATATATAAAATTGCTAGTGTTCTTTTGATCCTATTAGTACCACAGTCAGGCAGCTAGACTATTTAGAGTTAGTGTAGTGTGTCCTCCTCACAGTGTTCATTTAAATCTACAAGTTAGTTTAGTGTGACCTCTGCACAGTGTTCAGCTAAAGCTACAAGTTAGGGTAGTGCGTCCTCCTCACAGTGTTCAGCTAAAGCTACAAGTTGGTGTAGTGCGTCCTCCTCACAATGTTCAGCTAAAACTACAAATTAGTGTAGTGCGACCTCTGCACAGTGTTCAGCTAAAGCTACAAGTTAGTGTAGTGCGTCCTCTGAACAGTGTTCAGCTAAAACTACAAGTTAGTGTAGTGCGACCTCTGCACAGTGTTCAGCTAATGCTAGAAGTTAGTGTAGTGCATCCTCTGAACAATGTTCAGCTAAAGCTACAAGTTAGTGTAGCGCGAGCTCTGCACAGTGTTCAGCTAAAGCTACCTGTCGAAGTTTGGTGGTGTTTTCCTGATCCTATCACTACCACAGGCAGCTAAATAAGCTACAAGTTAGTTTTTTGCGAGCTCTGTACAGTGTTAACCTAAAGCTACCTGTAGAAGGTTGGTGGTGTTTTCCTGATCCTATCACTACCGCAGGCAGCTAAATAAGCTACAAGTTAGTTTTTTGCGAGCTCTGCACAGTGTTCACCTAAAGCTACCTGTAGAAGGTTGCTGGTGTTTTCCTGATCCTATCACTACCGCAGGCAGCTAAATAAGCTACAAGTTAGTTTTTTGCGAGCTCTGCACAGTGTTCACCTAAAGCTACCTGTCGAAGGTTGGTGGTGTTCTCATACTACAGTCAGGCAGTTGATTTTGCTAGCTGCAGTATCAGTATATATATATATATATATATATATATATATATATATATATATATCCCAGCTTAGTGCAGCTACAGGCCATTAGTATGTCTGAAAGGCCAACAAGGAGAGGCAGACAGTCACAGGCCAATAAAAGAGGGCAAGCAGGCTCTGTGTCTAGAGGCAACAGTGCTGGTTGTGGAGACGGTGCATCCTCATCAGCACGTGGCCGTGGGACACGCTTGGCCTTTTTTTCGGCAGCTGGCCGCGTTGAGCCGCAACATGCGGAACAGTTGGTCAAGTGGATGACCAAGCCGTCCTCATCCTCCTCATCCTCTCTCACCCATGCTCGGGGTAATTTGTCTGGCAAAGCAGCTGCCAACGCGGCCTCTTCCCTCGGCTCAATGGCATCAGTGACTCCTTCCCTAGCCCCACCATGTTCTCCTGAGGAGTTCCTCGAACTGTTTGACCACAGTGTTGGGTACATGCTCCAGGAGGATGCCCAGCGTTTAGAAGGCTCTGATGATGATACTGAGCTAGATGAAGGCAGTAACGTGAGCACGGACAGAGGGGGTGCCCAAGAAGGACAGCAATCTGGCAGTCATGCTCCCCATGCTGCAGCATACTGCCAGGTTTGCTCCAGTGATGAGGAGGGAGGGGATGAGGAGGTCACTGACTCAACGTGGGTGCCTGATAGGAGAGGGGAGGAGGAGGAGGAGGCACATCACCACGAGGCAGGATGCCCTCCAGGGGCCAGCCTAAGGGCAGCACACTGACTGCATCACACCCCAAAGCTCCGCATGTGCAGGGCGCTGCTGTCTCTGTGCATTATTCCAAAAGTTCTTTGGTGTGGGCCTTTTTTGAGACGAGTGCATCGGATCGCACCGCTGCTATTTGCAACATATGTCTCTCAAGCGTATCTCGCGTGGCCAAAACATCTCTCGCTTGGGCACCACATGCTTGACCAGACATATGTTGACCTGCCATGCAGTTCGTTGGCAAGCGTATCTAAAAGACCCACACCAAAGAACAAAGAGGACCTCTCCTTGCTCCTCATCAGCTGAGATCTCCAACCCCACTATACCTTCAGTCCTCTCTGAGACCTGCACTGAGAGGAATGAAGGTGTAGAATTAGGTGTGTCACAGCCAAGTACTTGTGGGCAATCTGCTTTCGGTACACCGATGTCAGATTGTACCAGGCAAATTTCCCTGCCCCAGCTGCTGCACCGCCGAAAGAAGTTTGCTCCCAGCCATCCACATGCCCAGCGGCTGAATGCTAGCTTGGCAAATTTGCTAGCACTTCAACTGCTGCCTTTTCAGTTGGTAGACTCTGCCCCCTTCCGTGAGTTTGTGGAATGTGCGGTTCCTCAGTGGCAGGTACCCAAATGCCACTTTTTCTCACGGAAGGCGATTCCGGCTCTCTACTGGCATGTGGAAGGCAATGTCTTGGCCTCGCTGGACAGGGCGGTCAGCGGTAAGGTGCATATTACCGCTGACTCATGGTCCAGCAGGCATGGACAGGGACGTTACCTAAGTTTCATATCGCATTGGGGGGACTCTGCTGGCAGCTGGGAAGGATGCAGGACAAGGTGCAGTAATGTTGGAGGTTGTTCCGCCACCACGCCTCCAAAATGCCACTACTAATGATTGTGACACACCTCTCTCCTCCACCCCCTCCTCTTCTTCTTCCTCCATGGCCTCTTCCTGTACTTTGTCCTCAGAACCAGCGGTGCTCCATAGCCGTTCAAGGGGCTACGCAAGTATGCAGGCCAAAAGATGCCATGCGGTGCTTGAGCTGGTGTGCTTGGGGGACAGGAGCCACACTGGGGCAGAGGTTCTGTCAGCTCTGCAGGGGCAGGTTCAGAAGTGGTTGATGCCACGCCAACTTAAGGCAGGAATGGTGGTTTGAGACAATGGCACCAACCTCCTCTCTGTCCTCCGACAGGGACAAATGATCCATGTGCCCTGTTTGGGTAGCGGTTCTTGGGCAGGTACCCGGGCTTACAGGATGTCCTGAGACAGGCCAGGAAAGTCTGTGTGCATTTCCGCCGGTCATATTATGCCAGTGCTCGGCTGGCAGACCTCCAAAAGGAGTTTAACCTGCCCAAGAATCTGTGACATGCCCACCAGGTGGAACTCAACGTTGGCCATGCTGCAGCGACTGCACCTGCAGCAGAGGGCCATCAATGAGTACCTGTGGGACTATGGCACCAGGACAGGGTCAGGGGAGCTTGTTTTTTTTTCCCCAAGCCAGTGGGCCATGATCAGGGATGCATGCACTGTCCTGTCACCATTTGAGGAGGCCACGAGGATGGTGAGCAGTGACAGTGCATGCATCAGGGACACTGTGCCCCTTGTCCACCTGTTGGAGCACACGCTGCGTGGAATAATGGACAGGGCACTTGAGGCAGAACAGAGGCAGGAAGAGGAGGACTTCCTTAGCTCTCAAGGCCCCCTTTATCCAGACAGTGTTCCTGCGTGCCCGCTGATCACACAGGAAGAGGACGAGGAGGAGGAGGAGGAGGATTGTGTCAGTATGGAGGTGGAGCCTGGCACTAAGCATCAGCAGCAGTCTTTAAGGGATCAGTCCTAGGAAACACATGGACTTGTACGTGGCTGAGAGGAGGTGGCTGTGGACCATGTCGTCCTTAGTGACCCAGAGGACTCCGGACCGAATGCCTCAGCAAACCTACGCTGCATGGCCTCCCTGATCCTGCAAAGCCTGCGTAAGGATCCTCATATTCGTGGTATCAAGGAGAAGGACCAATACTGGCTGGCAACCCTCCTTGATCCACATTACAAGGGTAAGGTTGCGGACCTTATCTTGCCATCGCAGAGGGAGCAGAGGATGAAACATCTTTGGGAGGCCTTGCAGAAATGTCTGTGCAACGCGTTCCCAGAGACTGGGAGGTTACAAACTCCTGTTTCTGGACAACGTGTTGCTGAGGCTTTGGTCAGTCAAAGAAGGAGCGGTGGAGAAGGTGGCCATCTGACCAATGCGTTCAGACAATTTTTTGGTCCGCAGCCCCAAGGTATGATAGGTTCCAGCAACCATCGCCAGCATCTGTTTTACATGGTGCAGGAATACCTAGGGGCAAGATCTGACTTGGACACCTTTCCCAACGAAAATCCTCTGGGTTACTGGGTCTTGAGGATGGATCACTGGCCAGAGCTTGCACAGTATGCAATTGAGCTACTGGCCTGTCCTGCATCCAGCGTTCTTTCGGAACGCACATTCAGTGCTGCTGGAGGCTTTGTAACCGATCACAGGGTGCATCTGTCCACCGACTCGGTCGATCGACTGACCTTCATAAAAATGAATCAGTCTTGGATCACCACCAGCTACCAAGCACCTGATGCTGATGTAACCGAATAATTTTTTTTGAAATCTCAGATCCCTTCAAAGACTGCCTATGCTGATGCTGAGTGACTATCCTGAGTAATTATCCTCTTCCTCCTCAATGATCATGCTGATAGCTTGTAAGAACATTTTGGTTCTGGGCGCCACCACCAGTGCCTAAGGCCCAATTTTTCAGCCCCTGTTTAACAGGGGCGTGTAATTACAATTTTTGATGCAATACTTTGCAGCAGGGCTCGTTCCTGCATTCCAACTAGAGTATCTGTGAGGGGTTGCAGTGTTGTGGCACCAGCACTAGTGCCTAAGGCCTAATTTTTCAGCCCCTGTTTAACAGGGGCGTGTAATTACAATTTTTGATGTAATACTTTGCAGCAGGGCTCATTTCTGCGTTCCAACTAGAGTATCTGTGAGGGGTTGCAGTGTTGTGGCACCAGCACCAGTGCCTAAGGCCCAATTTTTCAGCCCCTGTTTAACAGGGGCGTGTAATTACAATTTTTGATGCAATACTTTGCAGCAGGGCTCGTTTCTGCGTTCCAACTAGAGTATCTGTGAGGGGTTGCAGTGTTGTGGCACCAGCACCAGTGCCTAAGGCCCAATTTTTCAGCCCCTGTTCAACAGGGGCATGTAATTACAATTCTTGATCTAATATTTCACAGCAGGGCCTATTTCTGCGCCCACCAAGAGCGAATGAGGACTTACAGTGTTGTGGCACTAACACCACCACCAAAGACCCAATTTTTCTGCCCCTGTTCAACAGGGGCATGTAATTACAATTCTTGATCTAATATTTCACAGCAGGGCCCTGTGAGGGCTTACAGTGTTGTGGCCACAACAACACCTAAGGCCCAAATTTCTGCTGAGTATATAGGGCAGGCCCCTACTTTCAAACATCCAACTTACAAACGACTCCTACTTGCAAACGGAAGGAGACAACAGGAAGTGAGATGAAATCTACCCCTAGGAAGGGAAATTCTCTCCTGTAAGAGTTAATATGGGAAAAACGTGTCTCCTTTCAACTGATGCTTTATCACCAATCCTTGTTTCACAAAAAACCCCAAATTTTCAAAAAACATTTGTCATTGGGACAAAAAGTGAGGTGAAATCTTCTGAAGAGGAGCACAGACAGCAAAACAAATGTCACAGGGGTGATAACCCTTCCCTATGTTTTCCAAAAAGCTTAAAATAGATTTTTTGGCTGGAGCTAAACACATTAAAAATGTACCAGTTCAAAATTACAAACAGATTCTACTTAGCAACAAACTTACAGTCCCTGTCTTGTTTGCACTGCCTGTATACTGCTGTTCAGAGTATATAGGGCCTGGTGGCCCCACGCCTTTCCTTTTTTTAATTTAGGTGCGGGGTTCCCCTTAATATCCATACAAGACCCAAAGGGCCTGGTAATGGACTGGGGGGTACCCATGCTGTTTGTCTTACTGATTTTCATCCATATTGCCAGGACCCGACATTACATTAAAGCCGCAAGCAGTTTTAAATGACTTTAAAAATGACATTTTGTGCAGGGACTGTTCTAAGCACGGGAAACATGTGCCACTTTACAGGCATACTATAGACACCCCCCAGGTACGATACTTAGAGGAATATTTCACTTTTTTTTTTTAAACTTTAAGCATCAATAAAATCACTGCTCCCGAAAAAACGTCCGTTTTTAAAAGTTTTTTTTGCATTGATACATGTCCCCTGGGGCAAGACCCGGGTCCCTAAACCCTTTTTAGGACAATACAATGCAAATTAGCCTTTAAAATGAGCACTTTTGATTTCGAACGTTCGAGTTCCATAGATGTCAATGGGGTTCTAACGTTCGTGCAAATTTTCGGTCCGTTCGCAGGTTCTGGTGTGAATCGAACCGGGGGGTGTTCGGCTCATCCCTACTCTCAATCATCAGCTATTATCATAGACTGGAAAATCTGTTAATTATAGTTGATCATGCTTTTATTAATGGAGAAAAGTTACCAATCATAGCTTTTTACCACATGTACAAATCTAACATATATTGGCCATGGATGGTGAAAAGAACATTGCAGAGTAACGAGACACACAACATGTTCAAGGATGGAGCGATGTCTCATTAACCTTTCATTTCTAATGAGGCATCTGCACATGTATTTTTTTTGGTTATTTTTATGATTACTAATATGTCATGTTACAAACCCTTCACCATTCAAGGCAGTGAATATACGATATGTCACATGTAATGTCAAGAAAATAGCTGACATATTTTGATTTTCATTGGCTGGACACTGAGAGCTGCTCCAAAAATGTGACTGTTTATTCTATTTATAACGATTCTACATCTCGACCTCTTACATCACTCAGATCTGGATTTGTCACCTTTCCCATAAACAGAATTGATCCTAGAGGAGAAAACCATACATTAGAAAGCAATGATATTTGACAGGATGATCATGAAACAATGGCAATCAATAAACAACTGTGTTTGTTCCAAATTATAGATAATCGTTCCATTGAAATATGTTTGTGGAGATTACTATAATTAATTGTTGTGTCTCCCATCATGAATGGGGGTTCATTAGAGTTGGGGGTTCATTTTTCAGAGACACTGAAACTTATGTCATTTTCAGTTCCATGAAATTTCTTGCATGTGCAAGAAAGATATAGATCTTAAATTAATTTCACATATTTAAGAGGTCACACAACACTGGCTTTTCCATGAAATAATACATTAACCTGATCCTCCTCCCGTCACACTTTCCAGCTTGAATGCAGAAGAAACCATGAGATATCACTCTCAGTTATGATGGCCATTACCTTTTACAGACAATAAATCAGCTTCTGTGGTCTATTTTGGCAATGAAAGTTGCAGGTGACATTGTCATACATCATAAATTTTTCTCAATTGAGGAATTCATGAGCATGCTGCTGTAGTAGGCAATTCATTACATGCTATAATTGTGCACAGAAGCAACTATAACACTAATATTTATTTTAAAATATAAAAATTAATGGAATATAACATAAACTAAAAAACCTACTGTACAAAAAAAGGACTCAACTTGTGTCTAACACAATCTTTAAAAGGGAATGGGCCTTTAACCACTTGCTTACTGGGCACTTAAACCCCCCTCCTATCCAGACCAATTTTCAGCTTTTAGCACTGACGCACTTTGAATGACAATTACGCAGTCATACAACACTGAACTACAAATGACATTTTTATCATTTTTTTCCCACAAATAGAGCTTTCTTTTGGTGGTATTTGATCACCTCGGCGGTTTTTATTTTTTGTTAAAAAAATTGAAAAAGACCGAATTTTTTTTTTTAAATTTTATATTTTTGTTATATTTTGTTATAAAATTTTGCAAACAGGTAATTTTTCTCCTTCATTGATTTACGCTGATGAGGCGGCACTGATAGGCACAGATAGGTGGCAGTGATGGGCACTGATGGGTGGCAGTGATGGGCACTGATGGGTGGCAATAATGGGCACTGATTGCTTACACTGATGGCAGCACTGCTAGGTGGCACTGATTAGCACCACTGGTGGGCATTGATAGGTGGCACTCGTGGGCAATGGCAGGTGGCACTGGCAGGCATAGATGAGGCAGATGTGCCTCCTTCCTCTTCAGGACCGATGTCCCTTTAACATAAGCCGGTGATCGGCTTTTTTTTCCTCCTCACACTGTCAGCGTGAGGAGAAAAAAAGACGATTACCGAGCTTTTGTTTACATCATGTGATCAGCTGTCATTGGCTGACAGCTGATCGCATGGTAAGGAGCCGGGATCAGGCCCTTACTCGGATCTGTTAACACCTGAGTCTCCGTGACTCGATGATCACACCGCATGCCCTGCAGGGTGCGTGTGGGGCGTGTGCACAGGGGAGGACGTCCTATGACGGCCTCCCGGAAATTAAGATCTGCGCTGTGGCCGTCATTCAGCTATGGCCCAGACCTCAAGTGGTTAATATAAAGTTGAACTTTGCATGCAAAAACTTTTGTTTGAATATATTCCTCAATATAATATAATGGTTAATATAAAGTTGAACTTTGCATGCAAAAACTTTTGTTTGAATATATTCCTCAATAAAGGATACAAATCCACTTTGTGTGCACCAAATGCCTTTGCAAACCTAGTTATTAGATTGTATAAGTAGAGGTGACATCATCACTGTTCTACACCTAGCTTGTGCAGAGAGAAGAGCTGTTTGAGAGACCTAACAGGTCTGCCGGTTGCCTACAGGTTGCCTACAGAAAACTACAGGAGGGGGGTAGATACAAGACCAGGCACCTTGCACAAGGAGAGAGCGGAAGTGACTGGACTTAAAACACAAAACCCACCAAGATTCCAATAAGAATAAACATGCGGAAATATTTTGTTTTGTTTAGTTTCAGATAAATTCATTATGTTACTAATTCCGTTTCATGGATTCGTTTCGGAATTTGTTTATTTTAGTTTTGTTTAGTTGCATTTTGTTTATTCATTTTTTAACAAATTCCAAATTTTCAGAGCAATTTGAAGCGGTCAAAAATTTATCGACCTATCCATTAGCTGACCCATTGGCTGTCAGCCGGTTTCCCCACCAAAACTGAATGTCAACAAAAGAAAAATAAAGTAAAAAAAAAAAATAGCGTGGTGTCCCCCCCATCCATACCAGACCCTTTGTGTGTGGTATGGATTTTAACCACTTCAGCCCCGGAAGGATTTGCCCCCTTCCTGACTAGGCCATTTTTTGTGATACGGCACTGCGTCGCTTTAACTGACATTGTACCCAAACAAAATTGATGTACTTTTTCCCCCACAAATAGAGCTTTCTTTTGTATTAGATCACCTCTGTGGTTTTTATTTTTTTCGCTATAAACAAAGAAAGGGCGATAATTTTGAAAAAAAAACACAAAATTTTGTACTTTTTGCTATAATAAATATCCATAAAAACAAACAAATTTCTTCATCAGTTTAGGCCGATATGTATTCTTCTACATATTTTTGGTAAAAAAATCGCTTTATATTGTTTGGTTTGCACAAAAGTTATAGTGTCTATAAAATAGGGGATATATTTATGGCATTTTTATTATTTTTATTTTTTTTTTTACTAGTAATGGCGATGATCGGTGATTTTTATCGTGACTGCAACATTGCGGCGGTCAGATTGGTCACTTTTGACACTTTTTTGGGACCAGTGACATTTATACAGCGATCAGAGCTAAAAATAGCCACTGATTACCGTTAGGGTTGCCACCTGTCTGGGATTCACCCAGACAGTTTGGGTTTAGAATCATGTGTCCGGGTTTCAAACTGCCTAAAACCTGGACACATTATTCAGACTGGACTATGGCCTCCCAATAGGGTTGCTGGCTGCAGTTGTCTAAGCTGAGAGTGTCTGTTACACTCTCTTTCACACTGCCCAAAGCCAGCACTAACAGTTCCCCCCCACCTACAGATCGGAGAGGAGAGAGGGCTCGATCTGCTCCCCTTCCTCCTGCCCCATTCCCCTCTGTGTCTGCCCACACTCCAATCCCCAGCGCTGTACCTCAGAAAAGGGAAGTGGGGGGCCGGAAATTTGAAGTCCAGCAGCCTCAGATACATCTAGATGAGAGGTGCTGACTGCCAAGGGGTGAGTGAGCTCACCATGCATCCCTGTCTGTGACTGAAGTCTCCCCCCTCTCTCTCCTGCCTCTGAGAGAGTACACTAAGGTAAATCAGGGTTCTCAGAGCACCCCTTATATCACAGTTCCCCTTTACACAAGAAGCCACATTGTTCCCCCTACATCAGAGTCCTCACCGTGCATCAGAGTACTCCCCCTTAAATCAGAGTTCCCAGAGCATCCCTTTTGTTAGAGTCTCCAGAGTTCTTCCTTAAATCAGAGTCTGCAGAGTCCCGCCTTACAGTGTAAGGGAACTTTGCAGATTCAGATGTAAAAGGGGATCTCTGCGGATTCCTATGTAAAAGGAGAACTCTGTGGATTCAGATGTAAAAGGGGGACTCTTGTGATTAACTTCATATGATTATAAATGTTATTTAATTGCAAAATGTATGTATAGTTTATGCTATAAAAAAAAAAAAAAAAATGCTGTGCACCGCTAAAGTGTTCAGGTTTGACTTGAAGAAAAGGTGGCAATCCTAATTACTGTATAAATGTCATTGGCAGAGACGGGGTTAACACTAGGGGGCGATCAGGGGCTTAACTGTGTTCCCTAGGTGTGTTCTAACTGTGGGGGGGGTGGGGGTGGGACTGACTAGGGGAGGAGACCGATCGGTAGGAGCACACGATCTGTCTCCTCTCCCCTGAGAAAAACGGGATTTTTGTGTTTACACACACAGATCCTGGTTCTTGCGAGCGATCGCGGATGCTGGCCAGCGGTCATTGTGCCCACCAGGCACGCACATTGGCTCCAGGGACATGCTGCAGGCACGGGCACGCCTGCTAAAGCGCCTTGAACAGACGACGTACAGCTACGATGGCTCGCTTAGGGGGGCCAACCTGCCACAGGTCGGGAATAGGTTAAGGGGAACCCCATGCCAAAATTTAAAAAAAATTATTGGGCTCCCCTCCAAAATCCATAACAGACCTTTATCCAAGCATGGAGCCGGCAGGTTAGGAAAGGGGGGGAGCGGGCGCCCCCCCCCGAACCATACCAAGCCACATGGTCATGGACCAGGGGCATGCTGGGTCGATGATGTCACAAGGGGGCAGAGTCACGCGTGATGTCATATTTAAGAACGGCAGGAACCTTCGTCATATGCAGACCCCTTTTTTTTTATTCTCGGGCGGCAGAGGCGTTCATCATGATTTATGTTGGATTTACTTTGGGGGACAGTGTTTTTATTTATTTTTGGCACTTTTTTGGGTGAATGAGTACAGATACAATGTACCCCATACGCATTCACATGGGGAGACGGGATCTGGGGGCACCCTTTTTAAAGTGGGCTTCCAGATTCTGATAAACCCCCCATCCGCAGACCCCCACAACCACCAGCAAAGGTTGTGGGGAAGAGGCCCTTCTCCTCATCAACATGGGGACAAGGTGCATGGGGGGGGGGGGCAGATACCTCAGAATCTCCAAATTACCCAAAATTTGTCCGAAATTAGAATCAGACTTAAGCGAATTGCACATGTCTAGTAGATTTCCCCTTATTTCCAGTCTTGGAAACACAACTAGAAATGAGAGAGAATCTCTCCAAAGTGAGGGAAAATGGAGACATGTATCTGCACTAGAAGATTCCTTCTCTATAAGATGACAACTGTGAAAGTTTGCATTTCCCATAACTTTTTTTTCCAGTGACAATGGTCACTATAAAATATAGAAAGGACACATCTCCCCAGACAGCAATACAGGAATTTAACACTTCCCCACTCATTGCAAAAATAATAGAAATATTCGTGCATAAGGATGAGGCTTATGCTTGAAATAATGGCAATGTTATCTGCTGTGAATAAACTTATTTCTCTTCACAAGTAAAGTTAATAACGACAGTGATGGGAGAGTATGATATAGAAGACAGGAGAGGTGGAGCAAAGCACCGATCCTTCGCATCTTTGACTTCCTAGCAGAAGTCAACATTTACATTATATACTATCCTGAATGTCATAGCATCTAGGGAGAGGGCTAAAAGCATAAAAAGAAACCACTAGGTATCTTCATTGACATCCTGCTCACTTAAAGCCCCAAACCAGCTTAAACAAAGAATACACATTTTCAGCCCCCACCAGCTAATTTAAAGAAACAAAAAGCAGCTCCAGCTGTTATACTCACCCAATCTACAGTGCTGTCCCCTGCACACTAATAAATCCAGTAATATGTTACCACTATTCTTCTGAGCTGAAGGATACCCAACTAATTTAACACACTTTTTGTGAGCCCAAGGTTTCATCCTCTCAGCCCTGAGCTTACAGGCGAATGCTGCAGAGAGAGTGATGCCATGTCATTTTATGGCAGTTCTCTCGGTGTATTTAGGATCTGCCCAGTTAGGCTTTAGCAATATTATAAGAGACTAAAGTTACCTTTTAAAGCTGAATTCCAGAAATTTTAGTCCTTTGTACAAAATGAAGGTACATTATGAGTTAAGTCCAGCACGGTGCATGACACCTCCTGGGCTTAGCTCTATTAATTATACGTGACAGCTTTCTAGTACTTCTTAAAGAGCTCTACATCTTGAACAGGAGAGTAGCTGCAGCTGCTATGCATGCTTCTCCCCTTCTCCTGCCCAATCACAGAAGCCTTGGTATTATGCAAATACATTCACAAAATACCAAGGCTTCTGCGAATGGGCAGCAGAGGGGAGGGGAAGGCCCCAATCACAGAAGCCTTGGTATTATGCAAATACATTCACAAAATACCAAGGCTTCTGTGAATGGGCAGCAGAGGGGAGGGGAAGGCATAGCAGCTCTGTTTTTTTTCTCTCTTCTCAGATCCCCGGAGTGTCTCTCCAGCAGGACAATAAACTTGTTAAATGTAAATAACAGAAATAAGCCCAGGAGATGTCATGCAGCTCCTTGGACTTAATGGCAGGACATAGACGATGCGATTTTCTTTACAGTAACTATGGGTTGCAGGAAAGAAAATCATTCGATTCCCCCATCAACACAGTCAGTGCTAAAGGGGAATCCCTTCTGCATAGCAATAATATTCCCCTGCCAGGAGAGCACAGTAATTATTGCTAGTTGCTATAGGCGCTGGCAATAATTGCATGTGAAATGCACATGCTGGTTGTACTCATGTCAATCTATTGATTGACTTGGGTACAATCATCCTGCCCATACATGGTTCGAAGCTCCTGAACCAGCCAAGATTCAAACCATCTATGTCCAGCTATAGTGAGCCTTCACTTTTTACAAAGTGTCTGAATTTATGGAAATCAGCTTTAAATCTGTGTTTGAAATTAGCTTAGCATGCAAGACTCTTCTGATATACTTAATTTAATCTAAGTAAACAGACTAGATATTCTGCTCAAATGGCGCGGAGACAAATACATGCATTTTTGTTATTCATGCACAGTTTACTGCGTCTTGGCCAATAATAAAATCTGATGTGTGATTTTGAGTGACAAATGAATACTATGCACTGTCAGCCTTAAAGTAAATCATTTTATTTGCCGTTGTCATCTGTTGAGCCATTAACTAGATCAGATGTCACAATAGCGCATAGCAAATGAAGTTAAGCAACAGCCTTTGCCATTGTTAATGCGATAAATGTTTTATAGTATACGGACTAACCTGATTAGAACATGGATTTATAAAGAACACAGTATTAAAACGATTTAGTATTTTTTAAGGTCAACTCACCTGATGTATTGTGCCGAATAAAAAACAGGAAAGGACGATCAGCCACAAATCTGTGATTGGTAATGCTCATTGCAGCTACCTGTATTCCTGGAGAATGCAGTATTAACATATTAGCTTTTCTATTCAGTTCTCTAGGCTAGAGATTCTTAACTTTATTGAAGCTCATAACTCTTAAAAGTCAGTGTTGTATCCCTTAATATTATCAGCACCCACTATATATGTGCAAATGTTTTACCAGCAAAATGTTATGCTTTTAAGGCCCTATTCACATCTGACTGTTTTGTTGCTCAAAGCTCCAAAATCGCATGTATTTCAATAGTAGCTGTTCACGTGTGAGCGCACAGGTGCCTTTGGTTTGACACCTGATGTTTCAAAAGCTACATAAGCTATTTTTGAGGCAGAGTTTGGCATTTTGGGCCCCATAGACTTAAATGGGAAATCAGCTTTTTCACATGCTTTGTCAGCTGTTTTTTAGCCTATAAAAACTAGAATCCTCCACTAGTGCTTTCCATTGGCTAAAACTAAAATGGCTGAAGCCTGAATATACATGTAAAACGTCTACATTTCTCATAGAAAACACTTGCATACTTGCACCAAAAAATTTGAAAACAATTGAAAAAATACACTTGAAAATCGCTCTGCTCAGGTGTGAATGCAGCAGTAATGCATTGAATGTAGTGATCATAAACCCTTCCATACACCCAGTGAAGTGACTGGTCTCAGGTGATACACAGAGATAAAACTATCCCTCCTACGTAAGTTGTATCTTTTTATCTGCAGCCCCCCCTCCTCCATAAGTAATAAAAGTACAGAATTTACACAGCAATTCTCAGCTCCAGAAGGCCGGGGGAGGGAATCTGATGTCACGCACAGCACAGAGAGGAGAGTGTAACCTGAGAGCTGAGTGAAGGGAAGGAACACCCCCATATATATATATACATATATACATATATATATATATATATATACTCTCATAAGGAAACATGCACAGCTGACCCTGTCAATCACCTGCTGTGTGCTGGAGCTGGGGGGGGATCTTCTGAGATTGTATGGTGTCGGCATAGACCAGTGATGGTGAACCTTGGCACCCCAGATGTTTTGGAACTACATTTCCCATGATGCTCAACTACACTGCAGAGTGCATGGGCATCATGGGAAATGTAGTGCCAAAACATCTGGGGTGCCAAGGTTCGCCATCACTGGCATAGACTGTGAGAAGTGACTCATGCAGATGTCAGAGAAAATAGAAAGCAGACAGGAATCGCACTAGATGCTTTTAACTGAGACACGTACACACTATAGAAGGATATGCTTTGTACATTTTTCATTTCAGAAGTTTACCAGCACTTTATTTAATAAGCATACTTTCATTAGATGTATATGTAGCACCCTCTAATGAGTGTTACTAGAAGTGAGAGTAGGTAAACTATAGTCTGGCCCAGGGATAAACCTGAGTCAGGATTATTAGCCGTCAGGGTTGGACGACTCATCCTGGCAGCTCTCTGGTGCCTCCTCCTGTTTCTGGAATGTTGGAGAACATTCTAGAAAATAGTGAGCGGAAGCTTGGATGGGTTGCATTGAATATTTAGGGGCCTTTAGCAATCCCCAGGTTGGGGGTCTGGCAGGGAACTAAGGCGCCCTTAAATAGACGTGAGTCATGCCAGCAGGGGAGTCAGGTGGAAGATAGAGAAGTAGTGCTGAGGAGAGGCTGTTGAGACCCCTGCCAGGGACGAGTTTTACTTTGGGCTGGAGCTCAGGTTTGTGCAGAAGGAAGGAAGAAGAGGAATCTATAAACAGGGAGGAAGTTGTCCCTAGTTCTGTTTATGGACATTTTCAAGTTGGGCATCTCATAAACCCTTACCCCATCCAAGTTATCATCCCCTACTAAAACAACAAAAACAAGCTAAAAGACTGATTTCTGTGTATGGATGCAAGAAGGAAATGCTGTGCGACTGGCTGTGCAGTAGTGGGGAACCCTGACTACAGCAACTCCTACGGGGGGTAGTGCTACATATACAATATTATCCTGCTATTATTTCACCCTCAGAGGCCATCAGAATTATTCCCCAGCGTACACATAGCAATGGTTGACAACTACTGCTTTGGGCTATTGGCAGTTTGTCACAAGTGAATTGGATAATGGTTTGGACACAGGTGGTCCTGAATGTGGAAGATTGGTGAGCAAAGGTGTCAACATCAATTATAGGCAAAGACAAAAAAAATTAAAAATGAATCCATTAATTAATAAAAATCAGATAGCAAGAGTTACATAAGACTTTTACTGGTTTAAAATGTCTTGGGCACATCATCTGTCTTCATCTCAATCTAATTAAAAATATGCTACCCAGTGAAAGTGTGGAACTTGTTGTTCAAATTACATTGCTCTAAACCTCCTTTGGTGCCTGCGGAAGCAGGATCAGCTAGCTGCAAAGATCTCCGTCTTCTTTCTACATTTGTGGCAATAAATAACTGCTAAAACTGAATAGTCAACTTGAATCAGAATGCAGTGTAAGTTATTGTGCTGACACATTCTAATTCTAATAACATTCTAATAACCCTTTAAAATCAGGACACTATCAAACTGCTACCATGCTTTAGAACCACTATGTGTTATACCATACCCTGAATACAATAGTTTACTACAATAACACAGATGACAGCGACCTCAATAACATGCTAAATGACTACATCATCTTTTGCTAAAGAATACTTTTATCTTAAAAGGGTATTAAACTCAAAAGCAAACATTTATTATATTGCAGCTTACCAATTCCTAGAAATGATGGCTGCATTAGTTTTCTTTTTAAGCTTTCTTTCCTTTTGTTCACCTTGTGATCTGGTCAGTAAGTCTATTGTTTTTCAAAAGAACAAGCTCTCTTGCAGATGTATCAGTTCCAGGGATGCAAGAAACCTTTTGCCACTGACAGGGGTGCTTACAATGATTAGTGTGACAGACTCACCCGGGGCAGAGGCTTTTGGAGGTGACTGAATGCTGGCCTCTTGCCTACTGACTATGGGCTCCAGGATTTGAGGGAGCTACGAGCATTTAGGAAGATATTCTGTTATGTAATGCAAAAGGACATTATTAAGGAGGCCATGATGGTCTCTGCCAGCTTGGGACTCAGTAGACAGATGTATGTGAAAGGAATGCTGATTAATGAGATCTGGAAAGCCTGGGTCTTTCACCCAATAGTTTATTGTGCTCATTAACACACCTTTGTCTCCTAGCAAACAACTGGGGGATGTGTTTATACTTATGTGTATTGTACGTTGTGAGTGAGGAGACGGCAAGTCTACCCTGAAAGGTCATATCTCTAAGTCACCTAGTCTGGGTAAATTATTAGATAACTAGCTCATGTTATTTAGGTTTCTTGTTACAGTTTGTATTGTCAGCCAGCTGTATATATTTGTGTTTCATCTCAAATAAATCAGTTCACGTTCAGCAACCAAAGGAGTATTGCCTTGTTTTGTTGTTGTCAGCAGTTGGAATATCTGATATCCATATTCAGACTGGGAGTAAGCGGTGTATGACGAAAGCACTCAAGCGGAGTGTGGAACGTTTAGTTACAGTCAGCTTTATTTATGTAAAACCTTTATCCCAAAAATAAACTGTTGCTGTAACTGCTAATAAGTATGAGCTGGAGTTTGGCTTCAGTCTGTTAGTGTATTTAAATCTGATAGTCCAACTAGCACTCCCCTCCCCTCAGACGGACAATGCTCCTGTCCAAATGTTGCCCCTGTGCTCCTTCATTCAGAGTGGGGGGACTCTAATACAGGAGGTATGTTACTGGCCAGATCACCAGGTAAAAACAGAGAATACTAATGCAGCCAACACATCTAATGATTGGTAAGCTGCAATATACACTTTATTGTTTGAAGTATTGGGACACCTGCCTTTACACACACATGAACTTTAATGGCATCCCAGTCTTAGTCCGTAGGGTTCAATATTGAGTTGGCTCAGCCTTTGCAGCTATAACAGCTTCAACTCTTCTGGGAAGACTGTCCACAAGGTTTAGGAGTGTGTCTATGGGAATGTTTGACCATTCTTCCAGAAGCGCATTTGTGAGGTCAGGCACTGATGATGGATGAGAAGGCCTGACTCGCAGTCTCTGCTCTAATTCATCTCAAAGGTGTTATATCGAGTTGAGGTCAGGACTCTGTGCAGGCCAGTCAAGTTCCTCCACCCCAAACTCGCTCATCCATGTCTTTATGGACTTTGCTTTGTGCACTGGTGCGCAGTCATGTTGGAACAGGAAGGGGCCATCCCCAAACTGTTCCCACAAAGTTGGGAGCATGAAATTGTCCAAAATGTCTTGGTATGCTGACGTCTTAAGAGTTCCCTTCACTGGAACTAAGAGGCCAAGCCCAACCCCTGAAAAACAACCCCACACCATAATCCCCCCTCCACCTAATGACTTTCACCAGTGCACAAAGCAAGGTCCATAAAGACATGGATGAGGGAGTTTGGGGTGGAGGAACGTGACTTGGTGGCCATTGTCACTGAGCCAGAAAGTAAATAGAAATACTAGATTGAGTTTTCATGAGAACAAAGGTTAAGGCTACGTTCATATTGATGCGGCTCTGCGAGCCATTTAAATGAGCTGCCATGCCTCCTGAAATGCAGGGAAAAAGTTTCTGCACCATTTTTGGAATCACAGCCCACAACAACCCCACAACTGCAAATTCAGTACAGTTCTCAGTGAGGGGGGCGATCTTCAGTACGTACAGCATGCCAATAGGATTAATGGCACCCGCACTCATATAGCGTGTTTTTCTGTGTGGGTGGTTGCTACTGCGAGAACCCCCACACAGATGTGAACCCAGCCAGAGGAAATTTTCCACCGAGGACAAATGTTTTGGTGACAGCTGTCTAAGATGGGAACTCCCTCACCTTGGAGAGATTTTCTTGTACTTCCTGTTGCATCTCCAAGAAAGGAAGTAAACTTCCAATAGACAGCTGACAATGCTGCCTATGCTACCCTGAAATCCTAAGCACTGTTAAGCAGAGTTCTGATTTGCTAGATTAAGGAACACCCCCCTTATGTTATGGAGAGAATGAGATTTTTTTAGTCCAGCAGGAGAGAATTTGGACTTTTGCAGAATTTTACTGCAGCAGAGGCAGCATTGTTTGCTCACTACAGGAAATTAGTAGCTCACTGGATTTCTGGCAGGCTCAATGGGTATTTTACTGTACCTGCATCTTTAAAAAAAAAAAAGGGAAAATGAGCATATATTGCCGAGAAGTACTAAACATGTTTTTTTGTTTTTTAATATTACTTTGTCCAGACCTAAACTTTAATATCAGTAGTTATTTTGCAGCGCTCAGATAATAATAATAACCACGGATATAGTATAAAGAATGTTCATCTTTTTGTTGTACCTGTTGATGCGGCTGCTTCACTCCCAGCTTCATTTACTTCAATAGAAACTTTTTGAACCATTTTTGAAATGTGTAAGTTTGATGTATCTACAAAAATAAAATAATAGAAAACATGACAGACGACAGAAGCTTTACATAGAATCTTGATATTCAACCTTCTCTGTACATATTATGCACAACAAACAGTATCTGGAAAGTCAACAAAGTATGATGTCGGAAAGTGAATACTTAACTGCAAATAGCAATATAACTAGCTGCTAGAAAGTAATTTACTGAAATGTGTCATACAATCTTCTTTATATATTTAGAATCCAGTTATATTCTAATTGTGGGCTCAATTATCCCTGCAATTGCTCACATAGCAATATGTGCATTGATTTCTTTCCTAATACACTCAGTGATATACTCAATTAGGTTACCTAGCTGAATGTTATAAAAATATATCCAGAATGGAAGTCTGTCCCTTTTTCCAAAGGCTTTAAAGGATCTTTACATTCAAAAATGAGCAACCACCATGCAATACAGGATATAACTTATGGATTTTCTTAAAGTTCAACTCTAGCCAAAACATTTCTTTGGTTCTAGATAGTAGGATTGAGGAGATTCCCTGGTCTGGTGTAAGGGGATCATTGGAACAGGATGTAAGGGAAATTTCTCCAGTGGGGCAGAGAAAGCAAAAAAAAAAAAAAAAAAAACACCTTTTTTTTAAACCAGTGGGGAAAACATTAGAACCTACTTAAAAATTACATTTAATCTGCTTATACCTTGCCTTCCCCATCAACATGCTAATGAAATTTTTAAGTTAAATCTTTCGATGTTCATTACTTTCCCTAATTTAGACCCAATGACAACATCTCTGGGTCTCTGTGCTTCTAAATGCAGTGCAGGCAGATCATGACTAGTGGGCGGGATAAGCAAGGTGCTATGAAAAGATCACAACATCCTGTCTCAGTGCTTATACAAGCAATGGCCTGGTTTTTGAGAGATGTTATGCAAATATCAAAATGCCTTAAAGGGCAGGTGTCAGTCTGGAGGAGTGGGTGTTTCTAGGCAGATTGCATTTGCATGCAGACCCCCCTAAGCAATACCCACATGTGTTGCTGAGCCTTCATAAGAAGTGAAATCCAATGGATGACAGCATTGGGCCAGGGACAGTAAGGCAGGAACTTTTTGTAATGCTCTTGCCTTCAACCACAGGTTGAAGGAAAGAAAAAATTGCTGGGTTCCCCTATCAGCACAGTCAGTATTGATGAGGGAATCCCTCTCACAGCACTATTGTGTTCTGCCTGTGGGCAGGGCCTACCTGCATTCGGAAGTACCTTTTTCACGGAGCACGCACATTAATGCCCGGGACCAGGTGGAGACTGCGGTCATGTTTATGATCAAACATTAGGGCAGTTCCACGACTTAGAAATGATCCTTCACTGTTTCCAGTAATAAACTTACAGAGTTCCTCTGAAAACATGGTATCCAATGTCACTACACACTGTAACTTTAGTAGATGTTGCTTTAGGAGGGACATGCCAAGATTGCACCCTCTCCACCAGTCCAGCGTATCTCTGTTACCTCACTCTCAGTAACTGAATGGGGTCCCGCTGAGCACATAACGCAGACCTCATGCATGCTCACTAACACCCCCCTTCCCATAATCTCAGGCCATAGATCTCTGTAACGAGGGTTCAATTCCGGTTGCTATTGAATACCGACCTGTCACCTTACCAGGTTTCATGCCTAACAACTAGTTGCTTGTGTCTTGAACTTGTGCTTGGTTACTTTTAGCAATGGCATTCCTCTTCCTTAACTCGCTGAGTTATCCCTTTTGTCATGGTCTTACTTCATACCCCGTTGTGCTTTACAGACCCTGGTTGTTTTGATAAGCCAGAACCAACATGCACCCCTTTGAAAAAACTTCAGACCAGGCTCAGAACAGTTAATATAACTTTTCTGAAGAAGTGTGGCATAACAGTTCAATATGAACAACGACTTTCCCCTAACTCTATTGTAGTGTGGCTGCCCAGGCATACCTCTGGGAGGCAAGAGTCCATTATGGCTTTGTCCATGGCTTGGATGTCTCTTAAAGTCCTGATGTCCTCAGCCCCAATTCCACATACAGACAGAACCCAGCCAGGTAAGAAGATCTGGCCAAGATGAGAGTCAGACCTCAACCATAGCCTTCCCCCTTTTTATATAACAGGTGGGCCGGCAAAGACCAAAAAGCCTGGGAACAGAACTTCACAAGTTAACCCTTCCCCTGGCCTGGGGCAGCAGCTAACTCACTAAAACCAGGGCCGTCTTTAAGGCAGGGCAAAAGGGGCAGCTGCCCTGGGCCCCATCATTGTTGTGGGGCCCAGATCAGTTGCCTCATACTTGCCAAATATCCCAGTTTAAATTCCCTTGTCCCTTGAAGTTTTAGTCCTGTGCTGTGTCTCGATATCTCAGTGTGAAGTGCTGGTACTAATGCTGCCTAGCTCTGCCCTATTGTTGTGTACAGATGACTCACCTGCAGACCCTGCATTTACATGTAAATAACCGTCATTCATATGTAAATAGCAGTGGCATTTCTAAGTAAATAGCTGTGGCTAGCGGCATTGATAGGTAAATAAAGGCGGCATTCATATGTATATCATGCTCCCCTGCAGTGAGGAGATGATGTGCTGTAACCTCTAGCAACCAATCAGTGAGCAGTATTACTGTACAATCTCTATAATCTCTATAATCTCTAGCAACCAATTAACAAGCATAAATCATTTGCTGTAACCTCTAGCAACTAATCAGTGAGCCCTAAGGTGTGCTGTAACCTCTAGCAACCAGTCAGTAAGCATTAGTGATATGCTGTAACCGCTGGCAACCAATCACAATTGCTGCTTGATCTGATACAGTAAACTGATTTTAAGTCTAGCTGCTATTTATTGTATGTCTCAGAGCAGGTGGAGAGTGAAATTGGATGGGGGGGCCCAAGAAAATGTTTGCCCAGGGTCCAATCAATATTAAAGACGGCCCTGACTAAAACCAAACACAGTTCAACCTGCCTACATGCCAATGGGGAGCGTGGGGAGCGACTATAGCCTCTGGCATTGATTGGGTAAAAAAACAAATAAAAAGCTGGTTGTACTGAAGTCAATCAATGGATCAACTTCAGTATAACCAGCCTGCCCATAGAGCTGGCCTAATTTCAAGCTTTCTATGGCTGTCTTAAGGCTGGAGAATAATATGAATATGAGAAGAACATGATAGATAATGCTTGACGTCCGCCAGCCATGAAATAAGGTGAGCTCCATCTGGCTTGTTGCAGGTTCTAATGCACACTGGAAGAAACTCTGCAAGACTGGAGATAAGACTGGAGTTCCGCTATTATATTTTTGTTGATGTATGGACATTCCTCTCCTGGTGACTCCCAGTTTATGCGCTTCTTGTCCTGGTGTCAAAAAAGTGTAATTGCGACACAAAGTGAGGGGGAAATTTTGAAATCTGCCCATCTCTAAGAAAAATTTTGGCTGAATTAAGTGTGTTTGTGATATACTGGAAACCATTTTTTCTATATGTATTTTACTAGATACTGAAACAAGAATGTGATGTAGAATAACAGTAAGTAGGGATCTTGAATACCGAAACTTGCAGTGCTTTCAGGACTTATCCCGGGATAACCCTTGAAAGGTGCATTAAGGGTCGCTATACCTCTCACAACACTGGGGGTTTACTGGGGAGGGTAGCTGGCGGTGATGCCACCCCCTCCTCACATACTCCCACTACAGTGCCTCCCTCATTGCCCCTTCCCCCTCTCCCTCATTCTGTTCTTCCTCTCTTCCTTTTTTTTCTTTTTCCCCGTTCTTCTTTGTATTCCTGTTTCATTTCACAATAAGGATGTGGAGTCGAGTGCCGACATGGTAGTCGGATGCTACTCCTAATTCCTGTATGTTCTTTAGTACTTCCAAAAGCCATACTGGGTACCTTCATTTGAAATCTCCCATTCCAACATGAGTCAAACAGGCCTGTAGTACGCTGCAATGTTTTTTCTGTAAAAGATTTCTCCCTACTAATATAAGTTTCCTTATGCGGCCTTCTTACTAATGGTGCTTAGAGGCAGTATCTTTTGGCTCTTGCTTCCATGAACATTGAACCCTATGCCTCCCTTTAGTTGGAACCATGCACTTGTACCTTTCTTATATGTTTTATGGTACTATTTGTATCATCTATGAAAAACTTTCAATAAAACTTTTGTGGGGAAAAAAAAAAAGTAAGTAGGGATGTAGGGACTGCTATTGTTAAAAATGCTAATTATCTGGCTTTTCTATTCACAAACTGGCTTAAGTACTTTGTGTTTCTAAGTAAAAAGAAAAAGTAGGCAACGGGGTTGATTTACTAAAACTGGAGAGTGAAAAATCTGGTGCAGCTGTGCATAGCAGCCAGTCAGCTTCCAACTTCCGCTTGTTCAATAAAGCTTTGACAATAAAACCTGGAAGCTGATTTCACCAGATTTTGCACTATTCTGTTTTAGTAAGTCAACCCCAAGGAAAGCTGGAGCAAAGTCATAATCCTTGTTCCAAGTCAGTGACTTATGCCGCGTACACACGATCGGACTTCTCGTCGGAAAAAGATATGACGGATTTTCTGACGGGATTCCACTCAAGTTTGCCTTACATACAAACAGTCACGCAAAAGTTCGCTGAACTTACAACCGTCAAGAACACGGTGACGTACAACACTACGACGAGCCAAGAAAATGAAGTTCAATGCTTCCGAGCATGCGTCAAATTGTTTGTAGGAATTTTGCACATCAGAATTGCCACAGACGATCGTATTTTCAGATAGGAACTTTTTCCGACCGAAAAATTAAGAACATGCTCTCAATCTTTTGCTGGCTGGAATTCGGGCAGCAAAAGTCCGATGGAGCATACACACGGTCACATTTTCCGACGAAAAACTCTCATCGGTCTTTTGCGGGCCGAAATTCCAATCGTGTATACGCAGCATCAAAGTAGGTAGGCTAGAAGAGAATAGACTCAGGGATAACAGCGGTTCATCCCTCCCCATGTGGTTTAAGCATAGTAAATTAATAAATGGGACTTTGGAAGGGGGATTGCAAAACTATTAAAAACAGCTTTATTATTATTATAGTAGTGAAAAATAACGTAAATGATACCCCTCTCTCCCCAAAACATCAAATCCTTCACCACAGACCGATTAAAAAAGAGATAATGTTGTCTTGCGTTAACAGACCGACAGTCCGGACCTTTTCCACAGACCAAATGTATGCAAAGTTAATAGTCAGATCAATCTGTTAACAATATAGTGCATGATGATAAAGACTGCATTACTTTGCCCACAGCTGGTGAGCAGAATTATAAAAAGACTCAACTAGACATAAACAGCCCACAAACTGACAAGCAATTGGGGGGTGGATGTCAGTGAACTTGACTGTACACCCCTCAGGCAATCAGTTTTTTGCAGCTTAATTGACAGTATGTGTGAATTATACTGTTCAAATGTCGATAGCTCCCCTCTGAAATTCAAACGTGCTAGGTAGCCATTAGGTCCATCAGCTGCAATAAATGTCCAGATGCCAAAAGTAAATATCATAATTTGTAGAAAAGCAGAGGTTAAATATCAGAATATAGCAGGTAGCAGGCTGTCTATGAAGCTAGAGAGCAGATAGGAAGGCAGCGGCATTTATAGCAGTCGGCATAGGCAAGCAGACTGGCACAAAGGATAGAGGCAATAGTGCAGACAGTCACTCAGCTGGTTTAGTTACTGAGACCATTCTCTAAGCTGTTGTATAGTATCACAGCATATGTATTGCACAGTAGTCAGTGTGGCTCTCATACACGGCTAGCCACTCCACACTCCTGCCACCTTCCAGTTATCATCAAAGCTCTGCTCCATCCATGTCTCCCACCAACTGTAATCAAGGCCGCTCGCATTCAAATCCACTGTCACCTGTCAAGTTTCAGAGCGTCCCACTGCTCCCCAGGTCCCCATATTGCTGTACCAGCTTCCAGGGTAGGTGGTTGTGGCCTTAAAGGTACCCGACATCACACCAGTGACAATGCGTTTCACCAACTGGGCGTAACTATAGCTTCATCAGGACATGCTGGCAATTATATACACAATCTACTCAAATGGAGCACTATTAGGGCATTACCTACTACCACAGTGCCTATATAACAGTATAATCAAACCAGATAAATCTTCAACCTTTTAAGCACCTGCCTCCCATGATTATACTGCTGTATAAGCGCTAAGGTAATCGGTAATGCCCTAATAGCACTCCATTTGCAAAGATTGTATATATAGCTAAAAGTTCCTAAGGTACAACTTTATCGTTTAATGATGTGTGTGAATGTTATAGTATATAATACTATTAGAGGAGGTTACCCTTTAAGCAGGACTGGATGATATACAGGCCATGTTAAAAGGGGACGTTCCTCACTTGCCAGCACGTCCTGAAGAAGCCATAGTTATGCCCAACATGACAGCATGGCCTGCCAGCTAAGGGGATACCAGCCTGTATGCAGTGGCGGCTGGTGGTATATTTTTTTGGGGGGGCGTTAAACAATCCATCCGCCGCCACAACCCCCCAGTCAGTCATTCGGGTCACTAGCCCCACACTTACCCCGTCTAGGTCGCGGTCAGCACTTCCTCTGGGCGGCGGGCGGTGTCTCCTCCTTCTGGTGCTTCACAGCAGCTTCCCCTGTGTCTCTTCCCTCTTCATTCTTGGCCAATAGGATCGCTTTTCCTCTCGGTCAATAGGGTGATTGGCCAGAAGGAAAATCAGGAAGACCATAGTGAATAACAATTCGCTATTGTCACACAACTGGGTGAACTGTGTTCTGCACCCCAAACCCGCCCTTTTTTAATACCTATTAGAGCCTCTGGCTCTCTAATCACGTGCTTCAACAAAAAAAACCCATTGGAATCCATGCGTCTGGCACCCCGCATGTAGCTTAGGGGGCTGGATGCATGTATTAGGGGGGGCGGCACCCCTGCACCCTACATTACAGGCCGCCACTGCCTGTATGCCTGATGTGCTGGGCTTTTATTGTTTTGGGCACAATCCATTTAAAAATTAAGGTGCAGGAACAACACCAAATGTTATTTCTCTAACCTTTTGAAACCCACAGCTTGGAAAAATTCCAATCCTTATGTAACAATCGGCCTTTGGTAGTCACTACCTGCTGGTTGTTTCTCAGCACTGCAGCTTGGGTCTCTGCAGTGCACACCTGACCTAATCAGTAAATCTTAAGTAGACTGCTTAACATTCAGCATGTGCATAAAAGTAATGGGCCTTGGATTAAAACACTGTAAAGAATGGTATTTTTTATCCCCTGTAACTGCAGGAAGCAAAGAGTGCTTTTGATTTAAAGAGTAAAACATGATTTTTAAATGAATCTGGGTCAATCATTTTTGTAGGCACCTGAATGTTTTCGATAACATTGGTATAAGTCACCTGTTATTCCTGAAAGATCGCAATTTTGGTCGAACACATTGGTCACTTTTAGGTTCAGCAGAGCAGGCTTTAAATCAACCTTCTGTTCTATTTTAAATCTGCAATGATAAAAATTACAGAATATTCAAATGACACACTTATATAGCCTTTCAGAACTTATTGTTGGTGTGTATTTATGCATTTATCCACACTGCTCACAAGAACTTTTAGCAATGTTTTTGCCTAACAGTAGCTTGAATCTGATTTGTTTGTTACTGCATGTTACGGTTTAGATATTGGGTATGTCACATGGTCTAGATACTACTACCCTCTGTATTTTCCATAGTCTACATGTTACCACTGATAGTTTTTGCCAAGAATGTGCTGTAATGTCATACTACTGTGTTCTGTTTCATACCTGTAAATAAATAATAATAAATTTTTTTTTTAAAGAGAACTGCAAAAGCACACATAGTAGTAGTAGTAGTAGTAGTAGTAGTAGGCAGAAACCAATCAAATACCTGATTTATTTCTTCAATTGTCCTTTTCTTTGGACAGAATTAAATATAACTAATAACTCTGTGGCATCACACATGGGCATAGCATAAGGGGTTGCAGGGGTAACAATCGCAACCCCGCCCCTAGCTCCAGGGGACCCCTGCAGCCTCCCTGTCATATTATCATATCCTGCACAAAGTCCAGCTCTGATCTGCCCTAGCGCCCCACAGCCACGTTCCAGCACTGGGCTTCCAATTTTCCTTCCACAGTCCACACCCCTCCATTCTCATTGGCTGGGGAGAAGCTGTGAGCCATTTCCTGAATGGAGAGGAGCATGCGGTGAGAACAGCCCGGTGTCTGTGCTTTTGCTGACAACATGGAATGGTAACCGAGCTCAGTGAGTTAAGAGGAGGAGAGTGCTGTAGCCACGATGGGACTGATGTCACTGGTGAGGTAAGACACCACTCGGTGTCTCCTAGTCACCAGCTGGGATTCTCTGTACCCCCCACCTGGGAAAAAGGCGCTTACCTGACAACTGGGGAAAAGACCTTCCCCTAACACTTGCCAACACTGACAGAGAAACCTTCAGAAATTGCTAAAACAAATCCCTTAACACCTCCTGAGGGCCGCCTGAGGGGCTGCAGGCTCCAGATTTAGTGTCACGTGGCTTTGCCCCCCCTAGATCTAAGTTGCGCTCCCCCCAAAGCCCTTCGACCACCCCCTCCACCCTGGATGCTATGCCCGGCTGCTGAGCTCCTTTCCCATTACAGCACTCTATACTGCTCCTCCTCCTCAGGGCTGTATATATATATATATATATATATATATATATATATATATATATATATATATATATATATATATATATACAGTCCAGTCAGTCTAATATATATATATATATATATATATATATATATATATATATACTCTGCATCCAGTCTATATCTACATTCTAATCTACTTCAGGTAGTGTATTTGATATATATACAGTCAGTCTAGTGTGTGTATGTGTGTATATATATATATATATATATATATATATATACATATACATACTTTGCATCCAGTCAGTGTAGCCTGTATCTACATTCTACAGTGCATTCCGTGGTGTACTATTTCTAATCTACTTCAGGCAGTGTATTTGATATATATATACCAAGGAGAGACAAACTCTTACAGGCCACTAAAAGAGGGCAAGCAGGCTCTGTGTCAACAGTCAAAAGTGCTGGTCGTGGACATGGTGCATCCTCTGCAGGTGGCCGAGGGGCAAGCATGTCCTTTTTTTCTGCTGCTGGGGCAGGGGCAGAAAAATTGGGCCTTTGGTGGTACCGCAACACTGTAACCCCTCACAGATACTCTTGTTGGGTGCAGGAACAGGCCCTGCTGTGAAATATTATTTCAAAAATTGGAATTACATGCCCCTGTTAAACAGGGGTCGAAAAATTGGGCCTTGGGTGGTGGTGGTGGTGCCCTAAATAAAAAATATTGTTTGAACATCATCATGATTGAGGAGGTATAGGATAGGCAGCATAGGCAGTGTTCAAGGGATCTCAGATCTATAGCAAATTCAATCAGTTACATCAGCATCAGGTGCTTGATAGCTGCTGATCCAGGACTGATTCATTTTTATAAATGTGATCCTATCAATGGAGTCTGTGGACAGGCGCACTCTTTGATCCATTACAAACCCTCCAGCAGCACTGAATGTGCGTTCAGAAAGCATGCTGGATGCAGGACATGCCAGTACCTCAATTGCATATTGAGCAAGTTCTGGTCAGTGGTCCAACCTCAAGACCCAGTAACCCAGTGGATGCTCTGTTGGAAAGGTCTCCAAGTCTGCTCTTGCCCCTAGATATTCATGCACCATATAATGCAAACGCTGGCAATGGTTGCTGGAATCTATCAGACCTTGGCGCTGAGGACTGAAAAATTGTTTAAAGTCATCGGTCAGCTGTCCACCTTCTCCACCGCTCTTCCTCTGACCGAACGAAGCCTCAGAAACATGTTGTCCAGCAACCAGGAAATGGCAACCTCCCAGGGTCTGGAAATGCGTTACACAAACTTTTCTTCAAGGCCTCCTAAAGATGTTTCATCCTCTGCTCTCTCTGCAAAGGCAGGATGAGTTCTGCAACCTTACCCTTGTAACGTGGATCAAGAAGGGTTGCCAGCCAGTAATGATCCCTTTCTTTGATACCACGAATCCTAGGGTCCTTTCGCAGGCTTTGCAGAATCAGGGAGGCCATGCAGCGTAAGTTTGCAGAGGCATTCAGCTCTGAGTCCTCTGGGTCACTAAGGATCACATGATCCGTAACAACCTCCTCCCAGCCACGTACAACTCCTTGGGTTTCTGGGGACTAAAAACCATCTCTTTAAGACTGCTACTGAGTGTTATCCTCCACGTCCATGCTGACACAATCCTACTCCTACTCTTCTTCCTGTGTGTTTGGTGGGCCCGCAGG
Organism: Aquarana catesbeiana; assembly: GCF_042186555.1. Lineage (NCBI taxonomy): Eukaryota > Metazoa > Chordata > Amphibia > Anura > Ranidae > Aquarana > Aquarana catesbeiana. The sequence goes on from NC_133327.1 coordinate 216,116,140, forward strand.
AATACTGTCTGGATAAAGGGGGCCTTGAGAGGTAAGGAAGTCCTCCTCTTCCTCCCGCTGTTCTGCCTCAAGTGCCCGGTCCATTATTCCACAAAGCGTGTGCTCCAACAGGAAGACAAGAGGGACAGTATCACTGATGCATGCATTGTCGCTGCTCACCATCCTCGTGGCCTCCTCATATGGTGACAGAACAGTGCATGCACCCTTGATCAGTAGCCACTGGCGTGGCGAAAAGAAGCCAAGCTCCCCTGACCCTGTCCTGGTGCCATACTCACACAGGTACTCATTGATGGCCCTCTACTGTGTGTGCAGCCGCTGCAGCATTGCCAACGTTGAGTTCCACCTGGTGGAAATGTCACAAATGAGGCGGTTGGTGGGCAGGTTGCATTCCCTTTGAATGTCAGCAAGCCGAGCCCTTGCATTGTATGACCGGCGGAAATGACCACAGACTTTTCTGGTCTGCCTAAGAGAGATCTTGTAAGCCTGGGTACCTGCTCATGAACCGCTGCACCACCGAATTCAGGATTCATGGGTGAAGTGTCCCTGTCGGAGGGTGGAGAGAAGGTTGGTGCCATTGTCGCATACAACCATTCCTGGCTGAAGCTGGCATGGCGTCACCCACCTCTAAACCTGCCTCTGCAGAGCTGACAGAATCTCTGCCCCAGTGTGGCTCCCGTTCCCTAAGCAGACCAACTCAAGCACCGCATGGCATCTTGTTGCCTGAGTGCTTCTGTAGCCCCTTGAATGCTTACAGAGCACCGCTGGTTCAGAGGACAAATCTGCAGAAGAGGCCATAGAGGAAGAAGAGGAGGAGGGGGTGGAGGAGAGAACTGTGGCAGAATCACCACTAGCATTTTGGAGGCGTGGTGGCGGAACAAGCTCCAACAATACTGAACCCTGTCCTGCATCCTTCCTAGCTGCCAGCAGAGTTATCCAGTGCGCCGTGAAGGAAAGGTAACATCCCTGTCCATGCCTGCTAGACCATGAGTCAGCGGTAATATGCACCTTACTGCTGACTGCCCTGTCCAACGAGGCCAAAACATTGCCTTCCACATGCTGGTAGAGAGCCAGAATGGCCTTCCGTGAAAAGAAATGCCATTTTGGAACCTACCACTGAGTTAGAGCACATTTCACAAATTCACGAAAGGGGGCAGAGTCTACCAGCTGAAGGCAGCAGTTGCAGTGCTAGAAATCTGGCCAAGCTAGCATTCAGATGCTGAGCATGTGGATGGCTGGGACCAAATTTCTTTTTATGGTTTAGCAACTGGGGTAGGGAAATTTGCCTGCTAAAATCATATGGTGGTGTACTGCTAGTAGATTGGTTGCAAGTACTTGGGACACCTATTGCTATACCTTCATTACAAACAATGGGATCCAAACCTCATTGTTTTACACATACTCACTTCAAAGGATCCCATGCTGGGATATGCAATGAAGGGAGGCCAACCCGTAATCAATACTTAACTTCCCTGGAAACTTCAAGTTAATCTCCTGCTCAGAATAGTCACAAGGATTTGCATTAAAGGGGGCTGACTTATGCAAAGTATAGGGATTGGAGATGTAGCCAGTCCTTAACCAGGAATAGGGAAGCTCGCCAATCAGAGCCACGCTATGCCAACCAATGAGGCATCAGCCTGTAATGATATACACAGACTAGATAGGAGGGAAACACACACTTTTATGGGAGAGCAGCCATCAGAATGGAACCTTGGTGCAAAGAGTAATTATGGGAAAGGTCTGCATTTTACTTGTAACTAAATATGTTTGTAGATTAATGTTTTAAGGAATATACTCTGTATTCCTTCATGTAATTCTCTTATTTTAACCTAATATTTTCTTCCTTGGTGTAGACTATAGATAGATGGTTGTGTATTAGCTAGACTTTCAACTACTCACTAATAAATGTTATTGTGTTAAAGCTTTCACTCATGGTCAAATAACTCTCATTTAACCCAAATCATATCTGAGAGATATTAAATCTCAAATATAGCATACGGGAAACAGACTGCATGGGAGGTCATCATATATCTGGTCAAGCATGTGGTGCCCAAGCGGCTGCTGTTCTGGCCATGCTTGATCGCTTCAGACATAGGTTGCAAACAGCAATGGTGTGATCTGCTGATAGCACTTTTGATTTTTCACGTTCGTGTCCCATAGACTTTAACGGTGTTTGCATGTTCGAACAAACTTTTTTGCATGTTCGGATGTTTTGGTGTGAACCGAACCGGTGGGTGTTCGACTCATCTGTAATGGCTACATATACATTGTACTGGTTATATGAAATGTTGTGACATGGTCAGACTTTCCCCCCGGTGATATGGACTGATTAGTAACACTGAACTATGTTGGTGACATTCTACTCTGAATAGCCACAAGTTGAGATATGATTTCTGATGAAGTGTCACAACCCATTTTAAAGGGTGGTATAAGAGAGATCACCAGGCATAAATGAATCCATGAAAATCTAAATGCTACCAGAATTGGCACATTTATCTTTATCTAACTTGAGGTTTAAGTTGAACTGGATACTGTATATCTCAAGTTAGAGTATAAAAAGCATTTTAATGTTAACTCACCTAGGCAAGCTAATTTCCACAGTTTCCTCTGTCATCTTTGTGTTCCAGCCCCTTAGTACTGGTTCTGTCAACTTTTTTTCAAGATCTTCTATTTCCACATTTTCTTCTGGGAGCGCTAGTACTAAGCTGACCTTGTCTCCTTTGTATGGAAGTTCCAATACCTTGTATTTCAAATTATTCTCAGAAAAATATCCTGAAACAAATGTAAAAAACCCTAGGATGAGAGGACACTGCAATGCAATCTGGGTGTATGCTATTGCACTAAAATGTGATGATTTTTAACGTACAATGTACTTCTTAGCACTCATATACATAGCATCATTCAACCTGGAAGATTGAGAATATGCTGTGAGTGCAGAGAGTATTGACTTGCCCTAAGGAGGCATTACCACATCATCCTGCACTCACAATATATTGATAATTTCAGCACTGTTCTTTGCATCACTGAAGACCACCCATTGTTGGAGATCTTAGGAGGAAAAAAAACATATATGTAACAATTAAAAATTGAGGCACTGGGTTAAAACCATCAGTAGATGGTAGATGTTTAACGAATTACGTGTATTTAGCAGCATCAAGTGTTTGGGTTTTAATTCATTTCATTGGCCAAAATAATAATTTACTCTGGCCATTGAAATGAAATAACACTCAAGCACTAAATGTGCCTAATGCTAACGCACCTTTAGAAACGATTACATGTGTAACGCGTTTTCTCTGTCAAAATGTCACTGCTCCTGGCAGTACTGGCAGTGTTTTTTTTTATTCTGCCTCTAAACGCTCCGGTCTCTAAACTCCTCTAAACACCTATGTGTGCATGGACACATAAGCTCACATTCAAGGGCAATTAGAGGCAGGAAAATATTGTCCAATATGCATGAGGACTAAAGTGGCACAATCGCCAGGTTTCATTGTTTGCTCATATAAAATTAGACCTGGCAAAGACCAGTAAATCGATGGATTTGTTTTTTTTTCCAATTTATTTAATATTTACATATCAAAGTGAATGTTTATTTCGTTTAACTGCTTCAGCCCCGGAAGATTTTACCCCCTTCCTGACCAGAGCACTTTTTGCGATTCAGCACTGCGTGGCTTTCACTGACAATTACACGGTCGTGCGACACTGTACCCAAACATAATTGACGTCCTTTTTTTCCCACAAATAGAGCTTTCTTTTGGTGGTATTTGATCATCTCTGCGGTTTTTATTTTTTTGCGCTATAAACAATAAAAAGAGCGACAATTTTGAAAAAAACACAATATTTTGTACTTTTTGCTATGATAAATATCCCCATTTTTTTTCTCAGTTTAGGCTGATATGTATTCTTCTACATATTTTTGGTAAAAAAATCGCAATAAGCGTATATTGATTGGTTTGCGCAAAAGTTATAGGGTCTACAAAATAGGGGATAGATTTATAGCATTTTTATTATTTCTTTTTTTTACTAGTAATGACGGCGATCTGCGAGAGATTCCGGTTCTCGCCGTGTACTGAGCAATCATGGGGGAACTCGCGTCGGCTCCTGGGGTGAGCAGTGGGCGCGTGCCCCTAGTGGCCGCCTTAGGAACCGACGTGACATAACGGCGATTCGCCTGCCTGTGCCATTCTGCTGCAGTACAACTGAGGCGGCTGGTCGGCAAGCGGTTAAAGTGGTTCCTAAAGGCTCAAGATTTTTTACCTGAAAGCACTCTATTCATTAAAGAAAAATACCTTCTGGGTACAGCTCCCCCTTATATTTACCTGAGCCCCATCTCAATCCAGTGATCTGTATGAGAGCTGCGGCTCTTTCAGACCTCTTCCTCCTCATTGGCTCACACAGCAGCGGGAGCCATAGACTCCTGCTGCTGTCAATCTCAGACAGTGAGCAAATGAGGCTGAGAGTGCTCTGTGGGTTAATGGAAGAGGCTAGCTATCGGGAGCCCTCGGCAGGGGGGAGGAGCCAGGACCGCCAGCAGTTGGCCCAAAAAGGAAGAGGATCAGGGCTGCTCTGTGCACAACCATTGCATAGAGCAGGATGTGTAACATATTTGTTTGTTTTTTTTTTTTATCTTTCCTTTAAAATCACTTTAATGAAAAAAGTAAAGCTGTATTGACTTCAGTTATGCAGTCATGCACAAAGCACAATTTCGGTGCCTATGGCTGAACATTCAAAGTGAACACAACTTCACTTTTTGAACTAAACTAAGTAAATATTCTCTACCCCTTTAGTAGATCAATGCTATATTATGTTTACAGTATGGGGTCAGTCCCAGACAGGTTTGATGAGTCTTTTTTACCAAAGGAGCTGATGTGCCTGACAGTATTTTTGGGCTACCCTGACGTCCTCTGATCTTCTCAGTTATGTTTGAGCTCAAATCCAACTAGGAACCTATTTATATGGATTTTTTTGTATACATAGTAGCAAAATATATCAAAACCCAGAAAGCTGAGCTTGATTGTGAATTGATTCTCTAGTTAATAGCTGGGTAGTCTAAGGCAGTTACATTTTGTCCTTGAACAGATTGGATGAAATAGAAAACATAGCTTTTGGGTGTTTCTGCTTCATTGCTGTCCCATCTGTTAAAAGCAACATTAAAATTTGTTAAGTGTACTATATACTGAACATGTTTTTTCTTGAACACTTGAATTACCGATCTTTGTTGCTGTTTGGAGATGCATCATTGGTATCTTGGTTACATTGCCTTTCTTTACTCTGAAGTCTTGTGGATGAGTGGCATCTGGGCTAAACTTGTATTTCCATTCTCCTCTGAAGTAAATAGCGTTGACCAAAACAAGTTTTGTGAGTGGCTCAAAGTCTCCACTTGAGAACATATGTTTGATTTTTCCTGTACAAAAAAAAAGGTAAAAAATATTGAAAAATATAACTGGTTCTATTCAGAATAGATGTGTGAGCCATCTGTAAACCCTATTCTAAAAGCACCTTTTGTTGAAGGTTTTTATATGATGCTCATGGCAATCATTTATAAACTTGTGGCTTTCATTTGGGTAAAAAGATGACATGCTCTGAATATGTTAGTCTTTCGTTTCATTTTTGTTAATAGATTTTACCATCATCCATTTAGGAAATTGAATTACTTGATAACAATAAAGAGAAATACATACAAAATCCTTAGTAACTGCAAAAACTCCACAAAACCTAGCTTATATAAAACACAGTTTTACTTGGCTATATTTAAAAAAGGAAACATGGTTGCTCAAACTGTCAATAGGGTTATTCAAATTTAAGGGCATAATAATTATTCATAGACTTTAAGGCCTCATGCACACGGACGTTTTTACAGCCGCTTTTTTGAGCGTTTTTTGCAGCTTAAAAACGCCTTTCTATGTTAGTCTATGGCTTCATGCCCACTTAGGCGATTTTGAGCTGCAAATGGCATAGGCGTTTTTAAGCTGTAAAAAAAACCCAGGGCCAGTGGGTTCTGAGAGAGGTTTTTCAGCTGTAAAAACACTCTAACGCTGATAAACGCTCAAAACGTCACTCACCAACGTTTTTGATCCATTGAAAAAATAAAAAAAAAATATTGAAAAAAAAAACCCCGCTAAAAAACGCTAATGCAGAAAAACGCTAAAAACCGCTAATAAACGCTAAAAAACTCTATTGCAAAAACGTTAAAAAAAAACGCCTAAGGCTTCAATCAATCTATAACTAACAAGAAGAGGTGTATTTGGGAAGGGCAGTACTATAAAAGTGCATAGAAGAAAATTCTCTAACACTCAATCCCACTGCCCAGAAAATTGAACTTATTGGAAGACACTGTCAGGATCACTGTAAATAAAGCAGAGGTCTTAGTTGCATATGTTTGCTGGTATATGTGGAAACTTACCATTAAGATGCCATCTAGGTGAAGTGTATTTCCTATTAAAATTAGTGAGGAAACCAACACTGAGATATATAGATGTAGAGAGGTGCAGTTTAGTCACCATTCTGTAGGTGGCACTGTGTAGCTGTGCCGCTAAACAGATGAAGTGGAGGATGAGAGGAACATTGTGACACCCTGGGGAGTAATGGTCCGATTGCACACTGCCACACTGGATGACCATAGTGGCCTTCTTTAGTGTAGGCAATGCTTATAATTAGCAGTGGCTAGAGTAGGGAAAGGAACCATGTTTGCTAGGGACAGTGCAATAGCCTTAGGGAAATGTTCCTGCTCAGGAAGGGAGAGATTAGGGATAAAATTGTCTGCTCTGTTATCCTCCGGTTTCAGGTACTACTTCATAGGACTCGCTCAGCTCTTCCAAGTGTCAGCCACCCCTCTTGTTGATGATGCTCTGGTAATGTAGGCTATGCAAGTGTTACTCCTTGAAGCTGAAGATCTACCAATGTACCGCTAGCTTTTCTGTGCCTTCCATTTTCACCATTACTGCACTTGTACTGTCAGTGGTACTACGTTTGCTACAACAGCCATGTCTGGAACTGTTACTTACTGTGTTCTGCTGCAGTTCCTACAGCCACATTACTAGCGCTAGTGATTGCCGATTGTTGCTCAATTTGTTAATTGTGTTACCATCGACTCAACAAAATAGTAACTGCTCAATTTTTCTCTGGACTTTGGGTGCCATTGTTACAAGTTGGGTACCAACCTACTTGCCCCGCCCACATGGAGCAATCACAATAATTGAGAACATGTTTAGCTACTTTTAGATATAGCAACACATGAGAGATCCAGACATGTTCATGGCAACTAAAGACCTCTCTCTCGTGCATACAAAGCACAGCCAAAACTAAAAATGACAAGCAACTCAACCAGTTTATGACTACCTTGGAAGTTTATGTACAAATACTTTATGTAAAATTAAAAAAAAAAAAAAAAGAAGGTTCAGCTTCCACATCTCTAGAATAGTGCGCTTGCGGGACATTATGGAAAGTCCTGCAAGCAGCATCTTTGGGGCAGGTTGGGAGTGCTGTATTTATTGCAATGAATGGGCAGCGCTTCCAAAGCGCCTTAAAAGCATTTTGAAAGCATGGCAAAACAGGACTTTTTTACCATTTTTTTGGGTAATGAGCACTCCTCTAGCTGCCGAAAAGCGCTGCAAAAGCGCAGCTAAAACAGTGCTAAAGCACAGCAAAAACTAGGGTCGCTTTAGCGCTAACATCCAGCGTGAAAGTAGCCTTACACATACCCAGTGAAGTGATTAGCCTTAGGTGATACACACAGACATTAAAAAAATCTTACATATGTTGTACCTCTTTATCTGCAGCCATCTCTTCTTTACATCTGTTTAAAGTTCAGAATTTACAAAGCATCCCTGAGCTTCCAGAGGCAGGGGACAGGGATCTGACATCACAGAAAGGTAAACTGAGTGTAATGTGAGACCTGAGTGGAGGGAAGAGACACACCCCCCTCTACACAATCGCATAGGGAAACATGCAGAGCTGAGGTTGTCAATCACAGGCTTTGTGCTGGAACTCCCCTCCCCATCCTCCTCAATCCCTTGGAGTGAGTGAGAAATGACTCATGCAGATAGCAGAGGAACAAGACTGCAGACAGAAATCACAGTTCTTTTAACTGAAGCAAGTACTCAATAGAAGGATAGGCTTTGTTAATTTTTTTCACGTCAGAGCTTTACAACCACTTTATAAATATAGTAAAACCTTGGATTGCGGGCATAATTCATTCCAGAAACATGCTTGTAATCCAAAGCACTTGTATATCAAAGTGAATTTCCCCATAAGAAATCATGAACACTCAAATGATTCGTTCCACAACCATTTATTCATAGGTCCTTCAGTTTCTAGTCCATATAAAAAGACTTTAGCAATGTGACCAGGTTGTTTAACCATAAAATGTCCATCCACAAATGGAAGCCTCCACCACGGGATTAGAAGAAAAATCCAGCAGGAGCTAGAGTGTATGAAAGAGTAGAGAGGCACCTTTAATGCCGCATACATACAATCGGAATTTTGGCCCACAAAATACCGATGAGAGTTTTTCGCCGGAAAATGCGACCGTGTGTATGCTCCTTTGGACTTTTGCTGGCTGAATTCCAGCCAGCAAAAGATTGAGAGCGGTCAGGAAAAGTTCCTGAAAAATGCAATTGTCTGTGGCAAAATTCCTACACATGCTCTGAAACAATTTGACGCATGCTCGTAAGCATTGAACTTCATTTTCTCGGCTTGTCATAGTGTTGTACGTCACCACGTTCTTAACGATCATAAGTTCAGCAAACTTTTGCGTGACCGTGTATATGCAAGGCAAACTTGAGCGGAATCCCGTCGGAAAAGCCGTCATATCTTTTTCCGACAAGAAATCTGCTCGTGTGTATGCGGCATAAGTGTAGCAATATGTTTCTAAATGTTGTATCTTCATTAAATGTAACCATATTGCTACACTTAGAGGCACTTCTCTTCTCTTTTATACTCAGTTGTGACATGACGCTACTTGTATATCAAGACATTGCTTGTATATCAAGTCAAAATTTATTTTAAAATTTTGCTTGTCTTGCACAAAGCTCTCAAACCAAGTTACTCTCAATCCAAGGTTTTCCTGTATATATTGCTTCTTAACTAGGGCTCACAGCTGTCCAGAAACACTATTTCTATATTTTATATAGGATTTTATATAGAGTTTTGTTTATGCACAATCCTCTATGCAGTAGCTGAGACATTATAAAGAGAAAGCATTAAAGCCATTTCTTTATCACATGTAATGTAGTTCTAGAATTCTGAAAGATAGCAGCTTTGAAAATAGCAAAGTAAACTCTCCCAGCATGTACTAATGTCTAGCTGTAATTGTGAGAAGAGAACATGTGGGCTCGATTTATCTCACTGACCACTGATGCATTGAGAGAAATACTTGGTTACCAGGATATTTTTCCATGGTCTTATGTGAAAGGTTATACAAATGAACAGATGGGACCTGTGGAGTTACTGCACATAGTGGATGAAGGCTGAGTGTGATGCTAAGGGAAAAATAGTTTATTTTTATGAAAGGTCCCTTAAACAAGGAGCATCTTGTTAAGTTCATATGCCCATTATCTGTAAAATGACCAAATTACTTACAAACCACTTGACCTCAATAGGTTTCAAAAACAACCTTTAGCAAGAGATTTTACAGGAATAACAGAACATGGAAATGTGCTCTCTTTTCTATATATTTGAGAAAACGGCTACTGTAGTCTTGTTCTTAACTTATCATTTATCATGCTCACTTACCATTCTCCTCATCCCTTAATAATCATCCTTCATCATCTCTTGCTCGTCACTTCTTCTGCACCACTTATCCCTCACTGCTCACCTCTCATCAGTTATCTTGACTTGGAGTCTTCTATCATCAATTTAACGCTTATATTGTACCACTCATACCTTGCCACACAGCAATACTCATGTATGCTTCACATATCACACACTTGAATGGCCTGGCAACTTCTGGAACTTTATGGTGCCAAAAATTGATATTCAGAGGGCTCTCTTGTTAAATGATCATTTTCAAGCATTGATACTATGCACACATGGGGCTGAATAGCTCACAAACACCACACCAGTATAAAATTGCACTATATTATGACCCACCAAAACAAAGAGCAAAAGAAGAAAAAAGTCAAGACTTCATTAAATTTGTATAAAATGCAACAATGCTTAGTTGCCATTGTTCCTGGAATATGAGAACATTTTCCTGTGTCAGGAAAACAGTAACTTGGTTCTTTTCATTGCGCCTGCCATGGCAACTCATGCCCATATCCCTTTCCTGCTAAAACATGGCTGGTGCTGGGCACTACGGAACTTGAGTCCTGCAGAAAGAGGGACACTTGGAAACTATACATTTTGTACAGTAATGTTAGGACATGTCAGTGAGGTGAAAGCATGTGAAGGGCATGGCCTCAAAAACATGTCAGTGTTTAGTGGAGGTACAATTTTCACCAAGTATACAACTTTGGTCCCTTTTGTGACACCTTGTGACATCTTTATATCTATCTTCTTTCTGGCTCTCCCGGTATCTACCTCAGTGAAACCAACTTGCCTAATGCCCGTACACACAAGCGGAATGTCCGACAGAAAAAAGTCAGACGGAAGCTTTTCATCCTACATTCCAATCGTGTGTATGCCATATCGGACTTTTTTTTTTTAGAAAATTTTGACGGACCTAGAAATAGAACATGTTCTAAATATTTCCGACGGAACTAATTCCTATCGGGAAAACCGCTCCTCTGTATGCTGTTCCGACGGACCAAAAACAACGCATGCTCTGAAGTAAGTACGAGACGGAAGCTATTGGCTACTGGCTATTGAACGTCCTTTTTCTAGTCCCGTCGTATGTGTTGTACGTCACCGCGTTCTGGACAGTCAGACTTTGGTCGGACTTTGGTTTGACCGTGTGTAGGCAAGACCGCTTGAACGGAATTCCGTCAGAGTTCCGTCGGAGAAACCTTCTGAGTTTATTCCGCTGGCAAAAATCGGTCATGTGTACAGGGCATTACTCTTTCTCCCATTGTCGGCTTCACAATGAGAGAATATTCAGCAACTGGAGATGTGACTGGGTGGTCCAGTGGTTGTACTTTGGAAACATGCCTTGATCAAGTCAATTAATTGTAAGTGCAATTTTATACTTTTTCTTTTTATTAAAGTGGTTTAAAGGCTAAGTGTACCTATCCCAGAAAAAAAGCCTATGCAGGTGAAGCAGTTCTTCAGTGACCTGTGGAAAATTAAAAGTCAGCAACTACAAAAACTGCATCTGCTAACTGTTAATAAACAGACACTCACTTGTCCCATGATTCAGTGCTATCCTGACCCGGCCAGTTTCTTCACAGGGCTTTGGTCCCCAGTTCCGGCATATTAGCTGTAGGCAGCCGGCTGTGACTGCTTGCGGTTTCGCAGCCAGCTTCTCACTGCCCATGAGCGAGCCGCTCTGAGCTATCTGAATGGTCCCGCAGCTTTCTGGGACCAGTGACATATTCCAGAAGGGTATGGAGGATGGAGGGGGTCAAAAGCCAGGTACCCCCCCCCCCCCAAATGACGTGCCAAATGTGAAGGGAGGAAGGAGGAGGAAGAGTGGAATTTCCCCTTTTGGGTGAAGTTCTGCTTTAAGAGGCCCCAGTAGAAATTAAAAAACTGTGCACCTTTGTTAATTGCTCATAAATTTTATTGCCATACCTATAGGCCTAGCTGAAAAATTCCCAATTAGCAATACCCATGTCCTACCTTGTTGCTAGGACATGAAAAAATGTTTTTCACTTCTATAATGTTGAGCATCCAATGGTTTTCACATTCTAGCAACAGGGCAGGACATTGGGAATGCGATCTCGTAGTTTTTCAGCCAGGCTTCCAGGAGGGCGAATATAGCCTACTGGTATGGCAAGAAGATTCATGAACATGTTACAAAGTTGAATAGTTCTTTTTATATATCTACTAGGCTTATATATCTGCATAGGCTATTTTCTGGAAAAGGTAAATGTAGCCTTTAATCTGCACTATCTCGCGCCCTGTCTCTATTATTCATGTCAGGGAATGTCGCTATAGGTTATAATCCAAAAACATTAAAAATGCAGTTTTTCACTTGAACCAGTAGACTCCTATGTTAGGTCTAATACAGTAACAACTAATCCGGTAGGAACAGTTAACAAGTATTTGATTGGTTGGTATCTGATTTTTTTTTTTCCCTTTGATTTGCATTATGCTAAAGGCATAGTATAAAGCTCAAACAACTATGTATTACTATGCTAAAATCTGCTTTGCTTTAAGCTCATGCAGCTTTGCAAGTCTATTTTATTTCGTATAAAATAAAATGCCTACCTAGAACAAAAAAACTACTATTTATTTATCTTCACAGAATGTATAGATTACCATTTGTTTGTCTTTCTACCCATGCACTTATTATTTTGGCAGATGCTTTCAAATCTTGGAAATTCACCAGCTTTATTTCACTCTTGAAAAAATCCCTGTTGCTATGGAGATACTGCTCCTTCACGTGGAAGCCTTCTTGAAGGTAGAGGGCATTTGCGAGATTAAATGCAAATTCTTTATTTTCTTCTGAAATGACAGAAACTAGCTTTCGGAGCTCCGAAAACTCCTCACCTAAGGACAGAGATTTGGGTATTAGTAAAATTTTAATGATGAAAATAATGATATACATTTTACAGGAAAACTTTCCGAATTAAGGGATATTAATGAGGATGAGTCCTCTTCCTCTTACGTTGACATGACACAATATAGCTGACTCTCTATAAATGCTGCTCTACTTTCACAATGTGACAATGTAGCTGAGGATTGTTTTGTGTTAAAGGTAATTGGCTGTGTAAGAAATATGGTGGTACAAAATAATGTTTGTTACTGTAGCAGAGATACAATTAGCTCTCTCTGTCTCCTAAGGGAGTAGCACCACAATTGAGAACAGTGAAAAGCATTTCTGTTACTGAACTGTAAAGGGATGAAAGAGTTGATTTATTAATCCGTGAGAAAAACTGTCCATTCCGGTGCCCTTCTAATAGGAATTCTCGCAGTACAGATGTAATAGAGAGCTGGCAACACATAGAAGTTTGAAAGCTACATGTTTGATCCTTGTCCATACTATGTAGGTGAGCAGCTTACCCTTTGGATTCTACTTTATCTTAAACGCCATGAAATGAAATCAAAGAAATCAAAGAAATGTACTAAGCAATAAATGTGCGGCTGTTTTTCTTTTTTTTATTTGAAAAAAATGAGCACTTTTTTTTTTTTTTGTTAAAAAATATTATCTGTATCTTGTTCACACTTAAAGCCGTTAAACTGCTGGACAATTTTTATTTTTTTTCTTGCTTGCAAGATAATATCATAATGTGAAACTTACCTGAAAACTAAGAATTCCAGCACTGTGATGTCATCGCTGGAGGCTGCTTTCATTTTCACCCGTCTTGCTTCCGGGTTAGCGGACTCCGGCTCTGTGACAGGCCGGAGCCGCAATGACATCACATGCATGCGGGAGCCCGCCTTTCACGGTACAGGGCTCATGCCGTTCCTTAAGAGCCCATGCGCCAATTATGTCACTGGCTGCGTATACAGTAAATATCTCCTAAATAGTGCCCGTTTAGGAGATATTTACACTACCTGTAGGTAAGCCTTACTAGCTAAAATTTAGTGATGGAAGTTTACTTCCACTCTACGCAAGTATAGCGCTACCCCTGCAGGAGCAGCTGGAAATTGCCCAGGTTCTTTTCCTGGTTGATTGCCCTGCAGTCAGGCACACAATCTCAGTCACTTTTTGCCTCAAAAAAACAGTCTAGGGCAGAGGTCTCCAACCTGTGGGCCGTGGCCCAACACCGGGCCATGGTGCCTCTGCTGCCAGGCTGCAGAGGAGACAGGTAATGTCAGCGGTGCGGAGGCGGGTGTCAGGGTACTCACCAGGGCCGAGATGCTGAGAGCGGCTCCCCTTGCAGCTGAGTGCGCTATACCCCTAGAGGTGGCACAGAGGGTATCGGGCACAGAGAGGCACGGGTCGCCAGGCACTAGTAGGGGCTTGCGTGTTGAACTTCCGTCTGGTAGTAAGTCTGTGCAGGGTACACCCGGACGGTGATCAGCAGAGGAAGCAGACTGGGGCTCCAACACCTTGGTCCTGAAGCAGGCAACTGGAACAAAGTATGTAGAGAAGCCAGGGGGTCAAACACAGCAAGCCGGTAGGAAGGAAGTCCATTTAAACAAGCCAAGGTCATACACAGGAATCAATCAAATGAGAGTCCAAGACAGGCCGGGGTCAAACACTGGAGCAGGCAGTAGCAAAGTCTTTAAAGAGAAGCCGGGGGTCAAACACTGGAGCAGACTGAAGAGGAATCCGTTAAGCAAGCCGAGGTCAAGGTGCAGGAGAAGTTCAAGGGTGGTCAAGGCAATCCGGGTCACAATAGACAGGAGTTAATAGCAGAACAAAGGCACAGGAACACAGGAGCTGAAATGACAAACCAGCAATAAGCCAGAGAGCTGGGCTGCCTTTTATAGGGCCACCAGGGGAACTCACATGTGCGGCTAAGATGCGTACGTGCTTACGTCGTTTCACCGTTTCGCCGTGTCGCGGCCCGCTGACTCACACGTCTATGTGTGCCATTGCGCCGTGACGCGGTCCGCTGAATCGCGTACCCGCATGTGCCGATTCGCCATTCTGCCACGCAGGCGTACAGGGAAGTGCCGGTATTGGCAAACAAAGTTTCTGTTATTTCTCTGACAGTGCCCCCCCCCCCGAGGGGCAGCCTCCGGATGCCCAACCTGGCTAATATCCCTGGGTGTCGCCTGTGGAAATTCTGAACCAAACGAGGTGCATGTATATTACTGGCAGGTTCCCAGGAGTTATCTTCCGGTGGGTACCCTTTCCATTTCACCAGATACTGAGTCTGCCTACCCCTCTTTCTACAGTCCATAATTGCTTCCACCTCAAATTCTTCTTCACCCTCTACCTCCACTGGTGGAGGTGGATTTTCCTCCCTCCCTGAGAAAGAATTGGGAACTACTGGTTTTAGTAGGGATGCATGGAACACCGGATGGATTCTAAGAGTACTGGGTAAGGTTAGTTCGAAGGCCACAGGATTAATTACCCTCTTTACTTCAAAAGGACCAATTAATTTTGGGCCAAGTTTGCATGAGGGACAGGGTAATCTAAGATTGACAGCACATAGCCAAACCTTATCTCCAATCTTAAAGCGGAGTTCCACCCAAATTTTGAACAATATCTGTATGTATTCTCTTCCTTGCCTAGATGCTGACATGCCGTTTAAAAAAATTTTAATTCGCCGTAATTACCTTTTATTTTTCTATTCTTCTTTGCACTTCCTGGTTCTCCTCCCGTGGGAGTAGGCGTGTTTCTAGCCTCTCCCAGACTCCTGGGAGCTAGTCTCAGGCTTCCCAGGATGCCACTGAGCATGTGCGGGAACGAGCGGTGAATGCTGGGAGCACAGCATCCACCACATTCAGGAAATAAATGCTTGTGGGCTTCAAATGCCCACATTGAAGATGGAAACCGCCTGCAGTGAATAATATAAGTTATTCTTTCCGACGAAATCTGACACAGGCGGACATATTACAAACAATATGTGAGTATGTAATGCTGAGAAGAAAAGTTTGTGAATGAACTCAAAAAAAAAAAAAAACGATAGATAGGTGGACCCCCGCTTTAAATTCCGGATTGTTTCTTCTCCCTTTGTTGTAATATTTCTTATAGCTGTCTTGAGCTTCCTTCATGGCCTTTTGGATCTGTAAAAAATTAGATTGGATGAGGTTTACTCGATCTTGAACTGCGGGGGTTGAGACTTCTGGGATGGAGTCTGGCAGAAAAGATGGGTGGAACCCATAGTTGGCCCAAAAAGGCGTCTGATTGGTGGCAGAATGTGTGGCATTATTATAGGCGAACTCCGCACAGGGGAGAAGAGTTGACCAATTATCCTGAGAGCTAGAGCAGAAACAACGGAGATATTGCTCCAAGGTCTGATTCGTGCTTTCTGTTTGGCCGTTGCTTTGGGGATGGTATGCTGAAGAAAAAAAGGTTTTGATTTCCAGGGATTTACAAAGGTCTTTCCAGAATCTTGAGGTAAATTGAATTCCTCTATCAGAGGTGATGTTGTGGGGAACACCATGGAGTCTTATTATTTCTTTAATAAAGACATTTGCTGTAGCCAAAGCAGAAGGAGTACCAATCATGGGCAGAAAGTGTGCCATCTTTGAGAGGCGGTCAACCACTACCAAAATGGTGGAAAAATTTTCAGAGGGAGGTAGATCAACAATAAAGTCCAAAAAAACCTCACTCCAAGGTCTTTCAGGGATAGATAGGGGTCTAAGGAGGCCCCAAGCTTTAGTGTTTGACCCTTTGCTGCGTTGGCAGGTAATGCAGGATTGAACATACTTTTTACAGTCCTGCCTCCAACCCGGCCACCAGAAAGAGCGGTGAACTAATTCAGAAGTCTTCCGTACTCCAAAATGTCCTGCCATTTTGTGGTCATGGAAAGTCTGTAAAATTCTAAGCCTTACAGAGGAGGGGACGAAAACCTTGTCCTGGGCCCACAGAAAACCATCTCTTTTTTTCTAAGGAGGATATCTCGGATTCCGTGCATTGACTAGAGGCCTCTTCAATAGCAGATTGAAGGTTAGGTTGAATGTGATGAAGAAAATTGTGAGAGGATAGGATGGTTTCAGGTTCTGTTGAATCATTGGCCTCTGGAAACATACGGGAGAGTACGCCCGCCTTCCCATTTTTTGAACCAGGTCGATAGGAGATATGGACATTGAACCTGGAGAAGAATAATGCCCACTGGGCTTGTCGGGGCCTAAGACATTTGGCTGTTCGGAGATATTCCAGGTTCTTGTGGTCCGTGAAGATCATGATGGGCTGGGACGCACCCTCCAGTAAGTATCTCCATTCCTCAAGGGCAGTCTTTATGGCTAATAATTCCCAATCACCAACATTATAATTTTTCTTTGGAGGACTTAGTTTGCGGGAGGGAAAGGCTACTGGATGGAGAAGTGCTTTAATACCACTTCTCTGAGACAAGATGGCTCCTGTGGCGGATTCCGAGGCATCAACTTCAAGTACATAAGGTAGAGTGGGATCCGGATGCTGAAGTATGGGAGCTGACGTGAACAGATTCTTTAGTTTGACAAAGGCATCTTGAGCTTCCTGGGACCATTGGAATTTGACTTCTTGGTGGGTTAATTGAGTGATGGGAGAGATAATTGAGGAGAACCCCCTGATAAACCTGCGATAAAAATTGGCAAAGCCAATAAATCGCTGGACTCCTTTTTTGTCTGAGGGGGCCGGCCACTCCTGGATGGCTTTAACTTTTTGTGGATCCATGGCTACCCCTTCAGTAGTGATGATGAAGCCAAGGAACTGGATGGTAGTCTTTTCAAATTCACACTTTTCTACCTTTAAGAACAGGCTGTGCTTTCTGAGAACTGAGAGGACTTTCTTGACATGGTCTCGATGTAATTCTATAGTAGTAGAGAAAATTAAAATATCATCAAGATAGACAATGACAAAGTTATCTAGGAATTCCCAGAAAATATCATTGACTAGATGCTGGAACGTAGCTGGGGCGTTACAGAGCCCAAAAGGCATCACCAGATACTCAAAGTGACCGAATTTGGACCTGAAAGCTGTCTTCCATTTGTCCCCAGCACGTATCCGAACAAGATTGTATTCCCCTCGTAAATCCAATTTGGTAAATATTTGGGCAGATCGACACCGCTGAAACAGTTCAGGAATGAGGGGAAGTGGGTATCGATTTTTGATGGTGATTTTATTAACCTCCCTATAGTCTATGCATGGCCTGAGAGATCCATCCTTTTTCTCAACAAAAAAGATACCAGCCCCGGCTGGGTAGGAAGAAGGTTTTCATCAATGTAGAGCCGGAGAGCTTCCAACTCGGTCTCCGACAAGGGGAAAATTCAGCCAAACAGGATCTCGGAGCCGGGCAACAGATCGATGGGGCAATCATAATGCCGATGAGGTGGTAAACTATCTGCCTTTTATTTTGTCAAAAACATCCAGGAATTTGTGATATGCTGCAGGGACATGTGTAAGCATATCTGGCACTGGTTGTATGGACAAACAGGGGACAGTCTTATTGGAGGTTGGCACAAAACAATGCTGGGAGCAGTATGCTGAAGAGAAGAGAATTTCTTTTTTACTCCAAAGGATCTGAGGGTCATGTGCCATTAGCCACGGGAACCCCAAGATAATGGGAAACATGGGTGAGTTGATGATGTTGAAGCAAAGAAATTCCTGATGACCAGAGTCTGTGGAGACAAGAATGGGCTTGGTTTCTTGAGTGATAGGTCCTGAGTTGGGTAGAGACCCGTCTGCCAGGTAGATCTGAAGGAGCTGTTTCTTATCTTGAAGAGGGATGTGCAGACTTTGGGCAAGGGATGCATCCAGGAAACAGCTGCATGCTCCGGAGTCAACGATAGCCAGCAGCCGAATTTCCTCTTCCGCCACCTGTAATGAGACCGGTAGGATAAGGTGAGATTGGGTTGAGTTAGCAACTTGAAAGTTCGTAGAGTGCCATAAGCGGTACTTACTGGGTCTCACAGGGCAGTTACGTAGGAAATGGCCAGCTTCTCCGTAGTAGAGGCAAAGATTGGCTTGACGACGTCGCAATTTCTCGTCAGGAGTGAGTGAGGACCGGACCAGTCCCAGTTGCATGGGCTCACTGTCAGTAGAAGCTGAGGGACCCGCGACAGGCACAGGAACCGGAGGAACCCGGGGTAACATCCAGGTAGGCCGGGAAGACTGGAAGCGTTCATAACGGCGCTCCCGCAGGCGCCTGTCGAGCTTAGTGGTGAGTTGAATCAGATCTTCCAGAGAGTCAGGGGTATCCACTCGTGCTAATTCGTCTTTAAGTGTCTCGGAGAGACCCTGACGGTACTGGTATTTAAGGGCGGCCTCATTCCAGGTGGTGTCTCCAGACCATTTACGAAATTCCACGGTGTAATCCTCTACTGGTCTTTTTCCTTGGGTAAGGGTGTGTAGAATGGATTCAGCAGTAGCTGTGCGTTGCGGGTCACCATATAACTGAGCCATAGCGGTAAAGAAAGTTTCAACTGAGTCTAATAAAGAACTCTTCTGTTCAAGAAGATTATGAGCCCAAGATTGTGGTTCTTCAGATAATAGGGAAATAACTAATCCCACTTTTACAGATTCTGAATGGAAAGTCCTGGGTTGAAGAGCTAGATATAATAGGCAAGCATTTTTGAAAGCTCTAAATTTCTTCCGGTTTCCAGAAAATCGTTCCGGAGTGGGGACTCTGGGTTCAGGGAGAGTCATTACAACTGAAGGTGCTGGGGTGACTTGATCTTGGGGAGAGGCCACGCCGCTGGCTGAGGCTGTATCCGAAGGAGCTGGAGCAGACATCAGGTGCTGGAGACGGCCCTCAATTTGAAAGTAGCCATCTTGGAATCTTTGGACAGCCTGAGTAAGAGCTGTCACCTGCTGGCAGAGTGCCTCAAGGGGAGAACCAGCTCTGTCGGCCTCTGACATGGCTGGTTTGTACTGTCAGGGTACTCACCAGGGCCGAGATGCTGAGAGCGGCTCCCCTTGCAGCTGAGTGCGCTATACCCCTGGAGGTGGCACAGAGGGTATCGGGCACAGAATGGCACGGGTCGCCAGGCACTAGTAGGGGCTTGCGTGTTGAACTTCCGTCTGGTAGTAAGTCTGTGCAGGGTACACCCGGACGGTGATCGGCAGAGGAAGCAGACTGGGGCTCCAAAACCTTGGTCCTGAAGTAGACAACTGGAACAAAGTATGTAGAGAAGCCAGGGGGTCAAACACAGCAAGCCGGTAGGAAGGAAGTCCGTTTAAACAAGCCAAGGTCATACACAGGAATCAATCAAATGGGAGAGTCCAAGACAGGCCGGGGTCAAACACTGGAGCAGGCAGTAGCGAAGTCTTTAAAGAGAAGCTGGGGGTCAAACACTGGAGCAGACTGAAGAGGAATCCGTTAAGAAAGCCGAGGTCAAGGTGCAGGAGAAGTTCAAGGGTGGTCAAGGCAATCCGAGTCACAATAGGCAGGAGTCAATAGCAGAACAAAGGCACAGGAACACAGGAGCTGAAATGACAAACCAGCAATAAGCCAGAGAGCTGGGCTGCCTTTTATAGAGCCACCAGGGGAACTCACGTGTGCGGCTAAGATGCGTACGTGCTTACGCTGTTTCGCCGTGTCGCGGCCCGCTGACTCGCACGTCTATGTGTGCCATTGCGCCGTTACGCGGTCCGCTGAATCGCGTACCCGCATGCGCCGATTCGCCATTCTGCCCCGCAGGCGTACAGGGAAATTCCGGTATTGGCAAACAAAGTTTCTGTTATTTCTCTGACAGCGGGGGAGAGAGATGACATCATCTCTCATTGCCCGCACCGCTGTTCCGCCCTTACTTACAGGGCTGCGAAGGCTGCTCTACACAGAATGACGTCATCTCTCACCGCCCTCACTCTCGTCTCACTCGCATGTGCCTGTGTTTCACCTGCAGCTGTATCTGCGCTGAGGAGAGGCTGACAGCGTTGTACCTGGCTGCAAGTACTCTGCAATGCTGGGGGGAGATTGATTTTACATGTAGCTAGCAGGCAGCGTGGCAAGTGACATCTCTATCTGGTGGCAGGCAGCGTGGCAAGTGACATTCCCATCTGGCGGCAGGCAGCGTGGCAAGTGACATTCCCATCTGCTGGCAGGCAGCGTGGCAAGTGACATCCCCATCTGGTAGCAGGCAGCATGCCAAGTGACATCCCCATCTGGTGGCAGTTAGCGTGACAAGTGACATCCCCATCTGGTAACAGGCAGCATGCCAAGTGACATCCCCATCTGGTAGCAGGCATCGTGGCAAGTGACATCCCCATCTGGTAGCAGGCAGCGTGGCAAGTGACATCCCCATCTGGTAGCAGGCAGCGTGGAAAGTGACATCCCTATCTGGTGGCTGTTAGCGTGGCAAGTGACATCCCCATCTGGTGGCAGGCAGCGTGGCAAGTGACATCCTCATCTGGTGGCAGGCATAGTGGCAAGTGACAAGTTAGCGTGGCAAGTGACATCCCCATCTGGTAGCAGGCAGCGTGGCAAGTGACATCCCCATCTGGTAGCAGGCAGCGTGGCAAGTGACATCCCTATCTGGTGGCAGTTAGCGTGGCAAGTGACATCCCCATCTGGTGGCAGGCAGCGTGGCAAGTGACATCCTCATCTGGTGGCAGGCATAGTGGCAAGTGACAAGCGATGGTGGCAAGTGACAAGCGATGGTGGCAAGTGACACACTTAAGGCTCCCAATGATTCTACATTATGGTGAGTTGAATCATTACAATGTAATGATAGAAATAATGTGTTTCAATCATCCTGACACCATACCAACCATGGTCCCGGGATGATTGAAGCACTAACACCAGCCATTGCCCTGAAAAATTGCCCGCGAAAAAATCGCTTACCCCCCCCCCCCCCCCCCCCCCCAGGCCTTAGCACAATTTTCTTGCACACAGCCGGTCCCCAGTGCCAAAAAGGTTGGGGACAGCTGGTCTAGGGTGTTCTTTTTTGTTGTTGTTGTTTTTTTTTAATAACTGCGATAGGGTTGAAGGAATTGAGTGGGATACTCCAAAAAGAGAACTATGTACAGCTTGAGGACAGTGAACACCTATCTGTAAAGCTGAAGCAGAATTCCTTGCACAAGCAAATTAGTAGAAGTAGTTAACAAGTAGTTAACCACTTGACCTCTGGAAGATTTAACCCCCTTCATGACCAGGCCATTTTTGCGATACGGTACTGCGTTACTTTAACTGACAATTGCGCAGTGTGTGACACTGTACCGAAATAAAATTGTTCCCCTTTTTTCCCATAAATAGAGCTTTCTTTTGGTGGTATTTGATCACCTCTGCGTTTTTTTTATTTTGCGCTTTAAACAAAATTAGACCAACAATTAAAAAATAAAAAATAAATAAAAACACATACTGTGTATATGTATATGTATATGTATATATATATATAAAACTTTCTGCTATAAAACATACCCAATAAAATATCTAATTTTTTCATCTATTTAGGCCAATATGTGTTCTGCTACATATTTCTGATTAAAAAAATCCCAATAAGCATATATTGATTGGTTTGTGTAAATGGTATAGCATCTACAAACTATGGGATATTTTTATTTGTTTATTTTTTTAATTTGTTTTTTACTAGTATTGGCGGAGATCAGCGACTTATAGCGGGACTGTGATATTGCAATTGACAGTCAGGACACTAACTGACACTTTTGACACTTTTTGGTTGCTTCCTTCCAACATCCATGCAACCAGTGGCGGCCCGTGTATTGAGGGTGCACGGCCGCCACCCCCCCTTTCCCTGCTGCCGCCTCCCTATCCATGTGCCCGGCCCCTTTCAGGATGCCGGACACATGGATTCCTATGGCAGGGGTGGGAGGGGGTGGTTTTTTTTTTGAGTGTGCCCTGATCCCACCCAATTGTGTGACCATAGCGAATGAATTTTCGCTATCTTCACACTACAGTGCCTCCCCGCCAATCAGGAGGCAGGTAGGTGAAACCTGTTTCCCAATTGGCCAAAGCACCAGGCAACCTATTGGATGCCTAGTGACGCTTTGGCAAGCAGAGGAAGCATGAGAGGAGCAGGCACCTCCGCCGCTGCTGCTGCCCAAGTGTGGAGGAGAGAAGGAGAGTGCACGGAGACACAAAGGATGCGAATCTTCAGGTAAGTGCCAGACCTCCCCCGGGGGTGTCTAGAGCTGCGAGCCCAAGGGGGGGTGCAAGTGCCAGCAGATGCAAGCCCAGAGTGGGGGTGTGTGTGTTTATTGGCAGGGTAAGTGGCTACATTTGATGGGCACAAGTGGCTGCATTTGATGGGCACAAGTGGCTGCATTTGATGGGCACATGTGGCTGTATTTGTTGGGCACAAGTGGCTGCAAATGATGTGAACAAGTGGCTGCATTTGATGGGCACAAGTGGCTGCATTTGATGGGCACAAGTGGCTGCATTTGATGGACACAAGTGGCTGCATTTGATGGACACAAGTGGCTGCATATGATGGGAACAAGTGGCTGCATTTGATGGGCACAAGTGGCTGCATTTGATGGGCACAAGTGGCTGCATTTGATGGGCACAAGTGGCTGTATTTGATGGGCACAAGTGGCTGCATTTGGCGGGCACAAGTGTCTGAATATGATGGGCACAAGTGGCTGCATTTGATGGGCACAAGTGGCTGCATTTGATTGGCACAAGTGGCTGCATTTGATGGGCACAAGTGGTCGTATTTGACGGGCACAAGTGGCTGCATTTGGCGGGCACAAGTGTCTGAATATGATGGGCACAAGTGGCTGCATTTGTCCCTCAGTCAGCTCTCTGTAGCTTCAGCATTCAGGTTGCTCACCTGAGGCCTCACGAACAACAAGCACATGGCAGCCAGCCCTCCAGGCTGGACTTTCCCTATGCAGGCAAAGACCCAGAATATCTGTGTCTCAGAGTATTTATACAGACTCCCAGCACCCCTCAGGCCACCCTCCCTGGGATTGACCAGGGCTATATAAATATTCATGCTGCTATTTGCATTGCTCCACACGTATGTTCCAGAAGATTTTACTGCTTTCTGGAAAACAGAGGAAATAATCAAACCAGCAGCAGCTGAAGCACTGAGCAGACCTAACTAATCACATGCAGCTATGTTGATTACAGTAATCATAACTAAATTTACCTAACACAGCAATTACAGCTACACTGGTTACAGTGAGACAAGATAAATTTACCTAGCAACAAAAACACAGCTCTCCTGAACACAACGAGCCAGCACTAAATCTACCTAATCCTAACACCTATCAAGAAGGGTGCTACACAATTCAACCACGGGTTGAAGAAAAGAAAATAGTTTGAATCCCTCACGCTGTGTTATTGTATTCTGACAGTAGGAGGCTTCCCAGCCATCAGAATACAATGACCACAGCTGGCAGCTATAGCCAGTGATCACGCGGAAAAAAAATGACAGGCTGGTTGTATTGAACTCAATCAATGGGTCAACTTCAGTACAACCAGCCAACCCATAGATGGGTCAAAATTCTTCTAGTTCCTGCTGAACTGGCTGAATTGTGATCCGTCTATGGTGGCCATATTCTGTGTATTTATATACTTATTCTATGGGCAATTATATGATAAAAGGCTTGGATTACATGTGTGGCTGACTGAGGGCCCCTGACTGCCAAGCTGAAAGTTACCAGCAGCCATGTTAGGACACACTGCTGCAATCGTGCGGTGCAGCAAAATGTATTCAAGAGTTCACATTTAGCAGGCAGTGCCATTCTAAACTGGTAATACATTTGTGAAATTCCTTAGCAT
Organism: Aquarana catesbeiana; assembly: GCF_042186555.1. Lineage (NCBI taxonomy): Eukaryota > Metazoa > Chordata > Amphibia > Anura > Ranidae > Aquarana > Aquarana catesbeiana. Next base: position 216,140,463 of record NC_133327.1, read on the forward strand.
TGAAGAGAAAAGACTAACTGAATTTTCAGGAAGTCACCTCTGTAATTCAAAAGTAGGGATGAGCTTCGAGTTCGAGTCGAACTCATGTTCGACTCGAACATTGGCTGTTCGCAAGTTCACCGAACAGCGAACAATTTGGGGTGTTCACGGCAAATTCGAATGCCGCAGAACACCCTTTAAAAGTCTATGGGAGAAATCAAAAGTGCTAATTTTAAAGGCTAATATGCAAGTTATTGTCATAAAAAGTGTTTGGGGACCTGGGTCCTGCCCCAGGGGACATGGATCAATGCAAAAAAAAAGTTTTAAAAACGGCCGTTTTTTCAGGAGCAGTGATTTTAATAATGCTTAAAGTCAATCAATAAAAGTGTAATATCCCTTTAAATTTCGTACCTGGGGGGTGTCTATAGTGTGTCTGTAAAGGGGCGCATGTTTCCTGTGTTTAGAACAGTCTGACAGCAAAATGACATTTTGAAGGAAAAAACTCATTTAAAACTACCCGCGGCTATTGCATTGCCGACAATACACATAGAAGTTCATTGATAAAAACGGCATGGGAATTCCCCAAAGGGGAACCCCGAACCAAAATTAAAAAAAAAAAATGACGTGGGAGTCCCTCTAAATTCCATACCAGGCCCTTCAGGTCTGGTATGGATATTAAGGGGAACCCCGGCCAAAATAAAAAAAAAAAAAATGACGTGGGGTTCCCCCTAAATTCCATACCAGACCCTTCAGGTCTGGTATGGATTTTAAGGGGAACCCCGCGCCAAAAAAAAAAAAAAAAAACGGCGTGGGGTCCCCCCAAAAATCCATACCAGACCCTTATCCGAGCACGCAACCTGGCAGGCCGCAGGAAAAGAGGGGGGGACGAGAGTGCGGCCCCCCTCCCTCCTGAACCGTACCAGGCCACATGCCCTCAACATTGGGAGGGTGCTTTGGGTTAGCCCCCCAAAACACCTTGTCCCCATGTTGATGAGGACAAGGGCCTCATCCCCACAACCCTGGCCGGTGGTTGTGGGGGTCTGCGGGCGGGGGGCTTATCGGAATCTGGAAGCCCCCTTTAACAAGGTGACCCCCAGATCCCGGCCCCCCCCCTGTGTGAAATGGTAAGGGGGTACATAAGTACCCCTACCATTTCACGAAAAAAGTGTCAAAAATGTTAAAAATGACAAGAGACAGTTTTTGACAATTCCTTTATTTAAATGCTTCTTCTTTCTTCTATCTTCCTACATCTTCTGGTTCTTCTGGCTCTTCTGGTTCTTCCTCCGGCGTTCTCGTCCAGCATCTCCTCCGCGGCGTCTTCTATCTTCTTCTCCTCGGGCCGCTCCGCACCCATGGCATAGGGGGGAGGCTCCCGCTCTTCTCTTCTTCTTTTCTTCTCTTCTGTTCTTCTTCATTTTCTTCTCCGGGCCGCTCCGCAATCCATGCTGGCATGGAGGGAGGCTCCCGCTGTGTGACGGCGCTCCTCGTCTGACAGTTCTTAAATAACGGGGGCGGGGCCACCCGGTGACCCCGCCTCCCTCTGACGCACGGTGACTTGACGGGACTTCCCTGTGGCATTCCCCGTGACGTCACAGGGAAGTCCCGTCAAGTCACCGTGCGTCAGAGGGGGGCGGGGTTCACCGGGTGGCCCCGCCCACCCGGTTATTTAAGAACTGTCAGACGAGGAGCGCCGTCACACAGCGGGAGCCTCCCTCCATGCCAGCATGGATTGCGGAGCGGCCCAGAGAAGAAAATGAAGAAGAACAGAAGAGAAGAAAAGAAGAAGAGAAGAGCGGGAGCCTCCCCCCTATGCCATGGGTGCGGAGCGGCCCGAGGAGAAGAAGATAGAAGACGCCGCGGAGGAGATGCTGGACGAGAACGCCGGAGGAAGAACCAGAAGAGCCAGAAGAACCAGAAGATAGAAGAAAGAAGAAGCATTTAAATAAAGGAATTGTCAAAAACTGTCTCTTGTCATTTTTAACATTTTTGACACTTTTTTCGTGAAATGGTAGGGGTACTTATGTACCCCCTTACCATTTCACACAGGGGGGGGGGCCGGGATCTGGGGGTCACCTTGTTAAAGGGGGCTTCCAGATTCCGATAAGCCCCCCGCCCGCAGACCCCCACAACCACCGGCCAGGGTTGTGGGGATGAGGCCCTTGTCCTCATCAACATGGGGACAAGGTGTTTTGGGGGGCTACCCCAAAGCACCCTCCCAATGTTGAGGGCATGTGGCCTGGTACGGTTCAGGAGGGAGGGGGGGCCGCACTCTCGTCCCCCCCCTCTTTTCCTGCGGCCTGCCAGGTTGCGTGCTCGGATAAGGGTCTGGTATGGATTTTTGGGGGGACCCCACGCCGTTTTTTTTTTTTTTTTTGGCGCGGGGTTCCCCTTAAAATCCATACCAGACCTGAAGGGTCTGGTATGGAATTTAGGGGGAACCCCACGTCATTTTTTTTTTTTTATTTTGGCCGGGGTTCCCCTTAATATCCATACCAGACCTGAAGGGCCTGGTATGGAATTTAGGAGGACTTCCACGTCATATTTTTTTTTTAATTTTGGTTCGGGGTTCCCCTTTGGGGAATTCCCATGCCGTTTTTATCAATGAACTTCTATGTGTATTGTCGGCAATGCAATAGCCGCGGGTAGTTTTAAATGAGTTTTTTCCTTCAAAATGTCATTTTGCTGTCAGACTGTTCTAAACTCAGGAAACATGCGCCCCTTTACAGGCATACTATAGACACCCCCCAGGTACGAAATTTAAAGGGATATTACACTTTTATTGTTTGACTTTAAGCATTATTAAAATCACTGCTCCTGAAAAAACCGCCCTTTTTAAAAATTTTTTTTGCATTGATCCATGTCCCCTGGGGCAGGACCCAGGCCCCCAAACACTTTTTATGACAATAACTTGCATATAAGCCTTTAAAATTAGCACTTTTGATTATTCATGTTCGTGTCCCATAGACTTTAACGGTGTTCGCATGTTCGAACGAACCTTTTTCCTGTTCGCATGTTCTGGTGCGAACCGAACAGGGGGGTGTTCGGCTCATCCCTATTCAAAAGATAACAGCATTTGTTCTGCCAAAGAAGGAGGTGTTACAGTAGGGATTGCATCCATCTCTCTCTCTCTCTCTCTCTCTCTCTCTCTCTCTCTCTCTCTCTCTCTCTCTCTCTCTCTCTCTCTCTCTCTCTCTCTCTCTCTCTCTCTCTCTCTCTCTCTCTCAAGGACATATGCAATATGCATCAAAACGAAATTAGACAGGTGCATAAATTTGGGCACCCCAACAGAAAAATCACAGCAATATTTAGTAGAGCCTCCTTTAGCAGAAATAACAGCCTCTAGACGCTTCTTATAGCCTGTAATGAGTGTCTGTCTGGATGAATGTATTTTGGACCATTCCTCCTTACAAAACATCTCCAGTTCAGTTAGGTTTGATGGTTGCCAAGCATGGACAGCCCACTTCAAATGATCCCACAGATGTTCAATGATATTCAGGTCTGGGGACTAGGATGGCCATTCCAGAACATTGTACTTGTTCCTCTGCATAAATGACCGAGTAGATTTTGAGCAGTGTTTTGGGTTGTTGTCTTGTTGAAATATCCAGCCCCAGCATAACTTCAACTTTGTGACTGATTCCTCACGTTATTCTCAAGAATCTGCTGATATTGAGTGGAATCCATGCGACCCTCAACTTTAACCAGATTCCCAGTACTGGCACTGGCCACACAGCCCCACAGCATGATGGAACCTCCACCAAATTTTACTGTGGGTAGCAAGTGTTTTTCTTGGAATGCTGTGTTCTTTTGCCGCCATGCATAACGCCCCTTATTATGACCAAATAACAATCTTTGTTTCATCAGTCCACAGCACCTTATTTCAAAATGAAACTGGCTTGTCCAAATGTGCGTTTACATACCTCAAGCAACTCCGTTTGTGGCGTGTGTTCAGAAAAGACTTCTTTTGCATCACTTTCCCATACACCTTCTCCCTGTGCAAAGTGCGCTGAATTGTTGAAGGATGCACAGTGACACCATCTGCAGCAAGTTGATGTTGTAGGTCTTTGAAGGTGGTCCGTGGGCTGTTTTTGATTGTTCTCACCATCCTTCGCCTTTGCCTCTCCAATATTTTATGTGGCCTGCCACTTCTGGCCTTAACAAAAACTGTGCCTGTGGTCTTCCATTTCCTCACTATGTTCCTCACAGTGGACACTGACAGCTTATATCTCTGTGATAACTTTTTGTAGCCATCCCCTAAACCATAATGTAGAACAATCTTTGTTTTCAGGTCATTTGAGAGTTGTTTTGAGGCCCCCATGTTGCCACTCTTCAGAGGAGAGTCAAAGAGAACAACTTGCAATTGGCCACCTTTTCTCATGATTGCACCTGTCTATGAAGTTCAAAGCTTAATGAGCTCACCAAACCAATTGTATGTTCCAATTAATCAGTGCTATGCAGTTACAGGTATTCAAATCAACAAAATGACAAAGGTGCCCAAATTTATGCACCTGTCTAATTTCGTTTTGATGCATATTGTGCATTTTCTGTTAATCCAATAAACCTCATTTCACTACTGAAATATTACTGTGTCCTTCAGTTATTTGATAGATAAAAATGAAATTGCTGATCCAAACACCCAAATATTTATAAATGACAATCATGGAAATTGTCAGAGGTTCCTAAACTTTTGCATACAACTGTATACTTACCTAGGTGGATGCAGTGTCAGGCCGATGCTGCAACTGTCCCACCTCGTCTCTGCACTGAGAACTAATCCACCGAACACCGCCGATGGCTCTGTTCTCACAGAGCCCCCATAGAGGAGAGCTGCTGACTGTCAGCCTCATCAGTGGCCATCGGTGCAGCCTCATCAGTCCAGCCCTATCAGTGCAGCATATCAGTGCAGCCTCATCAGTGCAGCTTATCAGTGCTGCCTCATCAATGGCCATCAGTGCCGCCTCATCAGTGCAGCCTCATCAATGCCAATCAGTGCAGCCTCACAAGTGCCCATAAGTGCAGCCTATCAGTGCCCATCAGTGTAGCCCCATCAGTGCCCATAAGTGTAGCCCCATCAGTGCAGCATATCAGTGCCCAAAAGTGCAGCCTATCAGTGCCCATCAGTGCAGCCTCATCATTGCCATGAGTGCAGCTTTATCAGTGCCCATGCGTGCAGTTTATCAGTGTCCATAATTGCAGCCTCATCAGTGCCCATCAGTGCAGCAGCATCAGTGCCCATCAGTGCAGCAGCATCAGTGCCCATAAGTACAACTTCATCAGTGCCCATAAGTGCAGCTTATTGGTGCCCATAAGTGCAGCATCATCAGTGCCCATCAATGCAGCAGAGATCACAGGGAGGAATAAGGAGGATTGCCAGATGGCGCACACAGAGCGGGGATCTTCTGCTGTAACACAGCTTGGAGCTGAAACACCGGCCGCTGTCAAACAAAGTCCCACCTCCTGGACCGGCATTGAACCAGTCTGCTGTTTATCATAGGAGCCAGTCCGGGAGGCAGGACTTTGTTTGACAATGGCCGATGTTTGTGTGTTTGTGTGTGACTGTGTGTGATCCAGCCAGCAATCCTCCCGATTCCTCCCTGTGATCCCTGCTGCATTGATAAGCATTGATGGGAATGGATGAGGCTGCACTCATGGGCACTGATAAGCTGCACTGATGGGCACTGATGAGGTCCGGCTCTCTGTGTGCTCTGGCCAGCAATCCTCTCAAATTTTCTGTGATCCCCATGCAGTTATTTTTGGGCAGCAGTGACAGATGGCTGGCCGGCTGGCTGGTGGCGGGTGGGGGGGAGGGAATATGGCTTTGGGAGGGGGAGCTAGTGCTGGCAGGGAGCAGAGGAAGAGGGAGGAGGACATCACCTCCAATGGGTAGTACAGAACGGGGGTCTGTCAGTCCCATCCTCCCACTACAGTAAGCAGGAATGGAAGTACATCCCTGCTTGCTGTGAATAGAGCTACAAATGGGAAGTGCCAAGACCGCTGGGGAAATAGGAGGCTGTGGATATAGGAGGAATAGCAGCCACTGGTCTTAGAAACAGGAAGTCGCTGGGCAGTAGTGGTTTTATTTGAAAGTTATCAGGCTTTTACAGAGCTATTACAGAGCAACTACTGAGCTAAGAACAAAATGGATGGCATCAGCAACAAGGACATGTAAAATAGCTTTTGCCCGGAGTTCTCCTTTAAGCCAAACATATGACAACATTTATTAATAGGCCATATTAGGCACAGGGGCTCCAAGCATGGCCAGTCAATCTATGGCTCATGATAGGTCCCTCAAATCATTCAAAAGTGTATTGATTTTGTGATTTAATGACAAAATTAAATAGTGTGACCTATCAATGAATAGATTGACCTATTCAGGCAATCTGTCACATCTGTAGAAGAATTTGCTATTCTCTCTAATACATTTCCTAGACAAAGGTTGTAAGGCTGTCAGGAGACTATGAATATATGTATGCCATCTAAAACACTGAGAGACCAACATCTCTATGTGGCCTTTTCAGGTTCACTGGTGGTCATATTATTACCAGTATTTGTACAGAGCTTTTCTCTTTTAATTATTTTACAAAATGTAGTAAATGCGAGAAGTTACTGTAATGGTATGCTTAACGAATCCCACAGGCTTGAATAAACAGGTAAACCTGATGTCTTCCTTTATTATGTCTGGGGATGAAGCTTTACAGGCAGAAGTGGGGAAAGCATCCCACAGAGGAGCTGCATGTAAGATGGCAGGTGCAACATGTAAAAAGAAGAAAAGAAAACGGTCAAGAATTTCAAATATGCTATAATATGTCCTTCTGATTAAAATATTAAAAATGAATGCATGGAGGGACTTTTTATTATAGAAGTAGTTCCATATCTTTAAAAGCTTACTATTGACTCATCTCTGCAACAAAATATTTCAAAGGTAATGAATGAATCAGCACTCAAGAAGTCTAACAAAACTGTATGACTTGTTCACACAACTGTTGATGTTTTCCTCTTTTAAAATGACTCTTTTATCTACTGCCAAGGTCTTCTATTGACCCTATTCACAGTGTTGCCAAGCAGTGCAGAAACCCCTTGACAGAAGTGGTCTGCACACCCCCTCTATACACAGCAGTGAAAAGCATCATCAGTTAAACATGAGCTACTTTACCTGTTGTTATCAATGCAGTAATGTGCATTAGGCTTTAATCTTATAAAAAAAAATACCAGTATCATTGCAAGTGCAAGGAAAACAGGAGTATAGGTGCTACATCCATCCCACATAAAAGCTCCGCCTGGTGCTCAGACCTTGAGGCTGCTGACACCTCCAATGTACAAGGGAACGGGATGGTCGGAACTCATGATGACATCCAAAATAGTATTTCTTTATTAAGTAAACATGTACAATGCTGTAAAACATCCTATGCGTTTCGGACGTTAGTCCTTAGCCATGACTAAGGACTAACATCTGAATTGCGGAGGCAGTTTTACAGCTCTGTACATGTTTACTTGATTCAAGAAATACTATTTTGAATGTCATCCTGAGTTCCGACCATCCCTTTCCTTACTTTGCAAGTGTCCTTTAAGAAATAGGATCCACCTAGCTTGGGATTGGTTGTTAGCTTATCAATTAGGGGAGCAGTTTAGCAGGGGTATAAATAATGGGGTGGAGTCAGAGGGAGTAGATGAAGATGGTGGTGTAGTGACAGTTGTCAACGTGCTGGGGAGAAGGAGAGATATTTGTTTCCCTGTCTTGGGGAACACAAAGCTATGCCGTGTTTCCCCCAGGAGGAAGAGTTACACTCCTTCTTGGAGATTATACTGATTTAAGGGGATCTCCAACTAGAGAGAAGACTGAACGTGATATTACATTAAAGTCAATTCACAAAAATAAAAGTAATTATCCTGTGGTCTAGTTACTCAATAATTACCAAATGTACAAAACTAGAACTGAAACATTTAGAAGCAGTATTACCACTGCTGTCAAATGTAACAAATCAGGCTCAGGGCTGTTGGTTGTCAGGAAGTCAGACCCTTCAGGTCTAGTACAGATTTTAAGGGAGGAACACCACAAAAAAAAAACAAAAAAAAAACAAAAAAAAAAAAAACAAATGCACAAAACTTGTAAAATGCTTTAAATGCTTGCCGACCATATAATCTAGATATACGGTGGTTAGGACGTGATCTGGCACTTCCAGGTAGGGGTGCACGTGCGCCACCGGTGGCTCAGCTCTACTGTGATTTTACACAGCAGATGTCGGTCAGTGGGTGCAGGCCAATAGCTGGCATCCCCTGATTGTCCGAGACACACACAGGACAGAGCTCTGCCTATGTAAACAAAGCAGAGTCCTTGTCCTGTCAGAGGAAAGTACGGTAATAGATTTTGTTTCCCTGCAAAGCAGGGTATAAAATCAATTACTTGCAATTACTTCCCCTAGTAAAAGCACTACGTACAGTACACATAAACACTGGCTAGGCACACATTTAACCCTTTGATCACCCTAGATGTTTAACTCCTTCCCAGTCAGTGTCATTAGTACAGTGTCAGTGCATATTTGTAGCACTGAGTGATCACTGTATTAGTAGAACAAAATATTACAGCGCACACATGCCCCCCAAATCTTTGTTTATCACTGTATTAGTTTCACTGGTCCCCAAAAAGTGTCAGTGTCAGAATGTCCACCACAATATCGCAGTCCCGCTATAAGTCGCTGATCATCACCATTACTAGTAAAAAATAAATAAATAAAAATATCCCATAGTTTGTAGACGCTATAACCAACCAAAAATATGTAGCAGAATACATATTGGCCCAAATTTATGAAGAAATTAGATTTCTTCTTATTTTTTTATTGGATATGTTTTATAGCAGAAAGTAAAAAATATTGTTTTTTGTTTTTTTTCAAAATTGTCAGAGTTTTTTTGTTTATAATGCAAAAAATAAAAAACGTGTCATACCACCAAAGGACAGCTCTATTTGTAGGGGAAAAATGAACATAAATTTTATTTGGGTACAGCGTCGCACAACTGTGCAATTGTCAGAGTAACGCAGTGCTGTGTTGCAAAAAACTGCCTGGTCATGAATGGGTGTAAATTTTCCGGAGGTCAAGTGGTTAAAGACACCCCAAAAAAGCTTCAATTCACCAGGAACACACTCTGCTCAGGTGCGACTGCATTCTTAACTTTACTTAGTACCCAGTACCCTGAAATGTACCTTTTGCCTGAAATTTCCTCTGAAAATTAGCAGGACACTTCCTGCTATGCGAGTGTGCCTAGGCACTTCTGTGCTTATAGCCTCTTAGCTGTATATCTGCAAAGTGAGATCTAAGGCCTTGATGACTCTGACTGCCAGTGTCAGGAGATTTAGAGTGAGATGTGGTGATGTCCCTTGTGTGCTGCTCACTGTTGTCCTTGCTGGAGGCTCTGGTATGAATGAGGAAGCAAAACCCTGCCTCCATCAAGATGGCTGCCACAGAGACATAGAGCAAGGCATGGTAAGTAGGTAACAGGGAAAAGATTAGCTACATGGAGACTAGTACTTTGCCCTCCTGGTTTTTTTTTGTTTTTTTTGTGTGTTTTTTTCCAATTCTGTTCTTCTTTAATTTCAATCAGCTATACCTAGGTTGGGTTGTACTATGTCCTGTAGCAATGTTTCAAATTTGTAAAAAAAATACATTATTTGTTTCAATGCAGGAAGTCAGCCAGTAATCAGAGACAGACAAGACTGTAAATAGATAGTACTGTCAGTCCCACAAAGACCATTACTAAATCCAATTTTTGAATGTATTCACCTATGATTGATATCCTGTCCAAAGATGATTGCAAAACAAATAGGTTGCAGTTACAAGCCCATCTTTTTCATCTCTCTTGAGCTCTGTGCTCACAAATAGCCCACCAATACGTGAATAATCCTGACTTTAGAGAGGGCTGACCCTATTTTCTGCCAGTATAAAGAAGCATTGATTAGCGTTCTTGTATCCAACAAACAGCATGCAGAAAGTATGGATGTGGGATTAATAAAATGTAGACTCACTTTCTTGATTTCCCTGCAGTTTTAGAACTTCCTTTATTTGTTCAGATGTTGCTCCTCTCGCTCCCAGTTTTATCATTCCTAGAATCAAAGTAGCACCAAGTGGGGAAAAAATAATGTTCTCTTCGGTGTCAACTGAACGTATTGCCTGGTGCAGATCCACAGCAAACTCAGTAATAGTGTCTCCCCAGAGCCTTGGAGCTGCGCTGGTTACACTAACTCCAGCCAGAGTCACAGCAAACAGGAGTATAAGGGGTCTCTTCATTGTAATCCAATTTATTATTACTCTTCTGGGGTCTGAAAATAAAAGTGCACAGTTAAAAAAAAAAGCAAAGGTAGCTCAGGATTGTCAGTTTACTTTTCTGTCACTAAACACTTGCCAAGTTTAAAGTAGATGTAAACTCTAACGGAATGATATTAGGTCTGGTAAAGCACCGTGGATCATAAACAATTGCATTTTTTTGCAAATAAAATCATTGATTTTACAATTTTTCATCTTTTGTTGCATCTTACTGCTAGTCTCCTGCAGTCTGTTTTCTGCCACCACTTGTCTACATATATGCATGCCATAAGTAGCTGCATGAATTTTCTCAAGCTGGTTTCCTGATGGTGACAACAGTTCACGATACCTGCCTTGTGTTTAAACAGCCACTTAGAGTCTCCATTAGAAACCTGAATAATAGGGTGGCAACGTAGGGGATCAACTAGTAGACAGGGATAAAACATTGTTACCCTAAGTATTAATTAATAACATTTTAATATATTTTATTAAAAGTTGCAGATTTAAAAATATTGAAAATGACTTTTTTAAATTGCATTAGCATTTTATGTCTTATGTGAAATATGGGTGATTGGGCTTACATTTACTTTAAAAAAGAGAACTTTACCCTCCTCACCTTGCTAGTTATCTGTTATAAATGCTTGTCTTCTGGTACCAGGAATAATTTTTATTGAGATGCAGACAATGACATGCAATATTAGCTTAGAGATTACAGTAATAGTTGCCTTGTAGAACACTGAAATGCCTACAGAATTATAAAGACAGGTTGGATACCAAATACTTAGATGCTCAATAAGCAATTGTATTGTCATAAAGCATAAACAAGAATAAAATGTTGGATCTACATACAAAATACAAAAACATACCCATAAGCACAAATGGCTTTTCCTTAAATACATGTCACAGGTCTAAAGCTGGATACACAGTATATAATTTTCTGTAGATTTTTACCTTCAGATTTACCAAAACCATAGAATATGAGGTCAAAGCTTAAGAGTTTCAATTTGTATGCAATCAGGCAGGCCCTTGCACTACATGGTTTTGGTAAATCTAAAGGAAATCAGACAACAAAAGTTGTATAGTGTGTATGGGGTCTGAGTCTTCATTTGAAGTGGTTGTATACCCTTTTTTATTTTTGTATTTTTACCTACAGGTAAGCCTATAATAAAGCTTACCTGTAGCTAAAATGAATATCTCCTAAACTTGTGCAGTTGCGCATGCGCTGTGAAGGTCAGGCAGACGTTCTCGGACCTTGCTGGAAAGAAGTCTCCCACACTATTAAGCCTCGTACACACGATCGGATTTTCCGCAGACAAAGCGTCGGACTTTTTCAGTCAGAAGGGCGTGTGTCTGGATTTTGTCTTGCATACAAACGGTACGCAATTGTCGGCCAACAAACACGAACGTAGCGACGTACTAGACGTACTACGAGCCGATAAAAAGGAAGTTCAAATCTCCTTCTGCTAATTTCACGTTAGTAGAAGTTTGGTGAGTGTTGATTTGCGCTTTTCATTTCGTGCTTTTCATTTCGTGCTTTTCAGTTCACGCTTTTCATTTTGCGCTTCAGTTCATTTCTGAATGGCCGTTCGTCAACCAGACATGTTGCAGAATCGGAGGAGATAAGGTGTTATTTATTATTGGCCTTGGAGTTATTGCTTTGACCAAAGTCCAGTCCAGTCCAGGAACAGGAGGAGGAGGATTTCCTGGACCAAAAATTGGTTGCTTTATTAACTGTGGCCTAATATGTCATATCCCTTTGCTGCGGGAGCTCCAGGAGAACAATCCGGATGATTTTCGGACCCCTGCTTTCACCAACTCTTGGCATTGTTGACCCCCTATATTAAGAAGCAGGACACATGCATGAGGCTTTTATTTTATTTTTTGGTTGAATAATGATTTGAGTTGGTATATTTTCTATATTTTTGAATGCATAGAATGCACTTTTTGGTTAAGTTCTATTGGTAGATAGCATATTTAATTTTATTTGTTCTCTTTTTTTAATGCAAAATAAAAAAAATGTGTAGAATAATACTTGGCTATGTGTTTTATTTCAAATGACAGTTTGGGAGAAGGTAGTTACATGAAAAATAAATACAATGTAAAATTAACAAGGGACACCAACATAGTTGTATCTTTGATCTTAAAAACTACAGGATGGGGGCGTGGCCTGACGCATGGAGGAGTAAGTCGCTCTCCTTAGGAGCTCCCGCACACGCCGGCACAAACGAGGCTCTTAGCGCTTCCCAGCACCGCCATCCAGGTCTGTTATGGGGAGGAAGGGTGGGGGAGACAGGCACCGAACCCCCGATCCACATCCCGAAGGGGACATAGACCGGTTCTTTACACACTTGGGCCATAACCGCTCCGGCCCCCCCTCGTCCAAGATGGCGCCCGCCCGGACCTCAGGCTCACATGCTGCCTCACAAGGAGCTGCTTCACAGCGCTCCACACCACACATGAAAACCAGGCAAAGGGCTCGATCTCCCCCTGATTCTGAAGCTGGATCCACCCGCTCAGCCTGCCATTCCCCTGAATCCCACAGATCTTACACAGGATGGGACATGGAAGCATATATCAAAGCACTCCCCACCAGACATGATTTTGAGGCCTATGTGCAACGCTTAGAGCGCTCATATAAACAAGAGATGTCTGAGCTCCGCAGAGACATTACTCACAGAATTGAGGAGGTAGAACACACCATGGAGGAAACCGCATCCACTCTACAAACGCATGACATTATTTTACATGAGCATACCCTGCAGATACAGCAACTGATGTACCATCAAGATGACCAAGAGAACAGAGCCAGACGCAACAACATCCGCATACGCGGTCTGCCTGAATCGGTTGAAACCAAGGACCTTGCGCCGGCTGTCACTGCCATCTTTAATGACCTTCTTCAGAAGGATAAAGATGACCCGCTGGAGCTAGACAGGGTCCACAGAGCCCTAGGCCCCAAAAATCCAAACCTGGAACACCCCAGAGATGTGATCTGCAGAGTACACTTCTATGCAGTTAAAGACGCCATCATGCAAGCTGCACGTGCTCAAGCTGCCATCTACTTTAACGAAACCCCAGTGTCTCTCCTCCCTGATATTTCTAAATTGACCCTGGACATGCGACGAGCCCTGAAGCCTCTCACCGGGGCCCTTCAAGCCAAGCAGATTAAATATCGCTGGGGTTTCCCCTTCAACCTGTCTGCATCCCATGAAGGAAAATCTGCGACTTTCCGCACATTAGGTGATCTACCTAAGTTTCTTGGAACTTTCGAACTGCCACAGATTTCCATCCCAGATTGGCCTCTTCATGCCGCCACTCCAGGTTTCAAAGCCGCGCCAGGTTGGCAGAAACGATCGAAGAAGAGCAAACGACCCAAGCCTGACTTCTCTTCGGCGACCGAAGGATGAACTCTCTCCTTGACCATTCCATTTTTTCTTTACCATTTCTCCCACAGGTTCCTAATCGGTGGCGGCGTCCCCGGTTACATTTTCATTGGGACATTTAAATAGCTAACACAATATGTTTACCTTCCTCACTACAGGACTAATATTACAGATTATGTTCCCTGTTATCTTTGACGTGCGGTGTTCCGTTTCAAGGACACTGCCCTTCAAACCTCATGTATTGTCCCATCCTCTCTCATCCCTCTCCCCCAACCCCCCCCCTCCCTCCCCTTCATCCCTTGTTGCTGGAGTAAAAGCCCTGTATGCAATACATTTAATCTGAAACCTTTGGGGGATATTCTCTCCTAAGAGGTCAGCAGTACAGTCTTTAACCTATCTAGACATGCAGGGCCTTGAAATGTTACGTTCATTGTTACCAGTTTTTGTTAATATATAGAGCCTTCATGTTACTCTTGTTATTGCAAACTCTATAGCCCGGCGTGTGTGGGCTCCCCCCTGTGTTGACCACTGTTCCCCCATTTAGGTCACTCAGCGCCCTTCGGGGTATTAGCTGATACGTTGCTGACAACACCATTAGTGAAGCCGAATTGGCCCTCTTTTCTTCGTCTTCTTTTTTCTTTTCTCTTTTTCTTTTCCTCTTTCAAGTCTCTCAACTTCAACTCTTTCCTTTTTCTTACCACTAGATGTCCCCCTTCCCCTCCCCTAACCCCCTTTTATTTATCTGGGTGGACAGCGAGCCTCCCTACTACCTGTTTTTTTTTGTCCATTAGCACAATTTTCCTATGGCATCCGAAACCGCCTTGAAAATTTCTTCACTAAATTGCAGGGGTCTTAATGTTCCTGAGAAGAGACGACAAATTCTTTTTCATTTCCACAAAATGCGGACTCAAATCCTGCTTCTACAGGAAACCCATTTTAGGTCAGACAAAATCCCGCAAATTCCTCATAAAAGATATCTTACTTGGTTCCATAGCTCCAATCCCTCAGCAAAATCCAAAGGGGTTTCTATAGCCTTTCACGCATCCTTTTCTCCAGATGTGCTTGACTCTTATATCGACCCGATAGGCAGATATATTTTTCTCAAATTGTCATATAAAAATGTTATATACACTGTTATTAACGTGTATTCTCCTAACCAGAACCAACAACAATTCCTCACCTCCGTCATCGCCCGTCTGAAAAAATTTGGCACAGCCAACATGATCCTGGGAGGGGACCTGAATGCCACCTTGATACCTCGTCTTGACTCCTCAACCGGTAAGTCCTCGATCTCTCCAACCTCTCTGACCAAAATCAGAACCCTCCTAACTGACTTATCTTTGGTGGATGTGTGGCGTATGTTACACCCTTCCACCAAAGATTACACCTTTTACTCACCCGTACACGCCACTTACGGGAGACTAGATTATCTCTTTATCTCACAATCCCTACTAGACTTCTCGCCGTCAGCATCTATTGGGATCTCTCTGTGGTCTGACCACGCCCCTATCCACATTAGCTTGGGACGCACACCAACACGCAACCGAAACTCGTCCTGGAGATTTAACGACAATCTCTTAAACGACCTGGTGTGCTCTCAAGATATATCACAGACTATTAAACACTTTGTGGCGGACCACACTCGCGACCCCACTAACCCTTTCACGAAATGGGAGGCTCTTAAATGTGTGCTCAGGGGTAAATTTATGCAGCACGGCTCCAGACTTAAACACGCGCGCATAGCAGACACGAAACGTCTTCTCACTACCATTGCCACCCTAGAAGACTCACACAAACAAAATCCCATTGACACGACACTCATTGACCTCACCAATGCCAGGAGAGACCTCCTGCGCATTTATGCAGAGAAATCTCTCATAGCTAGGGACAAAGGCAGATTCACTTATTATTCTCAAGCCAATAAGTGCGGTAGACATCTCGCATCCACCCTTCAACCCCGCCAAAAGAGAACACCCATCCCATTCATAAATTCTCCCACTAAAGGCAAAATCAGGCAGAACTCGGCCATTGCTGAAGAATTCCGCCAGTACTACTCAGCACTGTATAACCTTACCCCCCAGATTCCGCTATCTTCATCCTCACCGCCTGACTTAGCCTCTTATATTCAAGAGACAGCCCTTCCAACTCTCCCTACATCAGATTCACAAGACCTAGAAGAGTCCTTATCCGATACGGAATTCCTCTCTGCCATTAAAAACCTCAAGAATGGTAAGAGCCCTGGACCTGACGGTTTCTCATCTCGTTTCTATAAACTCTTTGCAACACAACTCTCTCCTTTATTAGCGAGAGCTTTTAACACTCTAGAGGATAATATTGCTCTCTCCACATCTAGCCTTCAAGCCCA
Organism: Aquarana catesbeiana; assembly: GCF_042186555.1. Taxonomy (NCBI): domain Eukaryota; kingdom Metazoa; phylum Chordata; class Amphibia; order Anura; family Ranidae; genus Aquarana; species Aquarana catesbeiana. The sequence continues at coordinate 216,156,479 of NC_133327.1, forward strand.
AATAGTGGTCATCCCTAAGACTGGAAAAGACTCGTCCATATGTTCCAACTACAGACCGATATCTCTCTTAAACATTGATTTAAAGTTATATGCCAAAATACTTGCTAACCGCCTCTCCCCCCTGCTACCAAACCTAATACATAAAGATCAGGTTGGTTTTGTCCCAGGCCGAGAGGCCAGGGACAACACCACCAAGACCATACACTTAATCACCTTTGCCCAGCGCCACCGTATACCAACCTGCCTTCTCTCTTGCGACGCGGAAAAGGCCTTTGATAGGGTCAGCTGGTCCTTTCTTCAGTCCACCCTCTCCCAAATAGGCCTTGGCCCGAAAATGTTGGCACGCATTATGGCCCTTTACTCTAGACCCTCAGCTACTGTCCTGGTGAACGGCACCCAATCACAAAACTTTACGATCACTAACGGCACCAGGCAGGGCTGCCCCCTTTCCCCTCTCCTGTTTGCCCTAGTCATAGAACACCTCGCCCAAGCCATTAGATCGAACCCCAACATACAAGGCATCCAGACCCCTTCATCTCACTGTAAACTCTCTCTCTACGCCGATGACCTACTCCTGTACGTAACCAAACCCCACATCCATACCCTCTATACTAGCAGAGATTGACAGATTCGGTCGCTTTAGTAACTATAAATTAAACATCTCTAAGACTGAGGCCCTAAACATATCTTTATCACAACCCACACTCTCAACCCTCCAATCAAACTTTTCATTTCAATGGAAACAGAACTCCATTTCCTATCTAGGTACAGCCATCCCGAAAAACTTTTCGGATATTTATGCCCTGAACTTTGGCCCCCTCCTTCTCAAGCTCAGACGCTTATCGGAAGAACGAACGGAATTAGCGGTATCTTGGATGGGCCGTATCAATACACTAAAAATGGACATCCTTCCCAAACTCCTATACTTGTTTCAGGCCCTCCCCATAGTCCTCCCCTCTGCCTTTTTCCGCTCCCTAAGATCAATGGCTATCCGTTTCGTTTGGAAGGGCAGACACCCGAGGCTGAAGCATAAACTCCTGAGCTCCCCTATTACAAAAGGTGGGCTGGGTTTACCTGACTTTGAACTATATCATACATCTACAGTAATCTCCCGTATCCTGGAGTGGTTTCCTCGACCCATGACCAAAGCTACCACATTTGTGGAGCAAGACCTAGCCATACATGATCTCAGAGCCCTCCTATGGGGATACGACCACTCATTTAAATCGATAGCGGCATTGTCCCCCCTTACAAGAGACGCTTTGACTATCTGGTATCGTAGGAAACTCACCTACGCTCTATCCTCGGAACCCAGCCCACTCACCCCTTTGTTTGATAACCCTAAATTTCCGGAGGGCCACTCCATAAACTCCATAGACAACTATTCTAGAGAGCACTGGCCCACCGCACGACAATTTGTAGACCCCACCTTAGGTACATTTGCATCGGCCCCTCCAGATACAACCTCTAGGGTGACCTGGCTCACCCGTAGACATTTAAGCGAATACTGCAAACAATTACACAACTCTAACTTAACTCATAGACCTTTAACAGGATTTGAACAACTATGCATCCTACCGGAAACCCCAAGACACCCTTTATCACTTATACACAAACAAATCTTAGAACACATACACGATGTCCTTCCTACTTACACAACAAAATGGTCAGCAGAGATCGGAATTGATATATCTGAGGCGGACTGGAGGAAGGCCTTTCTTTTCACAAGCAAGACCTCGATCTCGAGCTACATGCAGGAGAAGAACTATAAAGTCCTTTCAGGGTGGTACCGGGTCCCCACAACACTCAGGATGATGTTCCCGGCCAATTCAGATACGTGCTGGAGATGCAACTCCAAGAGAGGTACTTATTTGCACATCTGGTGGGAATGCGATAGGCTTTTACCATTTTGGACGCAGATTTTTCACATTTATTCAGAGATCTATGATAAACCCCTTATGCCTTCTCCCACCATTGCCCTCCTGTCTATTTTTCCCGGAGCTGTAAAATCACAGAAAAACAGTCTTTTGAAGTTTTTTATGAGTGCAGGGAGACAGCTCATTCCCAGACACTGGAAATCTACCAACTCCCCCTCTATTGCGGAATGGGTCAATGAAATAAACAATATAATGCTAGTGGAGGAAATGCAGGCCAATGTCCTGGACAAACAAGCTAAATTTTCATACATCTGGAGTGTCTGGAGGCATTACTCCACTTCAGACAAACTTAAACTGAGATTGAAGAATACGAACCCCCCCTAATGGTCACACACGGTATACCAGTAAAACGTGGGTTGAATCCCATGATTGGTTTGTTCTACAGAGTGGGGCTCGCTGTCTCCCCCCCCCATCCCCCCCCCTTTTTCTTTATTCTTCTACTGAATGTATCTGTTCTTTCCTCTTTCTCCTTTCTTTTCTTACTTCTAATTTCTTCTTCCAGATTTCATAAGACCTACATAAATGCAATCTATTTTAATAACCGCTCCTCCATCAGTGGAGGTTTATTTTTGTCTTACTCTCCTTATACTTTACAAGTATGTGCACTTTATGGCAGATATCACGTTTGCACATTTTTATTTTAGTTATTTTCCATAATACCCTGAGTCTGTGGAAGCAGAAGATCCCCATTGGGGCTTCCTAGACCAGGGTACTTAATGCCTTACAGACTCATGTCTCATACTCAGGACCTACAGAGAATGAAACAATGTAAAGTATCTAGATCTGGGCAATTGATTGCACTAGTCTGAATTCTATAAATTAGTGCACTTGGGTAACCCAAGTGATTTCATGTCAGGTCTCTATTTTTGTTGTATTTCTTCTTTTGTTATAAACCTGTCTAAAATCAATAAAAACTAATTGAACCATAAAAACTACAGGATAATGGTGTTGTGGTAACTTGCCCAAAAAAATACATAAATAAATAAAACAAGCATAAAAATATTATTCTTGAAATCACAAGAAAATAAAAGCCTTTTAAAACATGTTTGGCAGAACTCCATTAGTATCACCAGCAAAGCAGCTTCATTATTATCCCATTAAAGAAGAAGAGAATGTGCGTTGCATTTCGAGATTTCATAATTTGCCACGTCATGAATGTTAATTCTCCATTACAAACGCTAGTTTACAAGACCGACCACTGCTGGCTCGTCCTTGCTTCCAAACATGCGTGTTTTGTACTTTGGACTTTTGTCCGACGGACTTCTGTACACACACTCGGAAAATCTTACAACAGACTGTTGCCTGCGGAAAATTTTAAAGCCTGCCATCCAACATTTGTCCGCGGAAAATCCGACAACAATTGTCCGATGGAGAGTATAAACGGTCGGATTTTCTGCCAACAGCCTGTCATCACACAATTCCCGTCGGAAAATCCGATCGTGTGTACAAGGCTTAAGATTTTCTGCAGATTTTCGTCTTCAGATTAACCAAAACCATGTAGTTCAAGGGCCTGCCTGATTGCATACAAATTGAAACTCTAAGGCCTCGTACACACGGATTGATTGATTGTTGGACGACCGAGCACCTGATTTTTGTCAAAAGCGTGTGTGCAGGATTTTGTCTAGCATACTAACTATCCGCAAATTGTCGTTTGACAAACACAAACGTAGTGACGTACTATAAGAGTATAAAGAAGAAGTTCATTTCTCAAGTGCCACCCTTTGCGTCCCTTCTGCTAATTTTGTGTTAGTAGAAGTTAGTAGAATTTTGGTGAGCGTTGAGTCGCGATTTTCAGATCATACAAAACAAATGCCTTTTAAAATATGTTTGGCATAACTACATCAGTATCACCACCAAAGCAGCTTCATTATTATTCCATTAAAGAAGATGAGAATGTGCGCTACATTTTGACATTTCATCAGCTGCCGCGTCACGAATGTTAATTCTAGATTACGAACAGTAGTTTACAAGACCGAACTCTTCTGGCTCGTTCCTTGATTCCGAGCATGCGTGTTTGTACTTTTGACCTTTGTGTGACGATTTCTGTACTGACCATCCAAAAAATCAAATGTTGAGTTCACATCCGACAAAAATGTTATAGCCTGCACATCCAGCTTTTGTCTGTAAAAGTCAAACCGGCTGTCGAAAGCACCGTACTAACAATCTGAAAATCCGCAGATAGCTCGTCTTATGACTTTTCCCTTCTGATTTTCGTACCATGTGTACGAGGCCTTAAGGTTTGACCTCATATTATATGGTTTTGGTAAAACTGAAGACAAAAATCTGCAGAAAATCTAATAGTATGTGTGGGGCTTTAGTGTGGAAACATTTTCCATGCTGCTCCTTCAAAGTTTCTTGTCACTGCAGTCGAAAATGAACATCAATTTGACCCTACTAATGATTGTAATAACTAATTAACTTTCTTAGAACATTCTTTTTTTTTTTTTTTTTTTTAAGCGTTTTCATCCTAAATTCTACCCATTCACAGTATTCATACCCGTTGAAATTTTTCACATTTTGTCAAGTTACAACCAAAAACATAAATGTATTTTATTGGGATTTTAGTTTTTTATATTTATTTGCAAAAAAAAAAAAATTATTATTTTCCTTCCACTTCACAAATATGTGCCCCTTTGTGATGGTTTATCACATAAAATCCCAATCAAATAAAATATATTTATGTTATTGGTTGTAACATGACAAAATGTGGTAAATTTCAAGGGGTATGAATACTTTTTCAAGGCACTGTATGACTAGCTTTATTCATGTGTGCACCCCTATGTGTTTCCATAGACTACATCATAGCCAATCTAGAATTATTTTGATGTGATTTATGCTCTGCAATGCATGAATACATTGTATTCTATCTTCACCGTGTAAAAAATAGGTACATAGCTGTAACTTTGTTGTCAGTATGGTTACAATAGAGCACAATGCCGGAAATGTGTACTTACCCTGCAATATCAAAAACATTTTAAATATGCCTAAGTAGAAATACATTAATAGCTATATGAAACATACATAACATACATAAAATTCGTAAAAATTTTAAGAATATTAACAAACATATAATGCAAAGATATTGGTTTTTACCTTATTTCACAATCATGCTTTAGCCTAAACTTATTCACTTCTATGTATTTACTGGTCAAAAGGCACTACATTACATTTAACAAATTTGATCTTCTTCAGTAGTGCAACATAAAGAGCAATAATACTGTGCACCCACAGATACTAACCAAACTTCCATTAGGTGACGTCAGATCAGAAAAAGCCGAATGCAGGCTGGCCGCTATGGGTTATTTTACTTTGTATATTGAACTTTTCCATACAGAGTAAGCCCATTTATCTTGCTTAATATAAGGCACAGTATGAGACTTTAGAAATCTTTTCTGTATCCGTTTGGCTACATATTTTTGGATTATAGGATACTCACTTGTACAACAGCTCAGCATTTCCCTTGACAAGAAAAGTAAATGTCTCTGAATGTAGAGGGAACAAGTGCAGCCGTTTAATCTGTCAGGCCAGTGATTAATTTTTAAAATGTCAGAGTATGTTTGTTGACATAGGTATCTTGAAACATTTAAAACCAAGCTAAAATTTTACTTTAGAACGCAAGTGTAAATTTTGTACTTGTATTATGTAATAAACACTGTTAAACCTGAACAAATTTCAGTTGCTGTAATGAAAAGAAAGTTTATAGAGGTTAGTTTTAACTTTATTGGAGCTAACACTCATTACATAGACTACCGTTTTTAAGGACAATGTTGAGTTTCTGATGGAAATCCTATTTTCCTTTATAATAGTGCTCATTACTGGACTCTCACTTCTATTTATTTATATTTGCTAAAAATGTATGTATCCATTGTTACTTTCCAAGGATGGATATTCCTGGGCTTAACCACCAAGAACCTATAAGAATGATGGGTTGTATTTAGTTTGGTCTCCACATAAGCACAAACTGCAGCCATTATTTATCCTGGTCATGCAGGTCCCCCAATAATGACAAGGCCGTGATCTAACAACATCTGAAACAGATCTGGGTAAATACTATCCAATAAACAACAGAAGACGAATACAGCTATACAGCTACAGCTATAAAGCTACACAACAGTTTTTATTATTTAATACTTTGATTAGAGACTGAGGCTGGACATACATGGTTCAAATCTCAGCTGGTTCAGCAGCAACCAACCGAAATTCGAACCATGTATAGGCAGGCTGAATGTACCAAGTTGATCGATCCAACCAGCATGCCAGGTTTTACCTTCGATTATTGCCAGCAGCTGTTAATTCATCAATTGCGTAGCTGTGTTTAAACTACTTTTGGTATCAGCCCCGATTTAGAATAAAAAAAAAAAATCCACAAGAGAAAAAGTGGGAAATAGGGAAGGGACTTTGTGATACCCAGAGAACTGTTAGACACTAATACCAATAAATTCAAATATTTATTGAAGTAGACAATAAAATAACCCCAAGACAAACACTCTGGAGGGAAAATGGAAAAAACATCATAATAGTAATAGCATAAAAATATCACATGCCATTTGAACAGTAATTGGTAATGGACTACAAAGCGAGAAGTGATGATCCTGATTGCATAAACCCAGACCCCCGGTGCGTGTCAACATAACAAGTCTTCCTCAGGGGGATGGCGGTTGTTAGCACATCAGAAAGATCTCTAAAATACTTACATAGGTAAGTACACATACATAAGTTACAACAACCAATCTAGCATGTCACATCCTGATGGAGAGTTATTCGACTTACATGATCAAAACAATGCAAACATCTCACGTTATGCTAGAGGTCCATAGACACGACAGACAAGGATGCCATGCAGCAAAAACACTGGGTCCCAAGACACAAGGGATATAGAAAAATCAATCTGAAGAACTTGGAGTGTGCCTAGCAAAAAGATAGTAAATATATATATATATATATATATATATATATATATACACAGTGCCTTGATAAAGTATTTTTTTTTTTATAACCTAACCCTGCTCTAAACTTCCCCACAACTTTATCCCTGAACTGTCTGGTGTGTTCCTTGGCCTTCGTGATGCTATTTGTTCACTAAGATTCTCTAACAAACCTCTGAGGGCTTCACAGAACAGCTGCGTTTATACTGAGATTAAATTACACACAGGTGGGCTATATTTACTAATTATGTGACTTCTGAAGGCAATTGGTTCCACTAGATTTTAGTTAGGGGTATATGAGTAAAGGGGGCTGAATACAAATGCACACTACACTTTTCAGATATTTATTTGTAAAAAAATGTGAAAAACATTTATCATTTGCCTTCCACTTCACAATTATGTGCCACTTTGTGTTGGTCTATCACATTAAATCCCAATAAAATACATTTACGTTTTTGGGTGTAACATGACAAAATGTGGAACATTTCAAGGGGTATGAATACTTTTTCAAGGCACTGTATAGGGAAAAAAATGTATTAATACAAATTTAAAAATAAACTGTATAATATATAGCAAGTTCATGTGCTGCTATAGCCGCTAGCAATAATTACGGTCTTCTCCTGGTGGGGATGGATTCCCCCGTCCTCCCACCAGTAGAAGACAATGGCACGGCAGGAGGGATTCTTGCAAATTTCTTTCCTGCAACACGTGGTTAATTTACTAAAGGCAAATAGACTGTTCTCCCTCCTACCCTTTCCTACCAGAGAGGGGTAGATTATCTTAATGTTTATCTAGGAGTTGCGTAAGCAGAGAAGAAACTAGGCATTTTTTACCCATGGCTTTAACTTCAATAAGTGGAGTCGAAATGAAAGATAGGTTTACTGATCTTGCTAGGAAGGTAAGTGCATGGGGTGTTTGGAGGTACTGAAAAAATCATCAAGATGGAATTTTTTTATGCCTCCTGTATATCCTGAAAGTAGTTGATGGAGAACCTGCACCCCAACGGAGTGCCAGTAGTCAGACCCCTCTAACATGGCCCACTCCTCATAATATACATTGTCCCAGGGTTAAATTGGAGCAATTTCAGAGGCCCAACCCTTGGCTTTATTATTTGGCTTCCCATAGTAGTAGTAGTAGTAGTGTGCTCCATGTCTTCCTCTACTGGGATGGTGGAGAGAGACGGGACCCTTCCACTAGATTACTTGTCCATACAGTGGGGATAGAGAGGATTGAGAGTGGCCTAGAGGAGCTAGCTTTCTGCAAATTGAACAAGTTGTATCCTACCTATGCTCTAATGCAAAAAACCTGGAACAAGGTTAGACAGCTACAACAGTCTACAGAGTTTACAAGGTTTAACCCTAACTGGAGTAATGAGTACTACCCAGAACTGGTAAAACTAAAATATGGTGCGAGGTGGCAACCCTTTGGGGTCACTCATTTGCGTCATATTTTTGCCAATGGGAGGCTGTGCTCTTTTCCGGATTTACAGGAGCAGTATCATCTCCTGGACTCGATGCTATTCTATTATATGCAGCTTCACCATACGGTAAAAGCACAGGCAGGGCCTGATCAATGGATACAATCACCCTACCTGATATTTAATTACAGGTTTGAGGTGGTCTTATATAAAGGATTCATATCACAATGTTACTCTATGCTATTGAACAGCTTCCAATGGGATCATCCCATTAATGTGATATCTAGGTGGAAGAAGGACGTAGGAGCAATGGGAAGAGGCTTTCTTAACGGTTAAACAAAGCTCCCTGAATGTGGCTCAATGCCTCTTGCAGCTGTATCTGCTTCTGCGGGTGCACTATACACCTGCAAGGCTGATTCACATGGGCATGAGAGAAAGCTCTACATGTACTAGAAGTAGCAGGGACTGGGGGGATTTGATTCATCTTATGTGGCATTGCCCAAAGCTGCACCGATATTGGAAGGTTGTTATCAAGTCTATCAACCAGGTGTTCCAGGTCCATGTACCTGAGGAACCAAAATCTTGCCTATTGGTATTTCTGTGCGATCTCCCGGTGAAGGATGTGTCTAAACAAGCCATAGCTAGGGCTTTGTTTCGGGCCTGTTAATACTTCAGCACTGGACTTCCACTGACCCCCCCACTCTGATGAAATGGATAGCCCAAATGGGAGATACCCTTTGGCTAGAAAAACACATCTTTCAGCATAGGGGTAGCTTCAGTAAATTTGATAAGTTGTGGGCTCCGTGGTTGGACACATTGGGCCTGGTGGATCATCTGATAATTGGTAGGGGATGATAATGTTTCTGGTATGATGGTATCTTTGGGCAATGGGGTATATATATCTGATTTACTATGTACCTGTTCTTTGTTTTTTATTTTTTCTGTTCTTTGAGGGTTGACTATTATACTCTGTCATTTTACTATTGAGATGCATTGGTGATTCCAGAACATTATGTTTAAATGTGTTGCATATGTTATGGATTTTGTAATGCTGGTGTAACCTGAGTAATAAAACTTTATTTGAGATAAAAAATAAAAATAAATGTTGTCCCAAGGTGGCGAGTATATAGAGAAGTCATCATGCTTCATAACACGTTTTATTTCCTTCCAGACTTTTTGTTGTTAAGTACTTTCTTACTGTTAATCTTATTTTTTTTATTTCTCTTGTCTGTTTTTGTATTACCATTTTTCTTGCACCATCTAAAAATTGCTAAGCTGATTCTCTACTTGCCTTTTTGAAGAGCTTCATATTTTAAACTCTCTCTCCTTCCTGTTTGTGAGGCAGTGAGTGTCACAGACTTCCTAAAAGTCAGAATTGTTTCAGTAGATACAGTGAAGGGTGTCTGTTTCCGTTAAAACATGTGGTGGCAGCTATTGTTTGTGTGCGTAACTGTGGAGTCAATCACTCAAATCTCTGTGCAGGGTGAGGGTAAGAGTGCAATTCTCACAAGTACCATGGGTCCCATTGGGTCAAAGAGGGCACAGATGAGCGTATATGCTTTGTTTAGTCACAAACTTAAGTGTTACTAAACCCACAACAGTAAAATCAGTCTGTATATGCAGCATAGCATGCTTGTTATACTCACTGTGGAACTTAAGGGGTTAATCCTCTGCATTGTGTAAAAAGGATGTTTTATCCTGTATGCATAGATCCCCCTGCACTGTCCATCTGGGGAAGGCCAGCTAACACAGGCAGAGTAGTCGACCTGCACATGCTCAGATGTGTCTTTTATGCTGAAGAGAACAGTTACAGCCAGGTCACATGATATTGACATCACACATGCGGGCGTGTATACAGGCTGCAGTGGAAATCACCTCCTTCCTGAACTCTGAGCACTGGAGAAACTGTGCAGTTTATCATGTAACTGTGGTATACAGATCATCCAAAAGGGTATATAGTGGCAGTATTTTAGTGTAAAAAGAAGATTTATAAGCTGTGAGCACGGGGGGGGGGGGGGGGGGGGGTCAGATTAACTATTTTCATATTACTGGGTTTAGTAACACTTTAAGCCTCAATGTTACAATTTTTTGTTTTTATACAGAACTTTCCATGGTTCACCTGATCCACACACCGAATTCAGCATAATGATGGTGAGAACAAGGGGTTCCAAGCTACTTGTGAATTAATTGAATGATGTAACTTATAGATGGCAGTTCCAGATTTGCACATTCTACCATAATGAGACTTGAGGCGCAATGCCCCTTAGGGTGTTACTAAACCTAGGACCCTGCATTATATCTGGTCTTCCACAATACACAGAACAATTAAATGAAAGTAAATATAAATATAAACTGCTAAATACCTTTTCTCATCAGCAGTATATAGCAGTCCTGTGACTTATATCAGTGTCTGGTTAAAGCTTGTAGGAGGAGTTTTCATTCTCCTCTGATTGTCCAATGAGGCTGCAGAACCCCTGACCCTCTGTCTGGACAGTGCTTATTGGCCCTGTGCTGATCACATGCACCCTCCCATAAAAATAAAAAAAATCTCTAGCAATACACACCATACACACCATAGGAGCATGTGCAGAGTGACTCCAAATGCTCTTATCAGGAGATGGATTGGGGACAGTGGAAGAAGGGGAGGATCAGAGAAGACAGGATCAAACAGCCTTTTTACACAATGCAGATGATTAACCCCTTAGGTTCCACAGTGAGTATAACAAGCATGCTTTACTGCATATACAGACTGAATTTACTCTTTATTGAATTTACACTTTAAGCTTTAGCGGGATGAGTTATCATCTCATATTTATAGACCTTATGTTATTCACACATACTTCATTCTAATTGTTCAACAATCAGATCTCTAAAAATAAAAAAAAAGCTATGTGAACATTTTTACATGGCTTTAAAGTTTGTAAAAAAGGAGTGACCAGCCAGACTAAATATTTCAAATGAATTAAAGGAAGGTGTAGTAATGTTATATAATAGAATTTCAACTTGGCTTCATAGAGCATTAAAAAGAAAAAATGGTGACTATGAGTTATAATGCTAATGACAAAAAATAAATAAAAATTGCAAATGTGTGTAGCATTGATAACGGAAAATTGTATCAAATACTTACCGTTATTTTCCTTTCCTGACGCCAAACCATGGCAGCATGCTAGTGATAGAGCTCCGCCTCTTGACCGCTCCCTCAGGACCAGTTAATAGCATAAATTAAAGGCCTAGTTAGGCCCCACCCCATTCTATGCAATTAGCTACATACCGAAACGTACAAGGGTGGGACTGTATGCTGCCATGGTTTGGCGTCAGGAAAGGAAAATTACGGTAAGTATTTGATACAATTTTACATTTTCCTGACGCCACCATGGCAGCATACTAGTGATAAATAACTAGCTGGGTGGGATCTACTTGTCAAACCAATCTTCTAATTAGGATGACACAGAGGACTGAATAGTCCGTCCTACAAAGTCCCCGGATGACAAGGCCCCCGGGCCTATTCTATCAAGTTTGAGTAGGAATGTTGGAACGACCATGATACCCCTCTACAGATGGACACCATAGATTCTCTTAAATGTGCTGCCTATGAGGCTTCAACTGCTCTGGTAGAGTGTTCCGCCGCCGCTGACTGAGGCTCGCGACCCCTAGTCCTATATGCACAACCAAGCCTGCTAGGATCCAGGCAGTAACCTCTTTCCCTTGATAATTCCCAGCTGGAATGAAAAAAGGCTTATTTAGATGACCTGAAAGGGGCAATTGTGGACAGATTAGGCAATGTCCAGCTGTCTGTTAAATAGCGGGCTGTTGCTATATTTGCCAATATGGTGGTCCCCACCCTAGTTGCTGAGGGTCTTTTTATGAGCAGTAACTGACTCTTGATCTGTGGAGAAATGGGACGGCCCGCTGAGGCAAGGATAGCTGAAAAGCGACAGAAGGAGCAGGAGTAGATATAGGAGAAAGGATTCCACTTTCTTTTTTATTTATCTATATATATATATATATATATATATATATATATATATATATATATATATATATATATATATATATATATATATATATATATATATTTATATGTAGATAAATAAAAAGGAAAGTGGAATCCTTTCTCCTATATCTACATATATGTATACATATACATACACACACATATACATATGCATACATACACATATATTTGTACCTACACATGCACATACATTTTTTTTGTGTGTATATACATATATACACACACACACACACACACACACACACACACACACACCCATATGACATATACATACATATACACACATACCTACACACACACATGCCACACCTGCAGAGGACAGCAGGGGGGGGCACCTGAGGAAGTGTGTCTGTGTACGGAACATAAAGAGATACTGGCTGGAGCCATGGTCAAGGGTCCTACCATAGCCCAGCCACCAATACCTAATGAGGTCATTAACTGTCCCGGGAGAGGGACAAAGCCTCCTTCAGGACATTTTTTTTTTAACTAATGGTAAACAGATATAATTTGCCCTCAGTTAAAATGGTGTCTGGCCAGTTACAGCGCATTTGCGAACTGGCTCACTCCGATGACCTCACTGAGTGCGCCCTCACCTAGAAAAAAAGAGCTGGACTGCCACGCTTGCCCTAAAGGGAGCAAAGAACAGAGCCCCCGCTAGGCAGTGCTGGAGGAGAGAGAGAACGAATGGGAAAGGTAATGAAAGAGAAAAGAGGGAGACATAGGTAAAAGGTACAGGCGACCCTGTATGGCAGAAGAGGCCAAGCGAGAGAGAGAAAAAGCATAGCTGCCCCCCCCCCATATTCCACAAGCGCTGCAGTTACCAATTTTAAAAGCAGATTTCGTTCCTAAAGAGGAAACACTGCAGGGGCCCCAATGAGACCCACAGAAGGGGCTCCCAGGCTATAGCACTTTTAGCAGCCTGAGCACTGGGACTTCACACTGGGAGAGGCTGAACCCAGATGGCTACTGCATTGAGGCAGAGGTGGGTACATAGTACTACTTACTCTTCACTGGTGCGTTGAGGTATGAGGAAAAAAAGAAGAATGAGGTTGGGCCTAACTAGGCCTTTAATTTATGCTATTCACTGGTCCTGAGGGAGTGGTCAAGAAGCGGGGCTCTATCACTAGTGTGTTGCCATGGTGGCGTCAGGAATGAAGACATTTGAATATATGATAAAAAAGCCTGGATACATAAAAAATGTCAGTGTACACAATGCTTATTCAAAAAGGCACACGCAACAAACTTAAAGTACCTCATAGGTTGGAAGAGAGATGCTCCTTCAATTACGAGTCTGAGGTTTCCCCGTAGCCACAAATCTGCAGTAACTTAATGACAATGATCAAGCTGAATCTTACAATGGGCTCAACCTCACTGCCTGCACACTAATAAATAACATCAACTTACCTTCCAGCTCCCCTAATGGGCAAGGGTTTTTTTTTGTAAACTCTAGGACCAATGTAGACTAAGGGACAGGGATTCCCAGCTTGAAACAAATTCTTCCCAATCTACTGTACTTTCTTGCATAGCTGCACCACCACCAAAGGGGAACTTCAGGACAGAGCATTACAGAGAAGAATATTACCCGGAAAGTAGCAGGAGGATACTATAGGGGGGTAATGTCACAAAGGGCAGGGAGGGGTAGGGGGTAGAGTTTAAAGAGAATCAGAAAAGTTACAAAATATAGCCACAATAGCAGACTTGTTCTGTCCGGCTGTACCCAATCGGTTTGTCGTTTTGTCGACATCGGCAACTTTAACTAGGCTCATCAATACTATGATATACAACCAGGTGTAGCGCTAAAAAATAAGAAAGAAAATATTGCTATACCACATAAAATAGCAAGATAAATTGTGAAAAAAAAAAAAAAATGGTGTTTTGTATGTTTTGTGAACGTTCATACATAAAAGTCACTCATGTTATAAAGCCTTAGGGTCACCAAAAGTGATGACAAGATGTAATAATGGCAATAAAGTCCAAAACTGAATATGCAGGTGCGGTGGTGATGAATTCCAAAACATATACTCGTGAAAATTTCTGAATATAATCCAACATGTGCTGACAGACACTTGTGCGAAACCACCACCTGAGATGACTGGAGGCTTACCAGAAAGTTGGGACCCACCTAGCATACGCTATATGGGTCAAACAGGCTTAGGTTGCTCACTGGCAATGGAGATAGGATACCAAGGGCTGGTGAATGGTGAAGTAGTAACGTTGCTATCCCAAAGCAGTCTTCTCCATACGGAAGTTCGGACACCAACGGACATTACCCACATGTAATGAAGAAGGGGCTAGTCCTTTCCCCAAGCTAGTTCCAGCTTACTTGGTAAGCGTTCAAAGATGCTTTAACTCCAGTTACTATGTTCAGGATGCAGACAGGGACTGCAGAAGACAATTATGGTCCTGTTTTTCAAAGAGGGGAAAAATAAGAAAGCTGGGTAAAATAATTGCTTTTCAGAAGAATTCTTTCAGGGGTCTGCAAGTATCACTATGTAAGTAAACACACATAGTCAGGAAGATACAGGATAACAAATACAGAATACTGTATGGCATATGCTACACTTTCTCTTTTCAGGTAAATGTCTAGATGTGGGTACCTGTGCAGCCACTAGGTGGAGCTCATACATGCATCTTCCAAAGTGTACAAAGAAATACTGCAATCTTTTTTTCTAGTGCTCTAGTGTTTGGCATTTAGTAATTTTTAACTTAGTATATCTGTTGCTGCTTTTTGTGTTGTGCCACCAATATTCTGACTTTGTTTAATATCATTTGCTTCCTCTCAGTTATACAGTATGATCTGGTGTAGTCATGTTGTATAATCAGCTCATTTGAGAGTTCATCAGAGGCACATTTGTTTTTATTTTGTCTTTTTATTCTGTATTTTTTGTGCATAGTTACAGGTACGCAGCAGTATAACTGAAAAGGACCCCGTGCTAAAAAATACCAAGGCTGCTATTGCTTTATATGCAAGTGCTTGGATATCAGGCCTTAGTGCTTTAACCACTTAAGGACCGGAAGGATTTACCCCCTTAATGACCAGGCCATTTTTTGCGATACATGCGACACCGTACCCAAACAAAATTTATGTCCTTTTTTTCCCACAAATAGAGCTTTCTTTTGGTGGTATTTGATCACCTCTGCGGTTTTAATGTTTTGTGCTATAATCAAAGAGCGACAATTTTGAAATAAATACTTTTTACTTTTTGCTATAATAAATATCCCCCCAAAAAATATATAAAAAAAAAAAAATATATATATATATATATATATATATATATATATATATATATATATATATATATATATAAAAAAAATTCTTCCTCAATTTAGGCCAATATGAATTCTTCTACATATTTTTGTTAAAAAAAAATTGCAATAAGCGGAAATTGATTGGTTTGCGCAAAAGTTATAGTGTCTACAAAATGGGGGATAGATTTATGGCATTTTTATTTTATTTTTATTTTTTTTACTCGCAATGGCGGTGATTAGCGTTTTTTAGCGGGACTGCGACTAAAAAATGGTGATCAAGGGGTAAATGTGTTCCCTGGGAGGTGTTTCTAACTGTGGGGGGAGTGTACTGACTAGAGGAAGAGAGAGGTCGCTATTGCTGATCACTAGGAACAGTAGATATCTCTGCCCCCTCCTAACTAACTAACCTGTAGAAAAAAATATCTGAATACTTCAAGAGTTAGTTCTCCTTTTCAGAAAAAATTGGTGACACAGGTTGGAAACATTGATTGCACTACATGTTATATATTGCTGCACGCACTAAAGTTACAGCAATAAGTCTTATTTTCAGGCCTACATTTTTTTTTTTTTAACCTGTGTACAAAATAAGGCAAAAACAGCTCTGGCAGCGAAAGGGCCTGCTAACATCTTTTCTTACATTTCATACATGCACTCCAGATAGTACTGCATTTCATTTCTCAGGGTGGGTTTCCTAATGGTGACAACTCTGGAACATGTCGGTGACATGTGCATGGGCATAACTGCTTCCAAAAGGGTTCCAAGTGGTTATACATTTTCTTTTGGTGTGTTCCTGCCCTCAGGTTAACCAGGTCAACCATGTTGCAGATTGTTACAATAAGTAAATGTTGTGCTGTGTCTGCTGGTTGACTTGCTGAGCTGGCGGTGTCTGAGAAGGAAGGGTTAACATTGCTGGCCAGGTTTTCCACTCTTTTCAGGAAGGTTACTGCCCCCTGCAGGTCATACCATATAAATAAGGACTCAATATGTGCCCCAGAGTTTGGCTAATGGAAAGACTGCCAAAGGGCAGCTTTTACTCTGTCAGAGTGGACCACCTCCTTAGTCGTTGGGGCCCAGTGGGGACTGGAACCTGTGGATATTTATCATAGCTCCCAACTGTCCCTAATTTCGAGAGACTGTCCCTCATTCGGAACAAAGTCCCCCTGTCCCTCTTCCCTCGTCATTTGCCCCTCATTTTGGTCTGACCTATATAGTTGTGTATAAAATTCACTACTTACATAGTTGAATAGTAGGTGAGGTTGAAAAAAGACACAAGTCCATCAAGTCCAACCTATGTGTGTGATTATATGTCAGTATTACATTATATATCCCTGTATGTTGTGGTTGTTCAGTTGCTCATCTAATAGTTTTTTTAAACTATCAATGCTCCTCGCTGAGACCACCGCCTGTGGAAGAGGATTCCACATCCTTGCTGCTCTTACAGTAAAGAACCCGCTACGTAGTTTAAGGTTAAACTTCTTTTCTTCTAATTTCAATGAGTGGCCACGTGTCTTGTTAAACTCCCTTCCGCGAAAAAATTTTATCCCTATTGTGGGGTCACCAGTATGGTATTTGTAAACTGAAATCATATTCCCTCTCAAGCGTCTCTTCTCCAGAGAGTATAGGTTCAGTGCTCACAACCTTTCCTCATAACTAATATTCTCCAGACCCTTTATTAGCTTTGTTGCCCTACTTTGTACTCCCTCCATTTCCAGTACATCCTTCCTGAGGACTGGTGCCCAGAACTGGACAGCATACTCTAGGTGCAGCCGGACCAGAGTCTTGTAGAGCGGGAGAATTATCATTTCATCTCTGGAATTAATCCCCTTTTTAATGCATGCCAATATTCTGTTTGCTTTGTTAGCAGCAGCTTGGCATTGCATCTACTAGGACCCCCAGGTCCTTTTCCATCCTAGATTCCCCCAGAGGTTCTCCCCCCAGTGTTTAAATTGCATTCATATTTTTGCCACCCAAATGCATTATTTTATATTTTTCTACAATAAACCTCATTTGCCATGTAGTTGCCCACCCCATTCATTTATTAAGATCTTTTTGCAAGGTTTTCACATCCTGCAGAGAAGTTATTGCCCTGCTTAGCTTAGTATCGTCTGCAAATACAGAGATTGAACTGTTTACCCCATCCTCCAGGTTGTTTATGAACAAATTAAATAGGATTGGTCCCAGCAGAGAACCCTGGCCATTCCGAGTACTCCCCATTTATCACCACCCTCTGAACTCGCCCTTGTAGCCAGTTTTCAATCCATGTACTCACCCTATGGTCCATGCTAACTGCCCTTATTTTGTACAGTAAACGTTTATGGGGAACTGTGTCAAATGCTTTTGCGAAATCCAGATTCCTTCTTTGAGGAATCATCAGTGCCTGGCATAGATTCTCTGGCATTTTAATAGCATCTGGGGCTGCAATCAGACATTGAGTCCACCACCTTACCTGGCACTCACTGCATTATATAGTGATACTTCATACTACTACAATTCCCCCTGGCTTTTTCCATGCCCTTAGCATCTACATTTGCCACGTCGTATGAGCCTGGTGAGATTCATGATTACTGGTGTTACCTGTCTAGTTCAGTTTATTTTTTAAGCTAATAAGGATTCTTTATAGTAATGCTTGTCAATTATTACACTTTATTTTAGTCTATTCATACATCTTTGCTATCCTTTACCCCTTGTCAGGATTTACTAGCTTTGCCAATACTCCATCATATGGTTTGCTGCACCCCCACAGTTGCGACACCGTGCTGTTTTGAAAATTGTATGCGTTTAATTACTCCACATTATTAAGTAAGTTCTCTATTTTCTAATTATTATTATTTTTTCTTTAAATAATTAACTAAATTTGAATTACTTGCGAGGTCGGTGCCCTTCATGGGCCCTACAAAAACTTCCATACTATACTTACTTATCTTGGGCGCCAACTATTGTACGTGACTTTTTTTCATATATGCTATTATATTATGCACGCCCCCATAGCTTTTTGGTTTGTTGCTTTTCTACCTATATCTGAGACATTTGGTCACTGGCTGCTTTGGATGCGGATATTACAGCTCACTTTCATGTATATATATGTTATTGATATTTTAATGATATTGTAATGTTATATTTATACATGTTCTTTTTCCTCCATCTCTTTGATAGTTAATGTATATGCTCCTGAAGAAGCGTTTTAATCGCGCAACATGTAGAGCAGAGCAAACTACTCTTAACATCATCACACCGCATATCTGTCTTTGAACCACACTCTTGGACATATATACCATATGGAATGACTTCTATCCATCCCTTTGTCTCCTTGTTGATATATATTTGGTTCTGTACAGTAGCGGTATATATTAAAATAAAATTAGAATTTTTGTATTAGATCATTGTTGACTGTGCCTAAAAAGTGCAAGTCCCATTTATCTTTCGATATCCCTTACATTTATTGTTGCATTCTTTATAAAGTTTGAATGCTGATGATGATCCCTCAACCTAGTATTTTTTGAAGGCCCTCTCCTTTTCTTTTATATGCATTTTTACATTGGAGTTAAGCCATCCAGGACTTTTGTTCGCTCTTTTAAATTTATTACCCAATGGGATGCATTGACTAATGCCCTTATTTAATATGCTCTTAAAGCAAACCCATCTCTCCTCCGTGTTCTTTGTTCCTAAGATTTTATCCCAATTCATGCTCTCTAGCAAAGTTCGTAGTTTAGGGAAGTTGGCTCTTTTAAAATTCAGTGTCTTTGTATTCCCCTTACCTTTCCTATGTTTCCTATGTGATTTATGCTGAAGCCAAATGACCTGTGATCGCTGTTTTCTAAATTGCCCCGTATTTCCACCCCTGTGATCAGGTCTGTAATGTTGGTAATCAGTAGATCCAGTAATGCTTTATTTCTAGTTGGTGTGTCTACCATCTGAATCATGAAATTGTCCTGCAAGACATTTAAGCACTGGTGAGCCTTAGATAAATGCATGGTTCCCTCCGCCCAGTCTATGTCTGGTTAATTAAAACACCCCATTATGATAACACTTCCCATCCCTGCTGCTAATCCAACTTGTGACAGGAGATCCGTCCCCCCCTCCTCCCTCAGGTTAGGGGGCCTATAGCATACTCCCAGTATTATTTTCCCCTTAGCTTCATCTGTCTGGAGCTCTACCCATAAGGATTCCACCTCCTCACTACCACCTTCAGTGATGTCATCTCTCACATTCACTTGTACATTATTCTTGATATACAGGCATACCCCTCCCCCTTTTTTACCCTCTCTATCCCTGCGATAAAGGTTATACCCTTGAATGGTTGCCAGCCAATTATGAGAGCTGTTGAACCAGGTCTCTGAAATTCCCACAAAATCCAAATCCTCCTCGTACAACAGTATCTCTAGTTCACCCATCTTGTCCGCCAGGCTCCTGGCATTGGTAAACATGCCACGTAGTTTAGACCGGTCGCATACTATCCTCTTATTGGGTGTTTTGAGATTGCAACTATGACTTGTTACTATACATAATTTGGGTTTATGTGCTTTACTAAACCTACCACTAATGCCCCCAATACTACCCTCTGGAATATGTTCCTCATGGACTATCTCTACCTCTGGGCCCCCCCCCCCCCAACGCCTAGTTTAAAAACCCCTCTAACTTTTTGGCCATCTTCACTCCCAGCAGATCTGCACCCTCCTCATTTAGGTGCAGTCCCTCTCTTCTATAGTACTGGTGACCGACTGAGAAGTCGGCCCAGTCCTCCAGGAACCCAAAACCCCCCTTACTACACCAGCTCCTAAGCGACTTGTTTACTTCCCTAATCTCCCTCTGCCTTTCTGGTGTGGCTCGAGGTACCGTTAGTATTCTATTCAAGGTAATACTACCTTGGAGGTCCTTTTCCTCAATTTAGCTCCCAAGTCCCTAAAATCATTCTTTAGGACACTCCATCTGCCTCTGACTTTATCATTGGTGCCAACGTGCGCCATGACAGCCGGATCTTCCCCAGCCCCTCCCAGTAATCTGTCCACCAGATCTGTGATGTGCCGAACCCGAGCGCCGGTAGACAACATACAGTTCGGCGCTTCAGGTCTTTATGACAGATTGCCCTCTCTGTCCTTCTAAGAATTGAATCCCCTACCACCAGAATCTGTCTTTCCTTTCCTTTCGCTTTCCCCCACTCTCACTGGAGGAGTTCTTCTCCCGGTAGCTAGGAGAGTCCCTTAGCTCCAGCAGTGCTGGTTCCTGACTGGTTTCACTAATGTCACTCAATGGAGCATACTTATTGGGATGCTTCAGCCCTGGATCAGCCTCCCTGGCACTTCCCCCTCTACCCTTCCTGATTGTCACCCATCCGCTCTGTCCTAGTGCCTGCACCTCTTTGTCTTCACCAGCCTCTGTGCTGGCCCCAGCCGGCACCTGCCGTGTACGTTCCTGGCTCTCCTTTAGTATGGAGGGTCTTCTCAGTGCTGACAGTTGCTTCCCCAGATTCAGAACCTGGGCTTCCAGGGAAACAATGTGCTTACATTTTGCACAGCAGTATTCGCCCTCGATTGGATGATCAAGGAACGCATACATGCCGCAAGATGTACACTGAGTCACATCTCCACACCCGCCGGGCATCATACTTACTAATTTAATGGGGATTGGGGATTATACCCTGTCCAAATTACCTAACAACTAGCTTCTTGACACTAATACTCAACAAGACAATACACGGGTACTCAACAAGACAACGCACAGGTTCTCAACAAGACAATACACAGGTACTCAACAAGACAATACACAGGTACTCACAGACCAACGTGCACTCGCAGACTCAGGTTCACTCGCAGACCCAGGTGCACTGACAGACCCATGTGCGCTTGCAGACCCATGTCCATTTGAAGACCAACGTGCACTCGCAGACCCATGTGCACTTGCAGACCAACGTGCACTCGCAGACCCACGTGCACACAAACAATACACAAGTACTAACGATCCACACACACTACTCAGACAACACTCAGGTACTCACAATACACAGGTACCACCTGACTCTAATACTCAATACAGCCAATGTGCACTCACAGCACTCGTGTACTTACAATACACAGGTACACACTCACCCTTCACAGGTACTTGACCCCTGTTATAACCTCTTGTTATTTATTTACTTACATGACATTATAGAGAAGTGTGTTTCCTCTGTCCAATAGTAACCTACGGACATTGTCACTTCGAGTGAGGTGACCAGACTGCTAAGTTGGTGGTGACCAGTACATGCTCTGCAGTACTGGTTCAGAAATATTGCACACTGGGTGGGAGAGATGTTCTCTAGCAGAAGTTTTGTCCTAAGTGCTGAGTGTTACCAGTGTGAGAAGTATGGCCACAGATTACAAGGCGTTAACTATGCAAGTGTATTGCTCACTTCTAAGTTTGGAGTTCTGCCTTAATGTTGATTTCATGTGACCACAGCTCCTGCCTAAAGTTTAGGCATTGTGGAGTGCAGTTCCACAATGTCCCCACTAGGGTGACTTAAGCCCCACCCACACACTTGTAATACCCATTAAGAAAATCATGTGATATTGTGGTGTAACGCTGACAAATTTTTGCCTGTCTTTCTAATGTGATGTTAAAAGTATGGACAATGCATTGATTGGTATTTGGCACTATCTAGTGGTCTAAACTAAGAATGGATTTCATTTATTTTCTGTTTCAAGAGCATGGTGTTACAGGAAGTGACCGTTTGTTTATATTTCACAAAGAATTAACCTACCCACAATGCCAAGTGACCTCCCATGGACACTCAGCACTGAACTGCATGCTGGGTAGGTTATAAAAGGCCCTGCGCGGCCATTTTCTTTCTCTTGTTCCTGGGATGCATGGCCTGCCAGCAGGGCTCTGTGGGTGTGTGTGTCCCACAGAGTTGCGGCCTACCTCGTGCGGAGCGGAACAGCAGCCTTTGATCCTGCCTTACATCACAACATGCTAGAGCAGCAGTGTGATCGTTCCGGAGACCCTTGAAGGAGGTAACTGAGGACTCCCGGTCATCTGTGAGCAGCCCTTTGATCCTGCCTTACATCACAGCATGCTGGAGCAGCAGTGTGATCGTTCCAAAGACCCTTGAAGGAGGTAACCGAGGACTCCCGGTTGTCTGTGAAAACGGAACAGCGTGACGGCATGGCCACAGCGAATGAACTGAGATACTGTGGAGCGGAGGCATCCATCTGTCTGGATCTAGATTGGTGAGAGGGCTGATGCCCAGAATGTTTGTACCGCACCTTTTCACATTTAGAATATAAACACAGCGTTGCTGGGACCTGTAGTACCACAGAGAAGATCTTAAGCAAAAGGACTGAGTTTGAACAGGCCTCAAGCCTATCCTCCACTGTACTACTGACACTGTGTTACTAAAAGCCAAATTGCATCCGGAGGCAGTTGCAGGTGTACTGCATTACAAGAATAGTTCTAGCATGCGTTTTCCTTTGACTTTTGTTCAACTGTCGGATTACAATTGGTACAACATAAATAGCTAGCAGAAGACCGAAAAGACTGCATCTCTCATTGCAAGGCTTTGCATCCTATTAATGATAAGAGGAACTGCATTATAAAAGTAGGGGGAGCTACCTAGGAATTGTATTGTGCTTTATTGAATAACATTGTCTTCTTGTGGTTACCAGAGCATGCTGGAAGTGGGAAGGTGCCCAGAGTTAAGGCATTTGTGCTCTGAGCACTAGTCCCACTGGGAAACGCACTTCCAGGGGTGATCTAGGAAAACCCTATGTGTACAGATTGTTGTGAATACCTATTATGCTGTTGCATTACGTTTGTGTGACAGTGCAAATACTGTAATTACTATTTTATATCAGTTCCAGTAAAAATACGTTCCTGGTTAAGTACAATTGGTGTGGAGTGTTCTTCCTTTTCCAGCAGGTGGAACATAGGATACCCAGGTAATAACAAAGGTGTATTATTGTTATACTGCACATTGTGGGTTTATCCTTTACTGTTAGCTTCACACTAACATTGCACCACAGCTGTGTCAAGGGGACTGAGCCAAGTTATAGGGGGTGTGTGAGCAGAGTACAGGTCCAATCAAAATTCAGCAGCTCCTTCGGGGGTCAGTGCTACAGTGGTAATACTGGAGCACAACTGGGAGACAGGGATAGAGTATTGGAATCTTATAACCATGAAAATATCACCGGGTATTTTAATGAAACATACAGACTTAAATTGATTGAAAATTACTTTTGAAATTACTTTAATGTATTTTTTAACATTTATGAGATTTGTGTGATTAGGTTTATATATAGAACTACAAAGCACTGGTGCTAAAAACTAAAAGTTTCACACTGTGATCATTATAGGAAACTCTGATTTATAATGTGCATGTTTAATTCATTGCATGACCTCCAGACAACAAGAGGTTTCTGGAAAGGTCAGCAATAGCAGGCCATATATATTTCTCCTTGACTACTGAATAGCATAGGCTCAGTCTCAAACAATGTAAATACTAAGAAAATGCCTCAATCCTCAAGTGCAATAAATCACAGTGGCAAGCAGCAGAACACAACTCAATAGGTATTCTCGTGGGCTTGAATTTTCCATAGGTCACCAGCTAGCCTCAAATTGTCAGAGAATGGTCCACAGAAGAACTGGAGCATCTGCCAACACTCCACAGAGCCGCAGATGATGTTTGCGGGCACTCAAGCACTTGCCCATGCGAATATGCATGATGCACAATCCTGGCACCCAGTGGCTTATTTAAAATCGACAGTCTGATCTACAAGTTGCTGGATGATCGTCAGCCCCTCATGTGTTCCTGTGTTTCTGCTTTGCTATTACTGGATATTATTTAATTTCCCTTTGGGATCAATAAAGTATCCTGAATCTGAATTCCCTGCTACCGACCCAGCTTGCCTTTGTCTTGTCTCCATCCCTGACTTTGACCCCTGGCTGTATGTGTATGAACCCCGGCTTGTTCCAGATTCCGCTCCTTGCTTCTGCTCTTGGCTGATCTCCCGTGCATGACTACTGGCCTGGCTCCTGATCCTGCTCCTGGCTCTCCCTACTGCCAAGTATTTCTGAGGGACTTCTGCCCTGCAACGCATACTGCTCGTCTGGCCATCTTGCTCGCCCAGCCATCATCCGGCGAACATCACCTCAGCACTTCATCCCTACGCAGCTGGCAATCTGTGCATCTTTGGGCGTAGCATCTTCTTTTATCACCTTCAGGGGTGCACTGCACTTAGCTGCAAGGGAAGCCTTTTCAGCACTCTGGCCTCTGACCAGGTACATGACACCAGGCGGTACAGTCCTCATTGGGCAGGGAGATCCCAAACACTGGACAACAACAAGGAGGTAGTGTAAACCAGCCTAGTGCATTATCAGTCGGTACCATTTATTAAAATGTAAAACACAGACAATTAGCACTCTGCATTTGGTGTAATTTTAAAGCTACAACGTGAGGCTACCACTGGAGTCGCCTTCTAGTTCATGTTATGTGCCTTACACTCAACTAGCTTTGTGAGCACAATTGTCTGTGTTTTCCCTTTTTTAAATAATCCCCCTGGTAATGCACTAGGCTGGTGTACCCTTAGTCATGACCAACTAAAAACCATACCTTGTCCAAAAATGACACAGAGGCTGATTAGGTTGGAAAAGGGCAAGGCCACAACTTTATTGAAATTTTCAAACATAAAAAATTACCAGTGCTAGTCACAGTAATAGTGAGAGCAACAGTAACCAATAACTTGACACAGTCTAAGAGGCCGGTCCTTACCATCAGTACCAGACAGACGTTAGACTGGTCCAAAATTCGAATTGAAGGCATAACCCATAAAAGCAATGTTAACCGCTGCCAAGGTCCAATCGCCAATAAAGCTGTGACAAATTATCACAGAGAGGGCGGACAAGTGGGTGGGCAACTGATCTGCAGGCTGAACTTTCTCAGGTCAAACTGTGGCCCTTCACCTCACTTTCTTGTAGCCAATCCTGATGGAGACACCCATTAGGTCAACACCCACTGCATAGCCATGCTTCCAGCAGTCAAGGCTCGCTTATCTTGCTGCTAAAATGCAAAATCAACATTGTAAGTGGGCCCTCCCTTCTCCCTTGCACAAAGTAGCGTAACATTTTTTTTTTAAATTAGGTGGGGAAATTTATGGAATATGCTTACCGTTCTCCTTGCTTTCAATAGTGCCATTAAAAGGTCCTCTAACTGAGACTCATGAAGCTTATACATTCACATGTAAAGTGGTGGGGCTTGTGTAGGGTAATAGAACTGACAACTGATGATTGATGCTTCTAGGTTTATGTCCTCTCTGTCCAAGGACAACAGGTTGGGGGAAGTGTTGCAACATGATTAAACCAGTGCAATGTATTCATAATCAGCATGTTAAAACCAATTATTTTTTATCATAAGTAAAATAATTCTTCCATTTGGGAACTAAAGTACTTAATAATTTAGGAAAGTACAAATTTTTAAGTGATCTGTCCCTTTTAAAAAGGCATTAAAGTAAATGTAGTGCTATAAACACAAACAAATGCAAATTGTAAAAGTTTTCCTACAAAAATAAAGAAAAGTAAAAAAAAAAAACTAAAAAGAAAAACTGAAGCTTAAGAAAAGACTAAAAAAAATTTAAGAAAAAAGCCCCATTTACAGCTTGAGGTACTGGGCTTCTCCTACAGCTTGGACAATTTCAGCATTGCCAGGCGATTTGTGTAAGTTTATTTCTGGGAGAGCTAGCTCATTGAGTTTTATGTGCATGCCTCATATGATTGCCATTCTGAGATCTTGTGTGCCAGCCTGTAGTTGGGGGAAGCACAACATGATGCAGAAACAGAAATGCAATGCAGAAACTGCGCCTCCCCTAAGCATAGTGTTCCAGGCAGGAGCTTCTCCTGCCTATGCCTTGGCATAGCCCTGTTTTTCATCATCCTTCTTCCACCGAGATCTGAGAAATGTACAGTACTAAAAATCTTACTAAAAAGATGCTGTCTGCGCTGCACTGTTGTGAGATTTGGAGTGCATATATTAGTACACAAAAATCCAAAAAGTTCTTCAAGCCTGGTTCACACATATGCCATGCGGGAAACGCAGCAAATCCTGTGCGTTTCCCACACCGCATTGCAATCATACGCCGTCCATGAGATCTGCTGCGGGTGTCAACGTTAATCTTAACACCACCCTGAAACAGATTGCAAAACAAATTACGATTGCCAGAATCGTGAACACCCATAAGACGCAATTCAGGTGCAGGGGGAAAAAGGGTCCTGCACCATTTTGGTGTGGATGCTATTTCAGCCATACAAAATGTATGTCAGAATCGCACCGCACAGACATTTCATGTGATATGTACAGGAATACGGTGCAATTCCTGTGCAAATCACATGCAGTGTCTACATCGCACAAGTGTGAACCCAGGCTTAAATACAATAGTCCATACATTAACTCCTTCCATAATTAATTTTCCTCCCGTACTTTATATCCTATAAGGTTGTGCTCTCACCTAGTAAATATGACCATACTTTTCAGTATAGGTCTAATAGCACTTTTTTTCAAAAAATAAGTGTTTCAATGTTTCACATGCTTTATCGACTACTCCTATGTACTTTAAATCTCCTTGATCTCCAATATATCCTATCCTATCCAAGGTGTTCAATAAAAAATTATATGGTGCCTTATCCATATATCCTTAACCACTTCAGCCCCGGAATGATTTACCCCCTTCCTGATCAGAGCACTTTTTTAAATTTTGGCACTGTGCTGCTTTAACTGGTAATTGCGCAGTCACGCAATGCTGTACCCAAAAAAAATTTGCGTCCTTTTTTTCTTACAAATAGAGCTTTCTTATGGTTGTATTTGATCACCTCTGCGATTTTTATTTTTTGCAATATAAATGAAAAAAGACCCAAAACTTTGAGAAAAAATTATATTTTCTACTTTTTGCTATAAAAAAATACAATAAACTCAATTTTAGTCATAAATTTAGGCCAAAAAACATTCAGCCACATGTGTCAGGTAAAAAAAAATTCAATAAGTGTATATTTATTGGTTTGCGCAAAAGTTATAGCGTCTACAAACTAGGGTATATTTTCTAGAATTTACGCAGCTTTTAGTTTATGACTGCCTATCTCAATTCTTGAGGTGCTAAAATGGCAGGGCAGTACAAACCCCCCAAATGACCCTATTGTGGAAAGAAGACACCCCAAGGAATTATTGCTCAAACCTGCCATAGTTATATGTGGAATTACACCCCAAAATACATTCAGTTGCTTCTCCTGAGTACGGGGATACCACATGTGTAGGACTTTTTGGCAGTCTAGGTGCGTACAGGACCCTGAAATCCAATCACCGCCTTCAGGATTTCTAAGGGTGTAAATTTCTGATTTCACTCTTCACTACCTACCACAGTTTCGGAGGCCATGAAATGCCCAGATAGCGCAAAACACCCCCAAATGACCCCATTTTGGAAAGTAGACACCCCAAGCTATTTGCTGAGAGTCATGCTGAGTCCATGGAAAATGTTATATTTTGCCACAAGTTTCAGAAATATTACAAAAAGTTTATTTTATTTTTTTCAGAAAGTAGTCAATAAATGATATATTGCTCAAAGATGCTATAGGCATATGTGAAATTACACCCCAAAATACATTCTGCTCCTTCTCTAGAGTACGGGGATACCACATGTGTGGGACTTTTTGACAGTCTAGCCGCGTACAGGACCCCATAAACCAAACACCGCCTTCAGGCTTTCTAAGGGCGTAAATTTTTGCAGATCTCGCTTTTTGTCACAAAGTTTTGAAAATTGAAAAAAATTAAATAAAATACATTTTCCTTTCCTTCCTTCATTTTCCAAAACAAATGAGAGCTGCAAAACACTCACCATGCCTCTCAGTAAATAGCTTGGGGTGTCTTTGGGGGGGGGGGGGTTATGCTATCTTGACATTTCAGGGCCTTCTGAAACTGTGATAGGTAGTGACGAGTGAAATCACCATTTTGCGCCATTAGAAATCCTGAAGGTGTTGATTGGTTTTTGGGGTCCTGTGCGCAGCTAGGCTCCCAAAAAGTCCTACACATGGGGTATCCCCGTAGTCAGGAGAAGCAGTAGAATGTATTTTGGAGTGTAATTTCACATATGCCCATGGCATGTTTGAGCAATATATCATTTAGTGACAACTTTGTGAAAAAAAAATATATATTGTCATATTCCCGAAACTTGTGGCAAAATATAAAATATTCCATGGACTCAACATGGCCTCTCAGCAAATAGCTTGGGGTGTCTACTTTCCAAAATGGGGTCATTTGGGTGGGTTTCATGCTATCCGGGCATTTCATGGCCTCCGAAACTGTGATAGGTAGTGAGGAGTGAAATAAAAAAATTTACGCCCTTAGAAATTTTGAAGGCGGTACTTGGATTTCGGGGTCCCGTACGCTGCTAGACTGCCCAAAAGTCTCACACATGTGGTATCCCCGTACTCAGGAGAAGCAGCAGAATGTATTTTGGGGTGTAATTTCACATATGCCCATGGCATGTTTGAGCAATATATCATTTAGTGACAACTTTGTGGAAAAAAAAAATATTGTCATTTTCCCAAAACTTGTGGCAAAATTTAAAATATTTCATGGACTCAACATGCCTATCAGCAAATAGCTTGGGGTGTCTGCTTTCCAAAAAGGGGTCACAGACAAAGCACTTTCTGACACTTTTTGTTTACATGAAAAAATATTTTTCTTTTGCTAAAAAATTACTCTCAACCCCAAACATTATATATTTTTTTTAAAGCAAAGGCCCTACAGATTAACCACTTACCAACCGGCCCATAGCCGAATGACGGCTGCAGGGCGGTTGGATAACTCTGGGTGGACGTACTATGACGTCCTCCCAGAATTCCCCTCTCGCGCGCCCCCTGGGGTGCGCACCCGAACACATCCGTGACCGCCGGGTCCTGAGGACCCGGCGCATCACGGATCCCGGTAAATGGCCACTGATCGCGGCCGTTTACCATGTGATCGCGCCGTCAAATGACGGCGCGATCACATGTAAACAGACCGGCGTCATCTGATGACGCCGGTTCCTCTCCTCCCCGCCTGTGTACCGATCAGTACACAGTGAGCGGGGAGGGGGGTGGAGGGATGTCTGCAGCGCTGTGGGCTGTATGTGTAGTGCCCACAGCGCTGCACAGAGACATCCAGGCATCCATCCATCCATGCTCAGCCATCCCCACTACTATGCAATGCTGAGCAATACTCTGCAACACCCCCACAATACTCTGCAATACCCCCACAATACTCTGCAATGCTGTGCAATACTCTGCAACACCCCCACAATACTCTGCAATACCCCCACAATACTCTTCAATGCTGTGCAATACTCTGCAACACCCCCACAATACTCTGCAATACCCCCACAATACTCTTCAATGCTGTGCAATACTCTGCAATACCCCCACAATACTCTGCAATGCTGTGCAATACTCTGCAACACCCCCACAATACTCTGCAATGCTGTGCAATACTCTGCAATACCCCCACAATGCTCTGCAATGCTGTGCAGTACTCTGCAATACCCCCACAATACTCTGCAATACCCCCACAATACTCTGCAATACCCCCACAATACTCTGCAATGCTGTGCAATACTCTGCAATGCCCCCACAATACTCTGCAATGCCCCCGCCATACTCTGCAATTCCCCCGCAATACTCTGCAATGCCCCCGCCATACTCTGCAATGCCCCCGCTGTACCCTGCCATGCTCCCGCCATACTCTGCCATGCCCCCGCCATACTCTGCCATGCCCCCGCCATACTCTGCCATGCCCCGCCATACCCCGCCATACTCCGCAATACCCCGCCATACTCCGCAATACCCCGCCATACTCTGCCATACTCTGCCATACCCTGCAATACCCTGCAATACCCCGCCATACTCCGCAATACCCCGCCATACTCCGCCATACTCTGCCATGCTCTGCAATACCCCGCCAT
This sequence comes from Aquarana catesbeiana, assembly GCF_042186555.1. NCBI lineage: Eukaryota > Metazoa > Chordata > Amphibia > Anura > Ranidae > Aquarana > Aquarana catesbeiana. Next base: position 216,186,970 of record NC_133327.1, read on the forward strand.
ACTCCGCAATACCCCGCCATACCCCGCCATACTCCGCAATACCCCGCCATACTCCGCAATACCCCGCCATACCCCGCCATACTCCGCAATACCCCGCCATACCGAGCCATGCTCAGCTGTACTCGGCCTCTGTATGTGGCCAGGCTGTGGAAGTCTCACACATGTGGTATCGCCGTACTCAGGAGGAGCAGGGGAATCTATTTTGGGGTGTCATTTTTGGTATGTACATGTTATGTGGTAGAAATATTGTATAAATGGACAACTTTGTGTTAAAAAAAAAATGCGTTTTAACCACTTCCCGCCCACCGGCCATCATACAACGTCCTTGACTTTGTGCGGAGATATCTGAATGATGGTTGCAGCTACAGGCATCATTCAGATATCGGCTTTTTCAGCCGGCGATTCCCTACACCATGAGAACGATCATAGCAGCTGTTCCACTGCTTGATCGTTCTTACGGGAGGCGAGAGGGGATGTCCCCCCCTCCCGCGCTTCTACCGACTCACCGCTACGATCGAAGCCAGGATCGTTTTTTTTTTTTTTTTTTTTTATTTCAGGCTTCCCAGCCTAGAGGTGAGATGTGGGGTCTTATTGACCCCATATCTCACTGTAAAGAGGACCTGTCATGCCATATTCCTATTACAAGGATGTTTATATTCCTTGTAATAGGAATAAAAGTGGTCAAAAATTTTTTTTTTTGGAAAAAAGCATCAAACTAAAATAAATAAAGTAAAATGAACAATAAAAAAAAATAAAAAATTTTTAAAGCGCCCCTGTCCCTGCATGCTCGCATGCAGAAGCGAACGCATACGTAAGTCCCGCCCACATATGAAAACCGTGTTCAAACCACACATGTGAGGTATCGCTGTGATCGGTAGAGCGAGAGTAATAATTTTGGCCCTAGACCTCCTCTGTAACTCAAAACATGTAACCAGTAAAAAATTTTAAAGCGTCGCCTATGGGGATTTTTGAGTAGCAAAGTTTGGCGCCATTCCACAAGCGCGTGCAATTTTGAAAGGTGACATGTTGGGTATCTATTTACTCAGTATAACTTCATCTTTCACATTATGCAAAAACATTAGGCTAACTTTACTGTTTTGGTTTTTGTAAAGCACAAAACAGTTTTTTTCTCAAAAAAAAACGCGTTAAAAAAATTGCTGCGCAAATACCGTGCGAGATAAAAAGTTGCAACGACCGCCATTGTATTCTCTAGGGTCTTTGCTAAAAAAACATATATAATGTTTTGGGGTTCTATGTAATTTTCTAGCAAATAAATGATGATTTTTACATGTAGGAGAGAAATGTCAGAATTGGCCTGGGAGCTACAGAACGCCTGAAGGTGCTCCCCTGCATGTTGGGCCTCTGTATGTGGCCACGCTGTGTAAAAGTCTCACACATGTGGTATCGCCGTACTCGGGAGTAATAGCAGAATGTGTTTTGGGGTGTAATTTGTGGTATGCATATGTGGTGTGTGAGAAATAACCTGCTAATATGACAATTTTGTGGGAAAAAAAAAAGTAAAAAAAAAACCTTGATTTTGCAAAGAATTGTGGGAAAAAATGACAACTTCAAAAATCTCACCATGCATCTTTCTAAATACCTTGGAATGTCTTCTTTCCAAAAAGGGGTCATTTGGGGGGTATTTGTACTTTTCTGGAATGTTAGGGTCTCAAGAAATTAGATAGGCCGTCAGTACTTCAGGTGTGATCAATTTTCAGATATTCGCACCATAGCTTTTGGACTCTATAACTTTCACAAAGACCAAATAATATCCACCGATTTGGGTTAATTTTACCAAAGATATGTAGCGGTATAAATTTTGGCCAAAATATATGAAGAAAAATTACTAATTTGCAAAATATTATAACAGAAATGAAGAAAAATGCATTTTTTTACAGATTTTTCGGTCTTTTTTCTTTTACGGCGCAAAAAATAAAGAACCCAGCAGTGATTAAATACCACCAAAAGAAAGCTCCATTTGTGTGAAAAAAAGGACAAAAATTTCATATAGATACAGTGTTGCATGGCTGAGTAATTGTCATTCAAAATGTGAGAGCACCAAAAGCTGAAAATTGGTCTGGTTAGGAAGGGGGTTTAAGTGCCCAGTTGTCAAGTGGTTAAAATGGTGGGTGTTGCAAAAAAAATTTTTCACACAATATTTTCGCAGCGATTTTTCAAACGCAAGTTTTCAGGGAAAAAAACAAACACTTTTTTTAATTTAAATGCACTAAGACACACAATATTGCCCAAATGTCTGGTATAATATAAAAGATGATCTTATGCCAAGTAAATAGATACTAAATACCACATGCTTTAAAATTGCGCACAACCACACTTTAGATTTACAGAGGAGGTCTGCTGCGAAAATTACTTCCCTTGATCTGACGTTCGCGGTGATACCTCACATGCATGGTGCAATTGCTGTTTACATATATTTTATTATTTATTTTGCTTTTATATTTTATTTTTACACTGTTCCTTTCATATTTTTTTTATTGTTATCACAGAGAATGTAACTATCCCCTATGATAGCAATAGGTAGTGACAGGTACTCGTTTTAAAAAAAAATGGGTCTATTAGACTCTAGATCTCTCCTCTGCCCTCAAAGCATCTGACAACACCAAGATCGGTGTGATAAGATGCTTTCCCAATTTCCCAATGGCGGTGTTTATATCTGGCGAAACCAAAGTCATGAAATGCTAGTAGCTTCCGGTTTCTTAGGTCATAGAGATGATTAGAGCCATTCTGATCTTTGATCAGCTCTATGGTCAGCTGGTGGAACCAACGGCTGCATTATCAGGTTCCCCGGTGGAACAGGAGAGCCAGAGCAAACCAAGGAAGACAACGGGAGGGGGTGGTAAAAGCAGTCTAGCCGCTAATTGGCCACTAGGATTGCTTTTACATGACAGCCGACCTCAGGCATCATTTTGGTATAACCACTCAAAGTCTAGCAACATATCAGTACGTTGCTGGTCCTTGTTGGACATATATTGTAATGTTCTTTTTTTTCAAGCAGCCTGAGGGCTGCATGAAAAAAAGATATTAATCGGTGGGTATGCCCACCATTAGAATCCCGCCCTGCATCCACCCACTTCTAATGATGGGCATACATGCACCATTTTTTTTTTAACTGTGGTGATGAAATCACTTTCTACAGCGCTGGAGCAGCTGATTTACATATTGTGAGAGCAAACGCTGTTGCTGTCAAGATAAATAAATCAGTGGTGCAGCTGAATGGTGTTCATAAAAAGCAAACAATGGTAACAATAAAACATTAACTTAATAAAACAACAATCTGTGCCTCTGTGCCAAAAAAAAGTAAAAAATATATGCCGAAACATGAGATGGCATCTTTGGAGACCCTGTGAAAGTGTGTCCTAGTCTGTGCAGTGCTGTACACTACGCTAATACTCCACTAGTGTGTGGTAGCATTCAAAACATTCACCGATGCAAAGACCAGGATGGTCAGGACAGGAGGGACAATAATAGCAGGTGTTGCGCCTATGTCCGCGTTTACTACAGACACAACATTTTCTTTGGGGTGACCGTTGGGTAGGGGTACTAGGGAGGACATACGGAAAATGCCTCTCATGCAGCCGGCTTACAGCATTTGCGTTGGGAAGTTGGGGGACAGCACCATCTGGAAACAGAAGGGCTGTGACGATCTCTTCCTGGAATTTAAGGAAGGATCCAGTTCATCCTGATGCTTTGTATAACACATAAGCTTTCAGCAGAGCCAATTGGAATAAGTACACAGACACTTTTTTATACCAACGTCTGGCCTTACAGGCAATTAAGTACGGTGGCATCAACTGGTCGTTGAGGTCCACCCCTCCCATATTAAGGTTGTATTCATGGACACAGAGGGGTTTCTCCACAACACCAGTCGCCGTTTGAATTTGGACTATCGTGTCTGCGTGAAGGGAGGACAGAACGAAAACATTCCGATTATCCCTCCACTTCACTGCGAGCAAATTGTTACTTCTCAAGCAGCGTCCCTCCCCCAGCCTAAGACGGGAATCTACAAGCTGCTGGGGTAAGCCCCGGTGATTAGATCGCATGGTGCCACATGCGCCAATTCCATGATCAAACAAGTGGTGCGCTCATGTAATAATTGTCCACATACGTTTCCTAATAAGGGTGACACCAAGTCCCACACAATCTTACCAGCACTCCCTATGTAGTCCAGGCAGTTCTCTGGCTCTATGTGACTATCTTTTCCCTCGTAAACCATAAAATTATATGTATAGCCTGTCTCCCTGTCACAGAGCTTATGCATCTTGACCCCATATCTGACACGTTTGCTCGTAAGATACTGTTTGAAAGACAAGCGGCCAGAAAACGTAATCAGGGACTCATCAACGCAGACAACTTGATCAGGAGTAGACAAGGCTGCCTAACTGTTGGTTGAAGTGGTTTACGAGGGGCCGAATTTTGTGGAGTATTCAGGGTCACCCCGAGGACGACAGAGTTCATTGTCATTAAAATGCATGAACCACAAGATCTGCTCGTATCTATTCCTAGCCGTGGAGGCAGAGAACACGGGCATATGATGAATTGGGTCAGTGGACCAATATTACCGCAACTCACTCTTTTTAGTTATGTCCATAGGGAGGGATAGGCCCAGAAAGGTCCTAAATTCAGAAACCGTAATAGGTTTCCATTCTCTGACAAGGGTCAAATGGGGATTAGTGGTGATGAATTGATCAGCATACAAATTGCTTTGGTCCACAATAGATCTATAGAAATTTTCTGTGAAAAACAGCGAATAAAAATCAAGTGACGTAAAATCAACTGTTTCCACCTTAATTCCGGGTTGGCCAGTGAATGGGGGAAGTGCGGTTGCCGCAGAAGTGGTGGGCTCCCAATTAGGATTGGCAAATGTAGCAGGAAGGGCACTATGGGTTAGACGGGCCTGTTTTTGTCTTCTTGATGGCTGCGGGACTCTACTTGTACTAGTCACCTCACCAGCTTGAACTGCACTTATGGGACTCGCCACATCACCAAGTGATACTGCAGTACTGGTTTGACTACAACCAGGGTATACTAGGCTGCTGGTGCTTGCCAGTTCACTGGAAGGATGAGCGGCACTAGTACTGGCTCTCTGCTCCATACAAGAGCCCTGCGGTTCTTGCATCTCAACAACAGCAGAAGAATGGGGTCAGGTACGTCTGACCTTGGCAGGGACTCCTACTCCATCATCAGAGCCATCTGTCAGGGTGCCGCTGCTGTCTACGGGTTCGAATACTGAGCCTGAATCTAACAGATGGGTGACTTCCTCTTCACTCTCATCTGTCATGCTCAGAAATGTGTAGACCTCTTCACTAGTGTACCTTCCAGAGGGGGAGATGACATCACTTCCCCTGCCTGTGTTTACACTTACAGGCAGGGGAAGCATTTTCATTCGCAGGAAACAATCAGCAGGTCCAGGCCAGAAATCATTGGCCTGGACCCGAGGACTAGGGATGGGCTTTATGTTCGGGTCGAACATGAGTTCGACTCGAACATTGGCTGTTCGCCGAACAGCAAACAATTTTGGGTGTTCGCGGCAAATTCGAAAGCCGCGGAACACCCTTTAAAAGTCTATGGGAGAAATCAAAAGTGCTAATTTTAAAGGCTTATATGCATGGTATTGTCATAAAGTGTTTGGGGACCTGGGTCTTGTCCCAGGGGACATGTATCAATGCTAAAAAAAGTTTTAAAACGGCCGTTTTTTCGGGAGCAGTGATTTTAATAAAGCTTAAAGTGAAACAATAAAAGTGAAATATTCCTTTAAATTTCGTGCCTGGGGGGGTGTCTATAGTATGCCTGTAAAGTGGCACTTTTTTCCGTGTTTAGAATTGTCTGACAGCAAAATGGCATTTTTCAAGGGAAAAAAAAGTCATGAAGTAATAGCGGTGTCGGCTATAGTGCATTGTCTATGGGAGAAATCAAAAGTGCTAATTTTAAGGGTTAATATGCAGGTTATTGTCATAAAAAGTGTTTGGGGACCTGGGTCCTGCCCCAGAGGACATGTATCAATGCAAAAAGAAGTTTTAAAAATGGCCTTTTTTTTCGGGAGCAAAATGACATTTCTAAAGGGAAAAAAAAGTCAATGAAGTAATAGCGGTGTCGGCTATAGTGAATTGTCTATGGGAGAAATCAAAAGTGCTAAATTTAAGGGTTAATATACAAGTTATTGTCATAAAAAGTGTTTGGGGACCTGGGTGCTGCCCCAGGGGACATGAATGCAAAAAAAAATTTTTAAAACAGGCGTTTTTTCGGGAGCAGTGAGTTTAATAATGTTTAAAGTGAAACAATAAAAGTGTAATATTCCTTTAAATACCTGGGGGTAGTCTATAGTATGCCTGTAAAGGGGCGCATGTTTCCCGTATTTAGAACAGTCTGACAGCAAAATGACATTTGTAAGGAAAAAAAGTCATTTAAAACTACTCGCTGCTATAATGATAAAAATGGCATGGGATTTCCCCACAGGGGAACCCCGAACCAAAATTTAAAAAAAAATGTGTGGGGGTCCCCCTAAATTCCATACCAGGCCCTTCAGGTCTGGTATGGATATTAAGGGGAACCCCGCGCCAAAATTAAAAAAGAAATGGCGTGGGGGTCCCCCTAAATTCCATACCAGACCCTTCAGGTCAGGTATGGATATTAAGGGGAACCCCATACCAAAATTTGAAGAAAAAAATGGTGTGGGGATACCCCTCAAAAGTCTGGTATGGTTTTTAAGGGGAACCCCGCGCCAAAATTTTTTACAAAATGGCGTGGGATCCCCCCAAAAATCCATACCAGACCCTTACCCGAGCACGCAACCTGGCAGGCCACAAGAAAAGAGGAGGGGATGAGAGAACGCCCCCCCTCCTGAACCGTACCAGGCCACATGCCTTCAACATTGGGAGGATGCTTTGGGGTAGCCCCCCAAAGCACCTTGTCCCTATGTTGATGGGGAGAATGGCCTTATCCCCACAACCCTTGCCCAGTGGTTGTGGGGGTCTGCGGGCGGGGGGCTTATCGGAATCTGAAAGCCCCCTTTAACAAGGGGACCCCCAGATCTCGGCCGCCCCCATGTGAATTGGTAATGGGGTACAAATGTACCCCTACCATTTCACAAAAAAGTGTCAAAAAGGTTAAAAAACACAAGAGACGGTTTTTGACAAGTCTTTTATTAATTTCTTCTTCTTTCATCTTCTTTCTTCTGATCTTCCTTTGGTGTTCTTCTTCTTCCCCCATCTTCGTCTTCTCCATCTTCTTCTTCTCTATCTTCTTCTTCTCCATCTTCTTCTTCTCCATCTTCTTCTTCCTCTGCTCTTCTCGTCCCTCATCTTCCTCCTGCTTCTTCTCCGCTCCGTCCGCATGATCCGCCTCAGTGGGAGTCTTCCGCCGTGTGACGCTTCGGTTCTTCTGACACTTCTTATATAACGGAGGGTGGGGCCACCCAGTGACCCCGCCCTCCTCTGATGCACAGGGACTTCGGGGGGATGGAGAAGAAGAAGATGGAGAAGAAGATGGAGGAAGAAGATGAACACAGAAGAAAGACCAGAAGAAAGAAGATGGAAGAAGAAGCGGAAAGAAGAAGAAATTAATAAAGGACATGTCAAAAAACCGTCTCTTGTGTGTTTTAACCTTTTTGATACTTTTTGTGAAATGGTAGGGGTACATTTGTACGCCATTATCAATTCACACAGGGGGGCAGGATCTGGGGGTCCCCTTGTTAAAGGGGGCTTCCAGATTCCGATAAGCCCCCCTCCCGCAGACCCCCACAACCACCGGGCAAGTGTTGTGGGGATGAGGTCCTTCTCCCCATCAACATGGGGACAAGGTGCTTTGGGATGCTACCCCAAAGCACCCTCCCAATGTTGAGGGCATGTTGCCTGGTACAGTTCAGGTAGGTGCTCTCTCGTCCCCCCCTCTTTTCCTGCAGCCTGCCCGGTTGCATGCTCGGAAAAGGGTCTGGTATGGATTTTTGGGGGGACCCCACGTCCATTTTTTTTTAATTTTGGTGCGGGGTTCTCCTTCAAATCCATACCAGACCTGAAGGGTCTGGTATGGATTTTGAGGGGGACCCCATGCCATTTTTTTTTTCATTTTGGCACGGGGTTCCCCTTAAAATCCATACCAGACCTGAAGGGCCTGGTATGAAATTTAGGGGGACCCCAAGCCTTTTTTTTTAAATTTTGGCGTGGGGTTCCCCTTAATATCCATACCAGACCTGAAGGGCCTGGTATGGAATTTAGGGGGACCCCAGACAAACAATGAATTTAATCCTACAGAGGCTGAGTCCTTCTTCTCAAAAATAACCTTACCTGAGTTATCTCAGAATCAAAAAAGCAGTTTGGATGAGCCTATAACTATAGATGAAGTTGCTAACGCCATAAAAGACCTAAAACTTAACAAAAGACCAGGCCCAGACGGCTACTCGGCTTTATACTATAAAACATTCTCAGAAATACTCTTTCCCATTCTCACTGAAATTTTTAACAAACTTCTAGATGGACATTCTTTTCGGCAAGAAACACTAATGGCAATTGTTTGTATGATCCCAAAACCCCTTTCTGATGATACTTTCTGTGTGAATTATCGGCCTATCTCTCTGTTAAACCTCGATATTAAATTATTAGCAAAAATAATAGCAAAACGCCTCAATAGCATTATAGGAAAATTAATACATAGAGATCAAGTAGGCTTCATGCCAAATAGACAGGCAGGCGATAATATACGCAGGGCAGTGTTATTGGCACATATTGCTAAAAAACGGAAAATCCCTTTATGTTTTCTATCTCTCGATATTAAGAGGGCATTTAACACAGTATCCTGGCAATATATGCAATATTCATTACAAAAATGGGGTTTTGGACCCCACTTTTTAACATGGATCAAAGCATTATATAATAAACCCAAAGCCTATATAAAATATGCTGGATACAAATCTGAAGCCTTTAATATCGAAAGAGGTACCCGACAGGGTTGCCCATTATCTCCCTTATTATTTGCCCTTATACTCGAACCCATGGCCCAATACATCAGAACAAACCAAACTATAACTGGCATTGAAGTAGGAGGTATTACACACAAATTATATATATTTGCAGACGATATATTACTTTTTCTATCATCACCACAGGTCTCTGGTCCTAACTTAATACCAGCTCTTGATGGATTTGCAGCCCTATCCGGCCTTATGATTAATCCTAAGAAATGCCTAGTGCTTAATATTTCACTCACAAACATGGAATTGATCCCGGCTAGGGCTGCACTCCCATTCACATGGGCAGAAAAATCAATCCCATATCTTGGAATTCATTTAACAGCATCTCATTCTGACTTATTCTCAACCAATTATCCTCCTGTATTAAGACAGATCACAAATCTAATAAAACAATGGTCGCAACTTCCTTTATCCTGGATAGGGAAGATTAATGCAATCAAAATGACTATTCTACCCAAATTGCTTTATCTATTCAGAGTCCTCCCTATTTCAATTCCTTCCTATTTTTTGAGAATAGTACAAAAAAGAGCAACTTCGTTTATATGGGGCTCTTCTAAACCACGTATACCTATACACACACTACATCTTCCCAAAAATAAAGGAGGCCTGGGATACCCTAATTTTACTAACTACTACAGAGCAGCACATTTGGCCAGTCTGTCCAAATACCATGCAAAACAGGAAATCCCATTATGGGTATTTATAGAGGCTTCAGAAAATGACCCTCTATTAATATCAAATTTATTATGGCTTGATCCTAAAGACCGCTTTAAAATTCATAATCCCATAACTAAACACTTCTTATCTCTCTGGGATAAACTAAAAACCAAATATCAGTTACAATCTCCACACAATCCTCTCCTTTCTTTTATCAGAAATCCGGCCTTTTATCCGGCATGGATCTACCCAAATTCTTTTAAAGCTTGGACAACATCAGGCATTCAGACACTAAATGACTTCATAGCATCTAAATCATTCCTTTCATTCCCATCGCTTAGAGAAAAATATGATCTACCAAACTCTGAGATATTTAGATATCTCCAAATCAAAAATTTCTATACACCATTCCTAAAGGGGGATACACCATTATCCCAATTATCCATTTTTGAATCAATCTGTACAAAAGATCCATTTGCTAAAGGTACAATTTCATCACTTTATAATCAATTATATGGAGTAGCAAATCTTAATAGACCCTCTTACGTTCAGAGGTGGGAGGAGGACCTGGGACGAACTTTAGAAGACACGGACTGGTCTAACATATGGCTCACATCTAAGTCATCTTCACCCAACATCTTAGCACTGGAGACAAATTATAAAGTCCTAACTCGCTGGTACCTTGTACCCGCTAGAGTGGCAAAATATTCACCTAATACCTCAGCTCTTTGTTTTCGAGGATGCCCAGAAATAGGCACATATTTACACATATGGTGGACGTGCCCAGTAATCCAAACCTTCTGGAAGGAAGTCTTCGTGATTGCATCTAAAATATTTAAAAAAATAATACAACCAGATCCATATTTAACTTTACTTAATCTAAAACCGGAATGGTTAACACTCTCTCAATTCAAACTTATGATCCAAATAATAACGGCTGCAAAACAAACAGTGGCCAAGGCATGGAAATCTCCTACATTGGTACTAGCAGAAACAATTCACAGAATGAATAATACAATGTCCCATGCTAAGATGGTAGCCATCGATCAAAATCAAATTCCAAAATTTGAAAAACTTTGGCATCCTTGGATAAAACAACAGTTCCTGTCAAACTTCAATGACTCTGTCCTGTTGTCATGGTAGCAGATTAAATGACTTACAGAGACACCCATTCTAAGGCTTCAAAGAGAACTAAAAAGAATAATAAACTGACGAGCGGGACAACCTTGTGGACCATACCTCTACCTTTCAACCCTTTTTCTTCTTTCTCTTTCCTTTTCTCCACCTTACGATTAAAGCTCATTATCAGAATTTATTTGACCTATATACACTCTACCTGTAAACAATATGTATAGTAGGTATAAATCATTTAAATACCTACAAAAGTAACTAAGGAAATGATAAATATCTTTAATTTAGGTTTACGTGAACCCAATATTTAATATTTGAAATTTCATGATATTTACCTATATAAACCCTACTGTAAAACAATGAGCTTACTTTATAGATCCTTGTAAACTTACTTTATGTATCTTTATAACATTGTATACTCAATAAACTTCTTTTGACAAGGAATTTAGGGGGACCCCCACGCATTTTTTTTTTAAACTTTGTTTAGGGGTTCCCCTGTGGGGAAATTCCATGCCGTTTTTATCAATGAACTTTTATGTGTATTGTCAGACCGACAATTCATTATAGCCGCGAGTAATTTTAAATTATTTTTTTCCCTTTAGAAATGACATTTTGTTGTCAGACTGTTCTAAATACGGGAAACATGCGCCCCTTTACAGGCAAACTATAGACACACCCCAGGTACGAAATTTAAAGGATTATTACACTTTTATTGTTTCACTTTAAGCATTATTAAAATCACTGCTCCCGAAAAAACGTCCGTTTTTAAAACTTTTTTTGCACTGATGCATGTCCCCTGGGGCAGGACCCAGGTCTCCAAACACTTTTTATGACAATAACTTGCATATTTACCCTTAAAAATTAGCACTTTTGATTTCTTCCATAGACAATTCACTATAGCCGACACCGCTATTACTTCATGACTTTTTTTTTTCCCTTTAGAAATGTCATTTTGCTGTCAGACTATTCTAAACGCGGGAAAAAAGCGCCACTTTACAGGCATACTATAGACACCCCCCAGGTACGAAATTTAAAGGAATATTTCACTTTTATTGTTTTACTTTAAGCTTTAATAAAATCACTGCTCCCGAAAAAACTGCTGCTTTTTTTTGCACTGATACATGTCCCCTGGGGCAGGACCCGGGTCCCCAAACAGTTTTTATGACAATACCATGCTTATAAGCCTTTAAAATGAGCACTTTTGATTATTCATGTTCGTGTCCCATAGAGTTTAACGGTGTTCGCGTGTTCGAACAAATTTTTTGCCTGTTCGCATGTTCTGGATGCGAACCGAACCGGGGGGTGTTCAGCTCATCCCTACTGAGAACTGATTGGTTCTGTAACGAATCAGACCACCACAGGCATGGGGGGGCATACAGGTACGTCCATTTGCGCACCCGTGTCATTCTGTCGACGTATATCGGTGTGCGGCGGTCGGCAAGTGGTCAATTATCCTCATAAAAAAAAATTCCACCATGCTCAAATATGTCTCAAAATGTGCCACCTTCACCTGGTCACTATGGTATATTCAGCTTAAAGGGTAAGTTCACCTTTGTACTTTTTTTTCTTCTAAATTTCAGCTCCCCTATGCACCAATATTGCATTCATGTACTTTTTTTGCAAAAATATCAAAGCTTTCCATTAAATCTACAGACACTTACCTTTCTTGTCCTAATCCACGTTTCCAGACATTTCCATTAGCAATGTCTTTCTTCCTGATCAGACTTTAGGTCATGACACAAGAAAGAGTTGACCAGCTGACCTCATTAGCACACACCCTGCATCAACCACCCACCCATTCCCAGGCGCACATTTTTTAAATGAAATGCAATCAATCAGTGATGGAGGCTGCTTGCTTGCTTGCTTGATATGGGGTTCTACTGCACATGCCTAGGAAGCAGGACCCAGACCAAGTATTTAGCGATCCCCACATATACCAACAAATAGCTCCCAGAACAGGAAGGCTACCATTGTAATAACATATGTGCAGCTCTCTTCAGTGGATGTGACATGTAGGAATTACATATAAGTTATAAGTAATGGAAGATTTCCTGTGCTGGGAACTGATTGCCGCTATCTGCAAATATTGCTTAAGGCTGGTCCTGCCACGAAATGCTGGGTCTGCACTCGGGGTAGCATAGAGTCTATGAGATAAGCCAAAATTATGCCATGCGCAGTAGTGACAGGAAGGTAATAACATTGCAATATTACCATGCTTGCGTATTAGCATTGATATTTAAAGGTGGGTCAAAGCCATATACAACAGCAATATTCAACAGGAAGCACATCCAAAGTAGTCTCTGCAGGTGAGTCTGTATTGCAATGGGACATGGCCTTCTATGTTCTGACCCCATCATCTCATACCACCTCCCCAACCTCTGACTCCTGCTGTGACTTACATAAGCCCTGTTTTCACCAGTCTGGTAGCTTACACCACCAACCCCTCTCCCTAATCCCTCCTGCTACCTGATAAACCACCAGCCTGCAACCACCTCTATCGCCACTACTGCACTAGCATCTTCTCTCCCCCACCTCCCCTCCTGGTCACCATGGTGCCTGCACTTCCCTTTTCTCCACTATGCATTCACCTATACCCAACCCCCCCCCATCTCGTATGCTCTTACTACCACAGCTGATCCCCATCCTCCACCTCACATGTGCCACACCTGCACACCAAGTCTCACCCTCTTCACAGCACCTGACCTTCTGCTCTTGCCACCTCTCCCGCATTTGCCACTGCACCAACGTCATCCTCTATGCTTGCTGACACTGACTAACCTGTGCCTCAGTACTCACCGTCACTGTACCAATGCGCACTTTTATGACTTCTGCCACTGCAGTGATACATCCTGGCATATTCAGCATGTTCACAAACAGACACTCTTTTGCTGATAAGCCACTTTGTGCAACAGAAATAATATAAAGAACATGTTTACATTTGTCCAAGAGTGATCTTCGGATAAGGTAGTGTGCAAATTTGGAATTTTAAGCCTCAATATTTTGGCACTTGGAATCCCTGAGACAGTTGTCATCTTTGGGTGGACTAACCCTTGAAGTCCAAGTGGAACAGCAAGAAACTGGGAATTATACTAACATTTCTTTACACCATGGAACTAAGAAACACAAGCAGTAGTGTTCCTTTAATCCTATGGTCAATGATGCATGAATTATCTAATTGCTCCCAGTGCATTGTGAGCACACCTTTCCTGTGATGGGGAGGTTCACAGTGTCTTCTACACAAAGTGGGTGACTATAGGCCACTGCAAACCCAAAACACAGTACAGTGAAAGCACACTTAACCTTTCTGGGTGTTTACCTTTTTGGATGATTATTAAATACAAGCATCCACAAACTTGTTCCATTAGAAATTTTGATTGTTTAAACAGTGTGTTCAGTAAAGAGTACAATTATTTGTGTGATATTATGTTCAGCTGATTGTGTTTGTCTATCATTATATAATATACATTGTCTATCTATTTTTATTTAAATGTACAGTTTATCAGACTATGTTTAGCAGTCATCCATGGAGAAATCTGGAAAGTTTCTAAAGGATTCCAAACATTTTCTCACATTGTGTTTTAGGGTAAAGCCTAGTACACACGGGCCGAATGTCAAAACGGCATCAGCCGGTTCGATAGAAACCGGCCGACATTTGGCCAATGTGTACTGGAGTCGATCTGACAGAAGCAGGCCGTTTGGTCACAGGGACATGACTGAAATAGGCCGATCAGCTTGCAATCAGCGTTTTCAGCCAATGGCTGAAAGCGCTAACTGGGTTGAACGAAAAAAAAAAGACTAGTGTGTATGAGTGTAAGAGTGGCTATAGATGGTCAGATGTTTTTGTGAGAAAGATGAATGGCAAGATATCTGCCCCTCAAACGAATTTCATGAGTGGCAGAATTGCTGTGAGGGAGAACAGGGTCCATTGGCCCCTCAATGGGGCAAAGTCAAGCCTGTACCTTTAGTAGAGAAATAGCCCCAAAGCATTATGTTTCCACCTCCATGCTTGACTGTAGGGATGGTGTTCTTAGGGTCATAATCAGCATTTTTTTTCCTCCAAACATGGCGAGTCATGTTAATGCCAAAGAGCTCAATTTTGGTCTCATCTGGTCACAGCACTTTCTCCCAGTCCTTCCCTGAATCAATTAGATGTTCATTGGCATGACTGTACATGTGCCTTCTTGAGGAGGGGGACTCGCCATGTTTGGAGGAAGAAAAATGCTGACTATGACCCTAAGAACACCATCCTTACAGTCAAGCAAGGAAGTGGAAACATTATACTTTGGGGCTGTTTCTCTGCTACAGACCAACTTTGCTGCATTGAGGGGCCAATGGATGGGGCCATGTACTGTAAAATTTTGAATGAGAACCTTATTCCCTCAGCCAGAACACAGAAGATGGGTCATGGATGGATCTTTCAGTATGACAATGACCCAAAACATACCGCCAAGGCAACAAAGGAGTGGTTCAAAAAGAAACACATTAAGGTCATGGAGTAGCCTAGCCAGTCTCCAGACCTTAATCCTATAGAAAATTTATGGAGGGAGCTGAAACTTCGAGTTGCCAAGAGACAGCCAAGAAACCTTAAGGATTTAGAGAAGATCTGTTAAAAAAAGAGTGGACCAAAATCCCTCCTGAGATGTGTGCAAACCTGGTAACTAACTACAAGAAACATCTAACCTCTGTGTTTGCCAACAAGGGTTTCTTCACCAAGTACGAAGTCATGTTTTGCTTGGGGATCAAATGCTTATTTTACTCACTGAACTGCAACTGAATTTATAACATTTGTATTATGAGTTTTTTTCTGGATTTTTCGTTGATATCCTGTCTCTATCATTTAACCACTTCAATCCCACGGACGTCATATGACGTCCTGGGCTTTGAGCAGGTATATCTGAATGATGCCTGTAGTTACAGACATCATTCAGATATTGCCGGTTTCAGCCGGTGAATCTCTACACCATAGGAATGATCATAGCGGCCGTTCCGCTGCTTGATCGTTCCTATGGGAGGCGAGAGGGGACGTCCCCCCCTCCCGCCGCCCTCCGGTGCTTGCTCCGACTCACCGTTACGATCGGTGAGGCGGAGAGTAGATCCGCCGGCGCCGGATGTAGATCATAGAGATTTCCGGCGGACCAGATGGTCCCCGGAGTCTCTATGATCGTCGGAGGCCGGGCGCGATGTTATGACGTCACGCCCGGCCTCTCCATTCAAAAAAACGGCGCCGCTTCGGCTGGGAAGCGGCGATCGTTTTATTTTTTTTTTTATTTCAGGCTTCCCAGCCTAGTGGTGAGATATGGGGTCTTATTGACCCCATATCTCACTATTAAAAGCACCTGACATGTCATATTGCTATTACAACATACAAGTACATATTTGGGGGGCACACCATACAATGCATTTAAATTCAAGATAGTGCTGCTGTAAGACCTATAAACAGTACAAAATATTTTACAGCGCACACATACAAGAATGACATTTCCTGCAGGGCTAGTTAAAAACACCTGAACACCTGAACATATTCAAAAAATACGGGGGTTTGGTCACACTATATGGTCATATAGTGCTAAGCCCACTTACTGCGACAAAGTACCCCGAATTAGTGGGTCCTACACTAGTAATAGAATGGAAGATCCTCTGTCTCAACCATGGGAGCTGAACTCCTCTATGTGGGAGAACTGAAAGGGATACATCCTAATCACTGGTGGCCACTAAATAGGAGGTAATGAGGAGGGGGAGGGGTGCTCCAGCCCAAAAACCTGGTCAGGGCCTATTACAACATACAAGTACATATTTGGGGGGCACACCATACAATGCATTTAAATTCAAGATGGTGCTGCTGTAAGACCTATAAACAGTACAAAATATTTTACAGCGCACACATACAAGAATGACATTTCCTGCAGGGCTAGTTAAAAACACCTGAACACCTGAACATATTCAAAAAATACGGGGGTTTGGTCACACTATATGGTCATATAGTGCTAAGCCCACTTACTGCGACAAAGTACCCCGAATTAGTGGGTCCTACACTAGTAATAGAATGGAAGATCCTCTGTCTCAACCATGGGAGCTGAACTCCTCTATGTGGGAGAACTGAAAGGGATACATCCTCTTGAATTTAAATGCATTATATGGTGTGCCCCCCAAATATGTACTTGTATGTTGTAATAGGCCCTGACCAGGTTTTTGGGCTGGAGCACCCCTCCCCCTCCTCATTACCTCCTATATAGTGGCCACCAGTGATTAGGATGTATCCCTTTCAGTTCTCCCACATAGAGGAGTTCAGCTCCCATGGTTGAGACAGAGGATCTTCCATTCTATTACTAGTGTAGGACCCACTAATTCGGGGTACTTTGTCGCAGTAAGTGGGCTTAGCACTATATGACCATATAGTGTGACCAAACCCCCGTATTTTTTGAATATGTTCAGGTGTTCAGGTGTTTTTAACTAGCCCTGCAGGAAATGTCATTCTTGTATGTGTGCGCTGTAAAATATTTTATATTGCTATTACAAGGGATGTTTACATTCCTTGTAATAGGAATAAAAGTGATCATTTTTTTTTTTTTTTCAAAAAAAGTGTCAAAATAAGAAAAATATATATATATAATTAACAATAAAAAAAAAAAAAATTTTTTAAAGCGCCGCTGTCCCCATGTGCTCGCACGCAGAAGCGAACGCATACATAAGTCCCGCCCACATATGAAAACTGTGTTCAAACCATACATGTGAGGTATCGCCGCGAACGTTGGAGCGAGAGCAATAATTTTGGCCCTAGACCTCCTCTGTAACTCAAAACATGTAACCAGTAAAATTTCAAGCGTCGCCTATGGGGATTTTTAAGCACCGAACAGTGGCGCCATTCCACGAGCGTGTGCAATTTTGAAGCGTGACATGTTAGGTATCTATTTACTCGGCGTAACTTCATCTTTCACAAAATGTTTTTTTCCCCAAAAAAACGTGTTTGAAAAATTCCTGCGCAAATACTGTGTGAGATAAAAAGTTGCAACAACCGCCATTGTATTCTCTAGGGTCTTTCCTAAAAAAACATATATAATGTTTGGGGGTTCTATGTAATTTTCTAGCAAAAAAAATGATGATTTTTACATGTAGGAGCAAAGTGTCAGAATTGGCCCGGTATTGAAGCAGTTAAAATACACCTATGATAAAAATGATAGACCCTTAATTTTTTTGTAAGTGGGCAAACTTATAAAACCTGCAGGGGATCAAATAATTATTTTCCCCACTGTACATTGATCCAGCTTGGACCTGGCAAAATAATAATTTATGCATGTGTTGATGGGCCAAGAATATGTATTATATATTATAAACATATGCTTCTACCCTCCATTTTTGATATGACAACACAGCTCTGCATTTTCAAGCATGTGTTGTCAACTTGTCAGCCCTACCTCTTTCATTTCTGATGGATTACACCAGCCCACTCCTCATCTTCCTCCCCTTCCTCATCTCCATAACTCCTCCTTGTGCACAGGCAGAGAGCACATGATTTCTGGCAGGATCAGCAGGTATTTTTTGCATTTATCAAACACATATACTGTAACAAAAACACTTTCAATGGTATATTTAGCAGACCAAAATGGAGCAAAAAACACTACAGTTACACACAGCTAATTGGTTTGATGGAAATATTTTATTTACAGTTTTTAGTAAATTGCCCACAAATCAGTTTGTCTGTGTGTTTCAGCACCTGTCAGACTGTTATTTCTCTTTCTGTCTTGCTGGTTTCTTGTTTCTCTTTATCCTGGGCTCTGGAAACATTCTGTCACTTAGTTGTTTTGCTTTTAGTTCACGTTCCAAAATTTCTCTTGGGAAGAGGCTCCCCTCGTCAAACACAGCTTTCAGTGCTAGAATGGTGATAGAATCACATTTACATTATTCATGTGGCTGGCAAGTATCCAAAAAGTCTTTATTAACACTGACGATTGCTAAAGTGACCCAGTTTTACATTGTTTTCCCCTCTCGTTGTTATCTTAGGCAATGTGACATTCTTATAAGACCAAGGGCAGGAGCAATTTACAAATGAGAAAAGCCTTTCAGTGACTACCTACAGTTACTGTGTACTTTCAGTCAACTGATCCTGATACATATTTCAGAATGTATTGTAATATAAACACTTATATGCAGGATTATCCTTTAAGAAAGATGTGAATCCTCATTTACATGACTTTTACAAAAACATACAAGGTGGATTTTCCAATAATCCATCTACACAAAGGTTTTTTTTTTGCCAATTAGATCTAAAAATCAGAGAACTCTTTGTTCTTTTAATGATCACCGAGACTGCAAGTTTTACCACAATAATTCTTTCTTCTGAATCCTGTTTTGAATTGTGTATATATAGGCTGGGTTTGTTAAAAGTTTTATTGCAACATTAAAGAGGAACTGCAGTCTGCTCACATAATTTGTAATAAAAACATCTTTGCCATTCTGACACTTCCCTCCAACCACTTTGCATATTATTTTACATATACTGTGATTCTGTACTTGCCAAATATGCTTCAGAAATCTCCCTCCATCTGAAGCCTGTTTACTTCCTGGATTTACACAGAGGCACACCTCCAGCTTTGCAGCCCTGCAGCTCTCATTGGCCCTCTTATGACTCACCAACCCTCTCTTCCTGGCAAACTCTCACGAGAGTGAGAGAGAGAGAGCTGTGCATTATGTCATAAGCTTTTTACCAGACAAGAAAGAGGAAGCGGGCTGTATAAGGTATTTACTGGCAGAACAAAATG
This sequence comes from Aquarana catesbeiana, assembly GCF_042186555.1. Taxonomy (NCBI): domain Eukaryota; kingdom Metazoa; phylum Chordata; class Amphibia; order Anura; family Ranidae; genus Aquarana; species Aquarana catesbeiana. Next base: position 216,206,497 of record NC_133327.1, read on the forward strand.
TTTTAGTACCCCAAGTTAAAACAAGGGCAGAAGATTTAATAGATGGAAAGTTTAAAAAATGACTGAAGGTCCGCTTTTAGTATTAAAAAAAAAAGGTGGGGTCTCTTGCGTTCACTACATTTTTATTCCCCTCAATTAGTTTAAATTGGAGTGAAACTAGGGCTAGCAGGTCACTAAACTCTTTTTGGTATGAAAAAGTTTTCCCTGTGCTGGCAGCCGTAAAAAGTTACCTTTTTAATTTCATTTTTTTATTTATTGTTTTTTATTTTTATTTTTCACTCTTAACAGTTCATCCTCATTTTCATCATATATATATATATATATATATATATATATATATATATATATATATATACCAGTGTATATATATATATATATATATATATATATATATATATATATGTTTTGTTTTTTTTTTTTTTTTTATTTATATTTCACATTCACTTTATTCACTCTCAGTCAAACATCAAGAACCAGTGTTTGCACACACTTGCCAGCCCTTTACACAATTGAGTGATTGCCGATGATGTTTAAATACTCCCCACACACATGAGATTTCCATCCCCATGATTAAGCTCTGGGGGGAGGAGCAAAATGCATTGGGGCATGGCCTGGTTGGAGTCCAGGCTGATGTTGTCACTCATCACCATCGTAGAACTACATGGATGTGTAGCATAAGGGATCACCTCTTTTCTTCTCCCAAGAAAATAAATCACAGACTACATTTGTGTGAGTGGAGCAACACTGTGGATTAGTTGGACAATGTTCTTTGGGATTTAATGGGTTGGAGTGAGGGAAATTTCTTATCAGGGTAATATTTTCTTGTTCAAATTTATAAAAGACAGATGACAAGGCAATCCCTATAAAGAGGTACATTGCATTACATAGTTAACCCTCAAGGTGTCATAAAGATTAGTTGAAAGAAAAAATAAGAAAAACAACAATCACAAGAAACGGTGTACATATTAGGCAGCAGCAGGTTCTGGTAAAAAGGCGAACAAAACCTGCCGTGTAGAAGTTAGCAGAGTGAAACCAGCTAAACTACAATTTTCTTACTGGTGTTATCACTGACAATCTATTAGAACTAGACTTAGCCTAGTGGTTTACCAAAAGCTAGAAGTAGGCTATTGTCAGGCTCTAAGAAAAATAGAAGTGTATTATAGAGAAGAAAAAAAGAAAAGAAAGAAAAGAGGTTCCCGCAATAAGCAGGGAAAGACCAGAATACATTTCCCAAGGAAAGTGTGAACACCAGCAGCCAGGAACCAACCAACTAATGGATAAGTATAAGTCACCATGAGTAACATTTTCAATTGAATTTCACTTTAAATGTATTTTTGCTAGAACGTTTTTCATGTGTACTATTCCTCTAGACAAATATCAGACAATGTTAGAACATGGTCAATTAATAGACAACCACAGAGACACACTATACAAAAGCTAAAGAGTCTAACCATAAACAATGTTGGGGGTAGTAGAGAGTTGCTGATGCATATAACACTGGTCCATGTAAGGCTATAGATTTTGACATCTAAGATATAGTGATGTCTATCAATAAATTGAATTCTAAAAGTTTTGTAAACTATACTGTTCACAAGTTAATGGAACTTGGGTAATGTTTCTAGCCCAATTGAGTTCACAAAAATATACTGTATATGCAATACGATAGGAAAACAACTAAAAACCTCCAATTTGATAGTATTACCTCCATATTCTTGCTACAGCAGTCATGCAGTGTCCAAAATGAACTGGTTCTCTAACAGGCACCTAGTAGGAACCAGAACTCTTAGTAATTCATACAGACCTGGTCGGAAACACATCCTCTTCCTCTCTATAATACTGTATGAGGACACAGGTGCTAATGGGTTAGGCTGGTACTCAGCTCTGCCAGCACAGACCACTGGAGAAGGGGGTAGGAAGGAATCTTATCCCTTAGAGAAAAGTATTTTAAACTACTTCCAAACAAAAATGAGTTACACAGGAAGTCTAGCACTAGAATTATTGCTCTCACTCTGACATTTGCGACTAAATCTCACCGTGTACATATGGTATGCGTGCAGAATCTACATGTGTGTTTGCATTAGTGTGTGAGCACGGGGGGAGGGGGGCACTTTAAAATTTGCCTGGAATGTATTTATTTATAATACTTAAAACATTTTCACTGTCCCTTTACATTTTTTTAAGTTCAACTTTATTGCTATCAAAAGGAATGAACATCCCTTGTGATAGCATGGGCAGTGACATGTACTCTTTACAGAGAGATCTGGGCTCTATTAGACCTCAGATCTCTCCTCTGCTCTCAAAAGCACCTGATCAAACTGAGATAGTTTTGATCAGTTGCTTTCCAAGCCAAAATCCTTGTTGTTTTTGTTTTGTTTTTTTTTGTCACAAAGGAGGGGTGGGTTGGGTACAGATCTACTTCCTTCTCCTCTGAACTCAGTCAGACAAAAAAAAGCAGTGGTATGAGCTTTCTGATTGCACCCGAGTTCTGGGGAATGGCGGCAGGCGGACATGGGGGCCCCCTGCTACACCCTGTAGAAATGGTCATGCTGCTCAGATCACTTTTACAAGAAAGTCCATCGCCAGCTCTAAAAAATGATACCTGGATCATGGCTGCAGCTGCTATAATGATACTGGTACTACTGTTTCCCAACAAAGACGTACATATAAATATGGCAGCCGGGAAGCAGTTAAGTAAAGAAACCACCAGATATTGCTGTCTGTGGTATTTCAGAGGAATATTTAGAGGGTTCACAGAAGGTATTACTTTTATTGCATAGGGCAGTACAGTGGCTTAGGAGTTAGCACTTCTTCCTCAGTTTAAAGCGACTTTAAAACCTTGTTTTAAAAAAAAAAAAAAAAAAAAAAAAAAGTAACAAACATGTTATACTTACCTACTCTGTGTAATGGTTTTGCACATAGCAGCCTGAACCCTCCTCTCCTCGGGTCCCACGCTGGCGCTCCTGGCTCTTCCCTTCTGTCGGGTGCCCCCCAGAGCAAGCAACTTGCTCTGGGGGCACCCAAGCAGGCTCACATACGGAGCCAAGACTCGGTACTGCCCCCTCTGTGTCCTGATTGGCTCACTGGCTGTGATTGACAGCAATGGCTCCCGTTGCTGCCAAAAACCAATCAGGAGTGCAAGTTCCTGGAGAGCAAGGCTCTCGTGGACATTGCTGGATCAAGATGGGGCTCAGGTCAGTATTAAGGGGGCTGAGGGAGTCTGCTGCACACAGAATGTTTTTTACCTTCATACATAGAATGCATGAAGGTAGAAAACCTTGTGCCTTTACAACCACTTTAAGTCCTGGTCAGGACTCCATCTGCATGGAGTCTGCATGTTCTCCATAAGGTTGCGGGGGTTTCCTCCCACACTCCAAAGACATGCTGGTAGGTTAATTGGCTCCTGTGTATAATTTCCCTATAGAAGCATAGTCTACAGAGCGTGCCCAAGGTGGCTGCCTCACCATCTGCCCTAACAGCAGGTAAAACGCTTTGATCCTCCAGGGAGAAAAGTACTATATTAATTAATCTACTTCTGCAACCAGTTACCAGTGTAGAAATATATCAAACTGAATTCAATAACAAGCAAGAGTACCTTGTGTTCGGGGAGGAGGGGAGTGAAACATGTAGGCTTCATTATCATGTGCTGTTCAATAGACTAAGCTGTTAGAGCCGGTGCGCTGTCATTAACTTTTAAAAGCAATCTGTCACTTAGTTTTTGCTGTCTTGTAGTGTCTGCATTAAAAATGACTTGACCAATTTTTCAACAGACTGAAAGTTTCTCTGGCTGACACTACCAATCTTTATCACTTTGTTGCACTTGTTGTTGTTCGATCACTAACTTCTCAGCTCAGCTGTCACAGTTAGGACTTGGATATGTCACATTGCTGCATTGTGCATGGGCAGCATAGGTTGTGCAGTTAAGAATAATAGGCACTGCAGCCTTTTCATCATTGCCTTATAAACCCTAAAAATATTTGTGTACATGTCACCTTTTTATCAATGCCGTATACAACCACAGTCCTTCATTTAAATCCCTTGGTGAGTGATGTGAGTGTTACAACTAGTTTTGAATTGGTAAATCATTTCTGTCTGCTTCTCCTAATTATAACAGCACTAACCTTCTTTCTTCCATAGAGGCAGGAGGAGGCTGATGGCAGACAATGTCAATAGCAGCTGAAAAGAAAATTGTAGATCTAGAACACATAAAAGTATTAAAGCCGAACTCCAAGCAAGCAGCTAAATTACACTTATGCCCCGTACACACGATCGGATTTTCCAACAACAAATGTTGGATGTGAGCTTGTTGTCGGAAAGTCCGACTGTGTGTATGCTCCATCGAACATTTGTTGTCAGACTTCCCGCCAACAAATGTTGGCTAGCAGGTTCTCAAATTTTCCGCCAACAAATGTTTGTTGTCGGACTTTCCGATCGTGTGTACACAAGTCCATCAGACAAAAGTCCACGCATGCTTGGAATCAAGCACGAGCCGGACATATAACTAGCATTCGTAACAGAGATATCGTCTTGTACATCACTACGTTCGTAATTGTTGGCCACCATTTGTGTGACCGTGTGTATGCAAGACAAGTTGGAGCCAACATCCTTCGAACAAAAATCCAGGGTTTTGTTGTCGGAAAGTCCAATCATGTGTACGGGGCATTAAAGTGGAACTTTAGTCAGAAAATTAAATCCTCCTATATCACTTGAGGCTGGCCCCTTTGGCAGAAATAATGTAAGACATTAACCCCTGCCCGCTGTCCGGCCCTTTAGGAGGTTCTAAATGCCAGGAGGCGGAGGTGGGCTTTCCGATGATGTGACCAATGTGATTGGCTTCCAGCCTTGCTCCCATGATGGCAGCTTTTGGGATCCCTCCTCCCCTATCTCATCCATCCATTTAAGGGACCATGGCTCCTCTGTATATGGACTTATAGACCATCACTCTCTATAAGAACAGCTTGGACTTTCCAAGACCCACATAGATGGCTAAGTACTACTCTATCTATTTGGGTGTTATAGGGCTTGGAAACTTTTCCTGATCAAAACTGATGGCTCCCACACTGGGTAATTATGAGTTACATACTACACAGTTGAATGAACTTTCCTAAGTGGATCTAGTTAACAAAGAGAGGGTATAGGGTGCCATGCCACAAGTTATATGAAGGCTATACGTGATGATATTGTCACCTCTCCCTGGGAGTTTTACAATTATGCTTAAAGCTTGATATAGGTGCCATAATTCACTCATGCTGCTAATATGGGGGTTGGTCCTACAACACATTTCATTAATGCACACCCTCACGAACTTTAAAGAGGAACTGCTGTATGCTTACATAATTTGTAATAAAAACATCTTTGCCATTCTCAAGCTTCCCTCCAACCACTTTATATATATATATATATATATATATATATATATATATATATATATATATATATATATAGTGATTCTGTACTTGCCAAATATACTGCCGAAATCTCCCTCCACTAAGTCTGGCCACAGCCATTTTAATTATGGGCAACTGAAGCTGCTGCCTGTTCATTTCCTGGATTTACAAAGACTCACAGAGGCACACCTCCAGCTCTGCAGCCCTGCAGCTCTCATTGGTCCTCTTATGATTTACCCCCCCCCTTCCTGGCAAATTCTCATGAGAGTGAGAGAGAGTGCTGTGCATGATGTCATAAGCCTAGGTTTATGACCAGACAAGAAACAGGAAGTGGGCTGTATAAGGTATTTACTGGCAGAAAAAAAATGTTTTACCATCCAAAGTTAAAACAACAAGGGCAGAAGATTTAATAGATGGAAAGTTGAAAAATGACTGAAGGACTGCTTTAAATGCTATTCAGCCACATGTATGGCCCATCAACACCGTTTATATGTGGGTTGTTCCTACTCTATATTTCATTGGAGAATTCCTTAGTGACCTTTGAATGACATCCAGCCACATGTTGGTCCCCGGAACACATCCTATCAAAGGATCTTTCCAGGAACTCAGAATAACATTCAGTTACATATAATTATCTAATCTTGAACATCAATATGGAGGAGAGGCTTTAATTGTGTGACCTTGTTCACATAGACTGTGCTCCCTACTGTGGTATACATACCTATGAACATTTTGAATTGCACAATTTTGTTCCTTTTTTTTTTGGGGGGGGGGTTACTCACACAATTTCATTGCAGCTGCCATGGTTGGGTTTTGTAATAATAGGTCAATTATGATTTGATTAGTTAGATAGTGGGTTTTTGTATGTTCTATGTTATAGGTGTTTTTTTTCTTTAATTGTTACATGCGTCAAGCTATTTTGCTGGGTCTCTTACATATATATCCAATTAGGGATATATCACACTTTTGCATATTGAGGTTGAGCTCAGTCTGGTTTTTATGATTTTTTTCTTCCTCGATGTGATTGGCAGTCACAGCAGTCACATGATCGGAGAGCACAGTAATGGCTTTACATATATGCATACGGCCCTCGGGAAGAGGTTGAAAATAAGTGCCTATACTGTTAAATCCAGTAATACACTGTCTTACCCTACTCTGCACATGCTCAGTTGCTCTCTATTTTTCAGTACTGTGCCAAATATCAGAGCCACTAGAGGATGATCTGCTAACAGCCTAAAGATTTACTGCTGCTCAGGAACTCTGGGCTTCAGGAATGACAGCCTCTGGCAAGAAGAAACAGGAATAATGCTGCAGACAATTTACAGCACACATTCGTTTTGGTAGCATAATTATTCATATGGAATGCCTGTTTCTTGCTAAAGAACATATTTTTTATGAAGTTATTATGGAAACAGTTCCACTTTAATATACCCAAATGTGATCTGTCTTATCTAGCAAAGATTTGTAATTCTGTCCAGCCACGTGTGACCTATACACCTCCCAGAAAGCACAGCCAGGAGGGGAAATTGGTGCTTCTATTAAGGCTTATGCATATTAGAGGTGCGCATCTTCACTGGTCTCAAGATTCGATTAGCATTATCTGGTCAATGATTCAATTCGATTCCGCGATGCATCACCATTGCTGCCGATGGTTTCTATCAAAAAAATTCAAGCATTTAAAAGAACTCCATTATTTTAATTTTATCTGCTTTAAAAAAAAAAAAAAAAGGACACTCTGCATGTAGCAGGACATGGAAGAGTCCAGGATACGAGGGAGGGGTAGGAAATGAAAGATGGAAGAATCCACGAATAAGAGAAATAAGAAAAGAAGGATGGAAGAGTCTGAGGATGGAGGAATCAATGGATAGAGAATGGAAGGCTTGAGGAGTCTGGAGGTAGGAACTGGAGGATGGAAAAGCATGGGAGTGGAGGAATCCCTGGATAGAGAATGAAAGGCTGGAGGAGTCTGGAGATAGGAACTGAAGGATGGAAGAGTCTGGGGATGGAGATGGAGGAATCCATGGATAGGAACAGAAGGATGGAAGAGTTCAGAGATAAAAATGGTGGTGGTGAGGGGGGGGGGAGAGACTGAAGGATGGAAGAATCAAGAGGAGGATGTTAAGATGGTCATCATGGAGTCCTGCAGGTGAAGAATATCAGAGGTAGAGGATTCCCCCGTGCTGTGTACATGGCAGGGTTGGGGTGTGATGGTCTTCTCCTGGAGTACAGGGTGGGGGATGTCATAATGCTTTCCGTATAAACATATATTATTAAATAAAAAGAGAATCTCGCTCAAAAAAATCTGGTGCACTACAGGGTACAGGCAATGCATTCAGAAAGAGAAAAACACACTGCTGTCGGAAGGACAGGAGTGATGGAATCTGCAGCTGCCAACCATCCCTGTGAAGTTCACCGTAGTGGCTCTGTGCTGGGAGTTCAGCTCGGGTTCCCTGTTTGCACATTCCAGCACACTAGGAGTTAACACAGAGGTGCGAACGGAAAAGCCGAACAGAACTCCCAGGACGGAGCCAGAACAAGTTGTAAGTAGAGTACAAACTCATATGTACTCTTACACGTGGTACACTAACTTTGTCTTACTGAATCCTGTCTTACAGTACATTAAGTGCCCCACTATTCATGCTTTTTAAAAAATATGTAGCTATATACAGCATTTTCGAGTGCCCCTCAGCGCTCATGTGAATGCCCGGCCCACGGGAGAAGATCGGCGGGCCGGTCAGTCACATAAGCTCTGAGGGGCACTCTGAAATGCAGTATATAGCTACATATTTTTTAAAAAGCATGAACAGTGGGGAACCTAATGTACTGTAAGACAGTATTCAATAAGACACAGTTAGTTTAACACGTGTAAGTAGAGTATGCTGGGAACGCTCTCCCAGGAGAGATAGGGCAAGTCCGGATGACGTCATCCGCCAATCGATTAGGCCGATCATAGCATCGATGAAGAATCATGGATAGCTAAATTGCGAGGCATTGATGCTACGATTATATTCAACACCCCTAATGCATATGGGTGGTTTGGCTCATATAATGTTTTAGACCACAAGAGGACATAGGTGAAGCATACAGCCTATTGTTAGCAGCTTGTCAAAATCAATGATAGGCTGAAAAATGCTGCAAGTGGTACTCATGTTTAAGGCCATATGCATATAGGAATGTATGCCCTAAATGCGCAACTCCTGTAAATTTCTGTGTATATGGGCCCTAAATCTTACAGTTCTTCTCACGACCCCAGGCTGTAGCTGGAAAATGAAGGGAAAAGTAGCAGACTTTGTCACTCTACTCTCTCCCCCTATCAGCATGCTTTTTGGACTGCAGCACAACTAAATTACTCCTTGTGCTGCTTATCTTGCAATCCTAAAATTGTACGAAAAATACCACTTTCAATGCAAACGTACAATAATCTGATCATTAGTACAGAGCTTTCGATAGCCGATCATGACAGTTCATCCGATATTATCCGATCGGACAAGCGTGAACATTTTCCTCATACGATTTTCGTTTAGTCAGTGTCATTTGAAAATACAATACAAATACACCACAACACATGACATCACTTCTGATTTTTTTTTTTTCTGTCGTACAAGAATTTCAGTGACTTTAGTAACCTATTCAATTTCTACTACGACTAGTAAGCGAAAAAAGTCGGACGATCTGTCGTCTGATTTTCGGATCGTGTGTATAAGGCTCCGTTCACATCTAGACTTTGTAATTTTACAGGTGTTTTTCGGCTGTTTTTTCTGACGTTTTTGCAGTGTTTTTGCAGCGTTTTTGTACCGACGTTTTGAAGTTTAAAAGGTCACCAATGTAAAAGCATTAAAACGCCTGTAATCTGCCAAAAAAGAACTCCTGTACTTTTTTTGAACAACGGGAGTTTTGCTTTAGGTGACAGAATGCTCAGATATGAACATGGGGCCATTGAAATTAATGGGATTTGTCTTGGGCATTTTTAGAGCTGAGGCTTAGAGCAGAAAAACGCCCAAAAACGCCTAGGTGTGAATGGTGCCTCAGTTACAGCAACAGTTTTGTTCCTTTTGGGATAAAGATTTTACATGATTAAATACAAGCTGATCGTTCTAAGCAACCCTGTCAATGGTAAATGGTTTGTTCCACTCATCAACTGCTACATTTGCAAGACAGCTTGTTCTATTGAAAAACAACAGACTTAATGGCAGAATCACCAGGTGAAAATAAAGGAAAGAAGGCCTAAAAAAGAAACAAATACAGCCATCACATCTAAGAATTGGTGAGCTGCAATATATTAAATGTTTGCTTTTGGGTTTAAAGTGGTTGTAGTCAGGTTTTTTTATCCTAATGCATTCTATGCATTTAGATGAAAAAACCTTCTGTGTGAAGCAGCCGCCCTCAGCCTCCCTAATACTTACCCGAGGTCCACCTCTATCCAGCAATATGCACGACTGCCTCGGCTGTCTGGGACTCTATCTCCTAATTGGCTGAGAGACAGTTATTGGCTCCACTGCTGTCAAAGACAGTTAGCCAATCAGGAGAGAGAGGGCCTGGGCCGAACCACGGCTCTGTTTGAATGGACACACACAGCTGTGGCTTGGCTCGGGTGCCCCCATAGCAAGCTGCTTGCTGTGAGGGCACTTGATAGGAGGGAGGGGCTAGGAGTGCCTGAAGAGGGACCCGAGAAGAAAAGGATCTGGGCTGCTCTGTGCAAATCCATTTCACAGAGCAAGTAAGTATGATGTGTTTGTTATTGTTAAAGAAGAAAAAAAATAGACTTTTCAATCACTTTAATACCACTTTAAAGTGATTATAAAGTCAGAAAGTTTTTTTTTTTATCTTAATGCATTCTATGCATTAGGATAAAAAAGCCTTCTGTGTGCAGCAGCCCCCCTCAGCCCTCCTAATACTTACCTGAGCCCCATTTCTATCCAGCGATGTCCACGAGTGAATTGGGCACTCGGGACTCTCCCTCCTGATTGACTGAGACACATAGAAGAGGGTGGGATATATTAGGCAGCAAAGTGAATATGTTGTCCCTTAATGCTTACCAGGCCTTTTCTGGAACTTTTTCTTTACAAGTTTAAATTAGTATTTTTTGCTAGAAAATTACTTAGAACCCCCAAACATTATAATTTTTTTTTTAGCAGAGACCCTAGAGAATAAAATGGCAATCTTTGCAATATTTTATGTCACATTGTATTTCTGCATCGGTCTTTCAAATAGAGAGTATCTATTTACAAAGAGTAAATAGATACCTAACATGTCATGCTTTAAAATTGCGCACGCTCGTGGAATGGCGACAAACTACAGTACTGAAAAACCTGCATAGGCGACGCTTTAAAGTTTTTTACAGGTTACCTGTTTAGAGGTACAGAGGAGGTCTAGTGGTAGAATTATTACTCTCACTCCAACAATCGTGGCAATACATCACATGTGTGGTTTGAACACTGTTTACATATGTGGGCGCGACTTATGTATGCGTTTATTTCTGCGTGCGAGCATACAGAAAAGGGGCACTTTACTTTTTTTTTTCTTATTTTATTTTGCTTTTTATTTTTTATTTTTACACTGTCTCTTTATTTATTTGGATCGCTTTTATTCCTATTACAAGGAATGTTAAAGGAATTCTTAATAGACACTGGCCTATCCTGGCTGAAGACAACGTAATCAGACTATTAATATAAGGCCAGCCATTACCTTTAGACGAGCTGCCTCATTGAAGGACAAATTCGTGAGTAGTGAATTTTGTGACGGGAAAAGCAATCCATGTCGACAAGGTGGCACATTCCTCTTTGGTGGATGCTCCTACTGCACATATATGCTAGGTAAAAGTCAACCAATTCTTCCCAGTGGCGAACCTTTAAATTTAAACACTTTGCCAACTGCCGCACACAAGGGGTAGTGTATATTATTACTTGTGATTACGGATCGTTCTATGTTGGTAAAACCAAACAAGAACTTTGGCAAAATCTATATAGACAAATTCGCTGCATGCAAACATGCAACCCAGATTTACCACTTGGAATGGCACGTTACGAAGGTCCAGGGCAAATTTACAAAAATTAAAGTCATAGCGTTGGATAGTATTCATATACCGCAAGGAAAAGGGGCTTGGGATAAAATACTGTTACAGACGGAACAGAGATGGATATACAAATTTAAGGCCACCTCCCCTCGAGGGCTAAATTACACGATCACCTTTAAACCTTTGTTGCAGCGGTAAAAGGACTGAATATATACCTAATTCTTTTTTTTTTTTGATGCTCAGGTAGTTATTATTGTTACTTTCAATATTTACTTATTTTCTCAGTTTGAAGAATCTTAATTTAATGCACACATTTTCCAAGGTAATTTTGCAATATTCAATTTAATTTTGGCAGCAATGCTGCGACTCCAGGATGGGTTATGTGCTGTTGTTGCTGTTCAGTGTTGGCTCCTGGGGTTTTCCAGGCCCCCCAGCACAGACATGGGGGGTTGTGTCTGTCCTTAGGGATGAGCACCCCCCTCTTTATGCCTACCCACTGGGTACTTGTGGGCAGATTTGGCCTGTTTAGTAATGACTGTTTAGTAATGAAATGCCCCTATTTTTTGATTCGGCTATTTAGAGTGATATGCCTCTATTGTCCCTTTGTGATGACCGTTGATCCTCTGTGGGACCTGGAGCCTGTTTCAGGCTGATATCTGAGCGACACACACTACTTAGCCATTCTTGCTGGTCTGGACATTTGGTTACATCCATATTCTGTAAGTGTAAAATATTTTTTGATAAATACTGTACGAGATAAAATATTATCTAATTTGATGTAGTAAAATAAATTTTGTTTAGTATTTTTTTCCTTTTTTCTTTGTTTCTATATGTATGTACGATTGTTTCCACTTTTTTATCCCCTGATGAAGACTTTGCATAAGTTGAAACGTATTCCTGCTCCTTGCATGTTTTAGCAGGAACATTTCACAGATTAGGAAGTGAACTGTATAGACCAGCTATTTTTTAACATTGTTAAATAAAGATTTCTTATTTTTATTTATATGTTCTAATTTTGTGATTTCTATTGCTGCAACAAAGTCCCATGGGAGATATCTTTCCAATTAATCTATTCTATTAGAGACGGAGCAGCTAGCTCTCCCATAATACAATAGCCACCCACTGTTTTTTATTACAAGGAATGTAAACATCCCTTGTAATAGAAATAAACATGACAGGTCCTCTTTTTGACCTCATATTTCTCATTTACCCTTAAAAGCAAAAAAAAAAAAAAAATTTAAGCCTGAGAGACGGAAGTGACGCCAGACGTTGCTCCAGTTCTCCAAAGGCATAGAGCCGAGTGGGGGCTATCTTACCCTCACTCGACTTCCTGCCCAGGCATCAGAGGGATCAGATTAGCTCCAGGCTTACCAATGGTTCTGGTAAGCTCGGAGATGACCAGGAAGCGGTGGGGGGGGGCACCTCTCCTGCTGCCTGTAAAAGTTATTATGTGCTGAATCTGCCACTAGGACCACTTTTATCTTGTAGAAAATAGCCCACAGTGAAAAATGATACCAGGGTTATGGCAGTTAGCTGTTGCCATAACAATGGTATTTAACCTCAAAGGAATGGCGTAACTATACTTTCGGCGGTCAGCAAGTGATTTAGTTGCTGTGCTAAAAAGCAGACAAAATGGGCAAGCTTAAGTATTTGAGCTACTCTGACAAAGAGCAAATTGTAATGTCAAAGCAACTCCATAATTGCAACTCTTGTGGGATGTTCCCAGCCTGCAGTGGTTAGGACATACCAATAGTAGTCCAAGGAAGTAAAACTGGAAAACCAGTGACAGGGTCATGAGTGGCCAAGCCTCACTGATTCACGTGGAAAGTGAAGGCTGGCCTGTTCAGTCCAATCAAATAGTAGAACTACTATAGCTCTGATTGCTGAGAAAGTTAATGCTGGTTCCAACAGAGAGGTGTCAGAATACACAGTGCATCATAGTTTGTTTTGTATGGGGCCGCAGACTGACAAGGGTGCCCATGCTGACCTGTGTCCACCCCAAAGGTGCTTACAGCGGACACATGAGCATCAGAACTGGGCCATGGAGCACTGGAAGATGGTTTCCCCAAGGTGTTGACTTGACCTCCAAATTTTCCAGATCTCAATCCAATCGGATGTGCTGGAAAAACAAGACCAATCCATGGAGGCCCCACCTTTCAACTTACAGGGTAAAGGATTTTCTACTGTTGGCTGGGTACCAGATACCACAGCATACCTTCAGAAGTCTTGTGGAATCCATGCCTCGATCGGTTATAGCTGTTTTGGCTGTAAAAGGGGGACCTACTCAGTATTAGGTGGGTGGTTATTTTATGGTGAGCAGTCATAATATTATAGATTTTCATTGTATATACAGTATAAATATATACATATACTGTATATACAGACTAGCATTGCCAATTATCTAGGTAGTGGCTGCATTCCTTTTTAATTTTCAGACCAAGAACATTTTTGGCAAATACAGAAAGGTCCTGTTGATCTTGCCAGAAATGTTTTGTTTTTGTCTTTTCCCGTGAGCTTAAAGTGGTTGTAAACCCTTTACAACCACTTTTTTGCTAGAGGTAAGTCTATAATTAGGCTTACCTGTAGCTACACTGGATATCTCCTAAACCTTCACGGTTTAGGAGATATCCCCTGTGTTTGTATGTGCCGGGGTCATCGGCACATGTGCACTGAAGAAAACTGAAGCAATATGTGCCGTTGCTGCAGTTAGACTGTGCCGTTACCGGCGGCTCCTGCACACATGTGCAGGAGTGAAGTCATCGCGGCTCCGGCCAATCACAGTGCCGGGGTCTGCGATACCCGGAGGTAACTCTGGGAGCGATGTTGGCCACTGGAGCGGTGAAAGAGGATGGCTTCGATCTCAAGTATGTAATTCATAATGAGCTAGTATGATATGCATACTAGCTCATTATGCCTTTGTCTTGCAGGGTTTTTTTTTTGTTTTTGTTTTTTTAGGGTTTACAACCACTTTAAAGGAAAGAACAAAAAACATATCTTTATTATACCATAATCTCAATATTTGCCACTTCCTGTGAGCCTAAAAGTAGGGAAAAACAATGCTATCTTTGTCCACTGCTAGTCCCACCAATCTACCATGTAATGGAGATAAATAAAGGCAGACATGTTTCAAGTCCAGCTTGAAAATTTTTAAATTAAGTTCCTGTACCAAAAACACTCCAGTATTACTATAGAAATTTTATTAATACTTACTTTCTGAGAATGTAGGGGCTTCCACAACTTTAGGACATTTATCTTCTGTCTTTTCTCCGAAGTATTTGTCAGGATTTATAATAAAATCTGGTTTACTAATTTCTAAAGTATCCTCCAGAGCATCTATGTTCAACAAGCTGAAGGTACCTGCAGTAATTCAAAAACATAATAAATATTTATGTGTAGATTTTTCTCCATTTGATGTAAATCAAAACATTACCAATATCAAGTTTAATATCCTACTTGCATTTGCAAGTTTTCCCTGTGTGGGTTGCTCTGGCTTTTCCAGTTTCCTTCCACAATTAAAAAATGTGCTAGCTTGAAAGCTATCTAAATAATCCCCACATAGTGGTCCTGATTTACAAACCAATCGTTCTCAACCTTATTTAGACCAGAGCCCCATAAAGCCATAAAACTTTCCATGCCCAAACAGTTAAAAAAAAAAAAAAAAGTTTATACTCACACAATAAAAGGCATGGAAATACAAAATACTGTATGTATTCAAAATTCTGGAAGGCTCTGGATGGGGCTGGGTGTCACGGTTGGGAGATGAAGGTTCTAGAGCGGGTTAGAAGAGTCTGCAGTAGACTTGGTGGCCCTGTAGGGGATGAGGTCTATAGAAAAAAGAGCAGCAGGCAACTGTGGTGGATGGAGTCTCTAGAGGGGGCTACAGTGCTCTCTAGGAAGCTGGGGGTTCTGCAGAGGAAATATGGGAGACTGGAGGGCAGGCCCGGACTGGGACAAAAAATAGGCCCGGGCATTTTAGACTGAGCAGCCAATTTTTCCATGTACCGGGGGGGGTGTATCGGTCCTCCACGCTGTAATGTGCAGGAACACTGATATAAATATAAAGGGGACTGCACTGTAATGATTACCCCCCTTACATCAGAGTCCACACAGAGGTCCCTTACATCAGAGTCCACACAGACCCCCCTTACATCAGAGTCCGCACAGAGGTCCCTTACATCAGAGTCCACACAGACCCCCCTTACATCAGAGTCTGCACAGAGGTCCCTTACATCAGAGTCCGCACAGACCCCCCTTACATCAGAGTCTGCACAGACCCCCCCTTACATCAGAGTCCGCACTGAGCCCCTTTACATCAGAGTCCGCACTGAGCCCTCTTACATCAGAGTCCGCACTGAGCCCCCTTACATCAGAGTCCGCACAGACCCCCCTTACATCAGAGTCCACACAGACCCCCCTTACATCAGAGTCTGCACAGAGGTCCCTTACATCAGAGTCTGCACAGACCCCCCCTTACATCAGAGTCCGCACTGAGCCCCTTTACATCAGAGTCCGCACTGAGCCCCCTTACATCAGAGTCCGCACAGAGGTGTCTTACATCAGATTCCGCACTGAGCCCCCTTACATCAGATTCCACACTGAGCCCCCTTACATCAGAGTCCGCACTGAGCCCCCTTACATCAGAGTCCGCACTGAGCCCCCTTACATCAGAGTCCGCACTGAGCCCCCTTACATCAGATTCCGCACTGAGCCCCCTTACATCAGAGTCCGTACTGAGCCCCTTTACATCAGAGTCCGCACTGAGCCCCCTTACATCAGAGTCCGCACTGAGCCCCCTTACATCAGAGTCCGCACTGAGCCCCCTTACATCAGAGTCCGCACTGAGCCCCTTTACATCAGAGTCCGCACTGAGCCCCCTTACAGAGTCCGCACAGAGGTGTCTTACATCAGATTCCGCACTGAGCCCCCTTACATCAGAGTCCGCACTGAGCCCCCTTACATCAGAGTCCGCACAGAGGTGTCTTACATCAGATTCCGCACTGAGCCCCTTTACATCAGAGTCCGCACTAAGCCCTCTTACATCAGAGTCCGCACTCAGCCCCCTTACATCAGAGTCCGCACAGAGGTGTCTTACATCAGATTCCGCACTGAGCCCCTTTACATCAGATTCTGCACTGAGCCCCCTTACATCAGAGTCCGCACTGAGCCCCCTTACATCAGATTCCGCACTGAGCCCCCTTACATCAGAGTCCGCACTGAGCCCCTTTACATCAGAGTCCGCACAGAGGTGTCTTACATCAGATTCCGCACTGAGCCCCCTTACATCAGATTCCGCACTGAGCCCCTTTACATCAGAGTCCGCACTAAGCCCTCTTACATCAGAGTCCGCACTAAGCCCTCTTACATCAGAGTCCGCACTCAGCCCCCTTACATCAGAGTCCGCACAGAGGTGTCTTACATCAGATTCCGCACTGAGCCCCTTTACATCAGAGTCCGCACAGAGGTGTCTTACATCAGATTCCGCACTGAGCCCCCTTACATCAGAGTCCGCACAGAGGTGTCTTACATCAGATTCCGCACTGAGCCCCTTTACATCAGAGTCCGCACTAAGCCCTCTTACATCAGATTCCGCACTCAGCCCCCTTACATCAGAGTCCGCACAGAGGTGTCTTACATCAGATTCCGCACTGAGCCCCCTTACATCAGAGTCCGCACTGAGCCCCCTTACATCAGATTCCGCACTGAGCCCCCTTACATCAGAGTCCGCACTGAGCCCCTTTACATCAGAGTCCGCACTGAGCCCCCTTACATCAGAGTCCGCACTGAGCCCCCTTACATCAGATTCCGCACTGAGCCCCCTTACATCAGAGTCCGCACTGAGCCCCTTTACATCAGAGTCCGCACTGAGCCCCCTTACATCAGAGTCCGCACTGAGCCCCCTTACATCAGAGTCCGCACTGAGCCCCTTTACATCAGAGTCCGCACTGAGCCCCCTTACAGAGTCCGCACAGAGGTGTCTTACATCAGATTCCGCACTGAGCCCCCTTACATCAGATTCCGCACTGAGCCCCCTTACATCAGAGTCCACACAGAGGTGTCTTACATCAGATTCCGCACTGAGCCCCCTTACATCAGAGTCCGCACAGAGGTGTCTTACATCAGATTCCGCACTGAGCCCCCTTACATCAGATTCCACACTGAGCCCCCTTACATCAGAGTCCGCACTAAGCCCTCTTACATCAGAGTCCGCACTCAGCCCCCTTACATCAGAGTCCGCACAGAGGTGTCTTACATCAGATTCCGCACTGAGCCCCCTTACATCAGAGTCCGCACAGAGGTGTCTTACATCAGATTCCGCACTGAGCCCCCTTACATCAGAGTCCGCACAGAGGTGTCTTACATCAGATTCCGCACTGAGCCCCCTTACATCAGATTCCGCACTGAGCCCCCTTACATCAGAGTCCGCACTAAGCCCTCTTACATCAGAGTCCGCACTCAGCCCCCTTACATCAGAGTCCGCACAGAGGTGTCTTACATCAGATTCCGCACTGAGCCCCCTTACATCAGAGTCCGCACAGAGGTGTCTTACATCAGATTCCGCACTGAGCCCCCTTACATCAGATTCCGCACTGAGCCCCCTTACATCAGATTCCGCACTGAGCCCCCTTACATCAGATTCCGCACTGAGCCCCCTTACATCAGAGTCCGCACTGAGCCCTCTTACATCAGATTCCGCACTGAGCCCCCTTACATCAGATTCCGCACTGAGCCCCTTTACATCAGAGTCCGCACAGAGGTGTCTTACATCAGATTCCGCACTCAGCCCCCTTACATCAGAGTCCGCACAGAGGTGTCTTACATCAGACTCCGCACTCAGCCCCCTTACATCAGAGTCTGCACAGAGGTGTCTTACATCAGATTCCGCACTGAGCCCCCTTACATCAGAGTCCGCACTGAGCCCCCACTTACTGTAAGGGGGAGCTCTGTGGACTCTAATGTAAAGGGGAACACTGGATTAAGGGGGTCTCTGCTCACCAAAGTCCCCCTCTTGTATCAGAGTCCACAGAACACCCCTTAAATTAGTTTTATATACACAATGGAAGGCAGGAGAGAGGGTGAGCTTACTCACCCCAGGATGAGGCTCCGGAGCGGGCTGCCTGCAGCTTTTAAATCTTCCTTAATTCACCACCAGGGATGTGTGGGCAGGGCAGACGCAGGGAGTGTGGGCGGGGCAGACGCAGGGAGTGTGGGCGGGGCAGACGCAGGGGGTGTGGGCGGGGCAGACACAGGGGGTATGGGCGGAGCAGATAGAGTAGAGGGGCGGGAAGAGGAGGAGCAGTGAAACTGTCAGCGTTGGCTGAGCTGTGTGTGAGAGAGACACACAGCTCAGCCGCTCAGCCAAGCAGCTGCTATTGTAGTTGCGCCGGAGCCCAGAGATGACACAGGCACGGCCGCATAGCGGTGGGTGAGCGGCGGCCGTGGCCTGTGTTAACCCTGTCCAGGCCGCGGGCGCCGCTTACCTCCCGCTGTGCGGCCTGATCATCAACAGGCTATGGAGCTGGAGGTCCCAGCCCACCGGGCAAATGCCCGGTCTGCCCTATGGCCAGTCCGGGCCTGCTGGAGGGCATTGCAGGGGTTGGGGGGGCACTTTGGGGCATTGTTGGGGGCATTATGAAGGGCTGGAGGCACTATGAAGGTAGCCAAGCACTGTGGGGACTGAAGGCTCTTAGGGGGCTATAGGAGGTTAGGGGGTCTGCAAATATCTGTACGTGCAGGAGGAGGGAGGCAACAGCCTGGCGGTTGAGAACTACTGTACTAACTAAAGCATCCTCCGAGGTAGGTGCTAGAAGAGAGTATCGTTTTTTTTGGTCTTTCTGCTTACCAGGAAGATGGCCAGGTAAAACTTAGAGTGCCCTCTGCCTACCAGGGAGCAGAATCTATTGGTTAGGTCTGCTCATTGTGCTTAGGTGCAGCTCAGCTTGTTTGACTGTCCCCCACTGGTCCAATAGGGAGGCATATTGGACAGTGGGAGGGGACCTGACAAATGAGTGCACAGACTTTGTTACAGTCCTGGCAATTAGCAGAGGAAAAGTGCTGCATTTCATGCTGAGATACTGTATAAAAGCCCAGGACACAAGTGCTTAGAGTTAGTTGAGTCAGAGAGCAGAGTCCAGGAGAGAGGGGGCGGCTGTCCTCTCCTCCATGGAGGCGGTCGTATGGCCTTGAGTGGTCAACCCAAGGGCCCAGGAAAGTCAGAGTAAAGCTGAACCCAGAGGTCCTGCAGAGGTGACTGGAAGGGAGACACCAGGAAGGATCTGATTCTGCCTACTGTGAGTACAGATCTGTGTCTATGAGGCCTGCCAAGTGAGGGCCAACCCCTTTAGCTAGAAGAGTCAGTGGTCGGGTGTCAGTAAAGGGCATACTAGAAAGTATCCTGAAGATTATGTAGTGCATCAAGTCGGCTGCTAGTGAGAGCAAGAAGACTTAATCCCTCCATACATGTGGCAGTATGGTTAAAGCAGTGGGACTGCTTCCACAAATAATGCGGTGATGCCAAGTGCAAGTTGTTCTTATCCACTGTGAATATTTTAAGTTGGAGTATCCCACTAAACCCTTTTCCCATCCAAGTTTGAAAATAAAATACAAAAACACAAATACCCTGTACTGGTCATTGAGTTTCGAGCAAGCGGGAGTAAGGGTGGGACAAGAAGAAACCCTTAGCAACCAGCTGCAGGTAACCAGAGAGAGGCCTATGAAGTCAACATCCAGCAAGCCCTACGGGGATAGTGCTTCATAACCATATGTGTGTATGCCATTGCAACAATGTGCAGGTGGAGTAGACTGAACAACATACTTAAATACTCACAGTATTTACAATGTACATGCGAATGTATGCAGATAAACACGTACCAGTCACGGAAAACATATGGCAAAATTCACTAACAAATATGGTTTTGCTTAGGACTTTAAACACCATCATCTAAATGTACACTAGCTAAGTGATGGGTATCTAAAAGAGAATGGGCAATGTGGGGCAGGAAAAAAAAACTGGGTTAAGGTGAGATCTGTTATTTTACATGTGCATTTCATGTAGGAACAAAACTGCATGAAGAATGCACGGATATCATGAAAGGTAATACGCAGATGTGCAGGCTCTGACTATGGCAAGCACGTTTCATACACTGCTGGTTTCTAATGATAAATACCAGTACTTGTTGGGGAAGAACCAGTTAATACCAGCAGTTCTTACAGGGGTAGCACTACATCTCTTTTATTTGTTAAGCTAGAATCCTAACATGCATATTCTTTAGTGCACTTTATTGATATAAAAGGTAGAAAATATTTTTATGTATTTTGCACAGATGACTGAAATTACTGTAGCTGAATGAATAAGGCTACATTAAATGAACACTTTGCACTTTATTCCTTTACCAATTGTGTATCATTGTGGTCGATTTACTAAAGAATAGAGGCAGTTAAAGTATAACTAAACCTAGAACAAGAATGCAGTATATATGGGGGGAGGCCAGGATCTGGGGGTCCCCTTGGTAAAGGGGGCTTCCAGATTCCGATAAGCCACCTGCTCGCATACCCCCACAACCACCGGGTAAGAGTGGTTGTGGGGGTATGCGACCTGGGGACCAGGTGCTTTGGGGAGCTACTCCAAAGCACCCTCCCCATGTTGAGGGCATGTGGCCAGGTACTGTTCAGGAGGGGGGCGCTCTTTCGTCCCCCCCTCTTTTCCTGCGGCCTGCCAGGTTGCGTGCTTGGATAAGGGTCTGGTATAGATTTTGGGGGGACCCCTATGCCATTATTTTTTAAATTTTGGCACAGGTTCTTCTTAAAATCCACACCAGACCTGAAGGGTCTGGTATGGATTTGGAGGGGACCCCTACGCCTTTTTTATTAAAATTTGGTGCAGGGTTCCCCTTAATTTCCATATCAGACCTGAAGGGCCTGGTATGGATTTTAGGGGGACCCCCACGCATTTCTTTTTTACATTTTGGTTCGGGGTTCTCCTTAATATTCATACCAGACCCAAAGGGCCTGGTAATGAACTGGGGGGAACCCATGTTCTTTTTTGCAATGAGTTTTATCTATATTGCCGTGACCCGACAATTTATTACAGCCGCGATCAGTTTTAAATGACAATTTTTCCTTTAGAAATGTCATTTTGCTGGGGTACTGTTCTAAACACGGGGAAAATGCGCCACTTTGCAGGCATACTATAGACACCCCCCACGCACGATATTTAAAGGAATATTTTACTTTTTTTGTTTCACTTTAAGCATTAAAAAAAAAACTGCTCCCAAAAAAATGGTCGTTTTAAAAAAAATTGCATTGATACATGTCCCCTGGGGCAGGACCCAGGTCCCCAAACACTTTTTGTGACAATAACTTGCATATAAGCCTTTAAAATTAGCACTTTTGATTTTTCATGTTGGTATCGCATAGACTTTAACGGTGTTCATGTTCTGCCAAATTTTTTGCCTGGTCTGGTGCGAACCGAACTGGGGGTGTTCAGCTCATCCCTACCAAAGGGTCCTGAAAGCCCTGATCTTGGAAAACTTCCTGGCTGAGGATATAGACCTGAGAGAGATTATCATTATGGTTCAATACTTCAATGATGAAAATTATTAAACTTAGCGCTGCTCCTATACAAAATCATGTGATAGTAATGTCCATATCCGAAAAGGGAAACACACACAGCAGAAAGTTCATATAAGAATACCTGTGGTGGAAATTTTGGAATGATAGAACACACCAGACCAGACTCCTTGTGTGAGTGAGGCCACCACCGACACTAATACTGCTTCGTTCACCTCAATATGTTGACCTCTGTCACCACAGAAAGGTCAAACACGCGGTTTCCCACTTACATGGGGAGGAAGAGAAGGTGGATGCTAGCCAGTCTATGGTCTCTCAGATGTTAAAAAACGTCATCCCGTTATCATGAAAACATTAAGAAATAAAATCTAAAGTGCTCTCTGTATGTGTGGACATGCTTTTATTAAAATGCAACTTACAAGATCCTTCGTCCTAAAATTACCGCCGGGTGGCTTTCGGTATAACACGATCCGATCAGATGGCAGCGAGTGACGTCAGCAGAATATGGCTTCTCCTCCTGTACGCATCATGTCCTATGGGACTTCGTCAGCGGGAGGAGCCAAGGCGTCACCCGATGGATAAAAAGAGAGCGTTATCATAGAAACTGCAGAGGAATGTTTATTCCTCTGCGGCTGCGCGGTTTACATAGACTCCGTCTAAGCTGTCAGGAAGTAGAGATTACTCTGCAGTGATGCTAGAGGTTTCTTTAAACAATAAAACTTCTAATAATTAATAATTAGAGAGCAATGTCAGCCCTATTGATGTTAGACTAACTGGTCTATCAGATAGGTAGAGTAAGTATTAATTATTTTTTTAGGGTTCTCTCCTTTTCTTGTTTATGTAATTAAGGTTTTATATTATATTATTGATTTGCATTTCTTTTTAATGGGATATTGTAACGGATTGCTGTGGGTGATGTTAATAATGAAATTTCATTTTGATTGGCTCTATAGGAGTATGAGTAGTGATACAGCTGGGCTAACATTGCTCTCTAATTAATATTTATTAGAAGTCTTTTTGTTTAATAAACCTCTAGCATCACTGCGGAGTAATCTCTACTTCCGGTCAGTTTTGACAGAGTCTATGTAAACCGCACAGCTGCAGAGTAATAAACATTAGTGACAAGCACTCTTTAAATATCCATCGGGTGACACCGTGGCTCCTCCCACTGACGAAGTCCCGTAGGACTTAACGCGAACGGGAGGAGGAGCCACATTCTGCTGACGTCACCCGCTGCCATCTGATCGGATCATGTTCTACCGAAAGCCACCCGGCGGTAAATTTAAAGGCTGCACACAAGACAAAGGATCTTGTAAGTTGCATTTTAATAAAAGTGTGTTCACGCATTAATACAGAGAGCACTTGGATTTTATTTCTTAATGTTTGCATAATACCGTTCAAGATGAAGCTACGCTATAGGCAATAGCGAAACGCGTTGACGTCATCAACGCCGTCTCGTCACGGACGCCGCAGTTTGGATGAGAGGAACTACGAGGAGGCAGCTGCAGACATTCAGGCGATCTGAGCCAGCCCGATCCATCTGCCCGATTCGGCATTCGAGAGGATTGAGCGCTCTCCCCCACTTGCTGTGGATTTATGCCCCTTTCGGGATGCACTTGAAGCTGGGAGATTTGTTCCATCTCCCGCCATCCCTCCAGCCATTGACGCTGCACTTGGAGCTGTACTCATCACCAAAATCAGTCCTCTCTTCATGAAGTGGATATTATGATGCACTATCAACTCTGATCCAAGTCCATAGGTCCAATCTTCAATGAAGCAGAGCAACAAATGGTAAAGTTCCTTACCTTCATTAACCAAAGTGTTTACTTCACATTTATTACTTCACTGTAAGTGACTCTTGCCAAGCTATCTATGTATATTGTCACAATAATTTGAACTTCGCCATATAACAACTTTTTTTTGTTTACAAAAGTTTTATTTGGAAGTTTAAGTAACAAAAATACAAAGGTTATTTAGGTTACAAAGTGTATATATAAAACATTAATATACAGTGACAAGTGGAAGAGAGGTATGATGACGAGTCAAGTACATATACATAGCAATAGACATACATTTTGCAGTTTCACATGTAGTTTTGCAATAAAATCAGTTAAGTCGTATTCCAGTAAGACCATTTCTTTTTATGAATGTGTGTTGAATCATTTAGAGTGTGGTAAATCCATTCAGAAATTTGAATTGATTCCATTCTCGTGGTGACTTGTTGCCATGACAAATTTTTTGTCTTCCAGTTATATGCAATCATCCAATGGATGGAACTGCACAATGAGTGGAATAATCTCATGCATGGTGTGGGGGTATTTGGTATTTTTGCGTATAAGAGACATATTTGGGGGGGTGGGTGTAATTATTTGTTGGGAAGAGCATTCAATAAAGTTAGTGGCTTTGAGCAAAATTTGTTTGATGTATATGCATTCCCAGAAAGTGTGCAAAAGGGTACCCGGTTCTGAACATCCCCTAAAACAATTTGGGGAGACAGAAGGGTAATATGTATGAAGTTTAGAGGGGGTTAGATACCATCTAGAGAATAATTTAAATGGGGTTTCTCTGAAAGAAATGGCTTTATTACATTTACAAAGATTTTCAGACATGGAGGACCACTCCTCAGTACTGAATGGAGTCGCCATGTCCGACTCCCATTTAAGCATTGGTGTTGATTTGTCTGGTGCATCAAAATTATTGAGGTAATGGTAGAGTCTTGAAATGAGACCTCTATCACTGGATAAAGAGATGCAGACATGTTCAAATGTGGTGTTGATATGAGATGTTGTGAGTGCAAAAAATTTTTCATCAAAGAATTTAATAAGATGGTAGTTATGAAGCTCAGAGGCAGGTAGACCATGTGAGGATTGTAAAGATGAAAATGGGGGAAACTCCCATTTTAATTGGAGGGATCTAAGGGTAGTTAAGTTCTTGTTGATCCATAGAGAGAAGGAAGGTCTATTACTATATGCGTCGGGGAATCTGGGGTCTCCCAAAAAAGAAGCTGAGGGAGGAGTTTTAGAGGAGAGTTTGAAAGTGTCTTTGTATTTGTTCCATAGTTGGAAGAATTGAGCAACTATGATGTTGTATTTAATAAGTCTTTTGTAAGATGTGATGTTAGACCATAGTATTCCTTGTAAATGTAGTGGGAGGATATGGGGTTGCCTGGGAAGGGGTGAACCATTGAGTAAGTTGGGTTAATCTGGCTGCTAAAAAATATAGCCAGATATTGGGGAGGCCGAAGCCTCCTGATGTTTGAGGTCTGTGCATAAGAGCATAACTGCATCTAGGTTTTTTCCGGCCCAAATGAACTTGTTTATAATTCTTTGGATATATAATAATTTAGATTTTGGGACATTAATAGGAAGTGCTCGAAAGTAATATAGAAGTTTAGGGAGAATTGTCATTTTAACGGCACATATCCTTCCGGGAAAGGATATGTGGGAAGAGGACCAGGTAGTGAGGAGGGAGGTGATTTGAGAGAATAATGGGGTGTAGTTAGATTTATATAGGAGGTTATGTATAGGGGTTATGTTGACACCAAGATATCTAAAAGATTTGTTACACCACACAAATGGAAAATTGTTAGACAATAGATTTTGAGTATTTTGGTTATAGTTGATTGGTAGGGCTGAGTATTTATTGGTGTTTATTTTAAGGCCTGAGAGGGAATGAAAGGAGTTAAGTTCTTTAAGGAGAGAGGGAATTGATGTATGAGGATCTGTGAGGAATATAAGAGCGTCATCCGCGTATAGGCTAATTTTGAAATCATTATTACCTTTAGTGTATCCCTTTATATCCATGTTGTTTCTGATTTTATGGGCTAAAGGTTCAATGGCGAGGGCAAACAAAAGAGGTGATAGGGGACAGCCCTGTCTGGTTCCTCTGCCAAGGGGGAAAAATTCTGAGTTATGACCAGGAATTTTGATTCTAGTGTGGGGGGCATGGTATAATGCTTTGAAGCCCTGTAGGAATTTGTCTGAAATCCCATATTTAGGTAATAAATAGTTAAGATAGGACCAGCTGACACTGTCAAAAGCCTTGTGGATATCTAAGCTAAGAAGGAATAATTGTCTAGAATATAGATTTGCATCTTGTATTATGTTCGTTACAAATCTGATATTATCCACAATCTGGCAATTTGGGATAAAGCCAGTTTGATCAATGTGGATTAAATTTGTGATAACTGTAGCCAGTCTATCCGACAGAAGTCTACCGAAAATTTTTAAATCATCATTAAGAACCGATATAGGGCGGTAATTTTGGGGAAGGGAGTGGTCTTTGAAAGGTTTAGGAATAAGTGAGAGGTTGGCAAGGAGCATTTCGTCTAGGAAGTGACCACCATTAAGAATATGATTGAAGAGATTTTTTAGGTGAGGGATTAAAAGTGGGGCAAATTTTTTATAATATGATGAAGAGAAGCCATCGGGGCCAGGTGCCGTGCATGTCTTGAGCGATTTAATTATTTTTAATATTTCTGTTTCTGTACATGGGGCATTAAGGTGTTCTATTTGTTGTTGGCTAAGATGGGGTAGGGGGATATCGTCTAGCCAGGATTTAGATTTATCATCAAGAGGTGGCTGTGGGCTGGAAAGTAAGTCCTTATAAAAGGTAGAGAATATTTTAAGAACTCCATGAGGATGGGTGATCATGTTACCGGAGTGATCTCTAAGTTTATAAGAATGTGGGGGTTTGTACTCCTGGTTTAGTTTTTTGGCAAACATAGTTGATGGAGAATTACTATGTAAAAGGAATTTGGCTTTAGAGATTCTAAGGGATTTTTCTGTGTTAGCTGACAGTATAAGATCTAAGGCATTACGTTTTTCTTGAATCTGTTTAGTGAGATTTTGTGATGGGTTGTGCTGTATTTTGTTATATAAGTTATTTAAATCTCTTGTTAAACTTTTGATATTAGTAAGTCTTTCTTTATTTTTATTCGCAGTGAGGCTAATTAAGTGACCACGTTTGTGGGCGACCCAAAGTGTAGTTGTAGGGGTTTCATCGTTTACATTTTCGGTAAAGTAGTTATCAATATGTGTCGTGATCGACTGTGTTGTTATGGGGTCAGTTAAGATAGAGTCATTTAATCTCCAATTGTAAGGAGAGGGTGAAAGGCCTATGTGAGAAGTTTCAAATGAGGTGATATCATGATCTGACCAAGGGCAGGGGTGAATATTTGCCTTGGATGAGTTGGCAAGAAGTATTGGTGTACAGAATATGTAGTCAAGTCTAGTATATACATCATGTGGATGTGAGTAATGTGTATATGATCTGATACCAATATTATGGGCCCTCCAAGAGTCAATGAGTTGAAGTTTATTTATAGATCTATTTAGGGATTTGGAGAAGGCTTTGGAAGAAGGGGACACTTTACTTCTGTCTAAGGACGGGTGTGACGTATGATTAAAATCACCACCAAGGATGATGTGGGGGGAGCTATATCTGTTTAGTGTTTCAAAAAAGTTGGAAAAAAAAGTGGATTGTGATTCATTGGGTGCGTAGATTGAGGCTATGGTAATAGCTTTGTTGTTTAATAGTCCTTTAATGATAATGTATCTACTGTCTGGATCTTTATATAAGTTTTGTATGTCTAGGACAATAGTATTGCGGATGAAGATAGCGACTCCACGTGTTTTATTCTGAAAAGTAGTATAATAAAATTGATTATAAGTTTTGTCAAAATAATTTGGGTGGTTGGAGTCAGCAAAATGTGTTTCTTGCAAGATAATAATATCAGCCCCTAATCTTTTGTAATGTTGAAAGACTTTTTTCCTTTTATGTGGAGAGATAAAACCCTGAGTGTTATGGGATAAGATTTTCAAAACCATTGGTCATATTTTGTTGGGGTATGCTTGTGTAAAAATCTCTGTCTTAATAAAATAAATTGAGGTGTATATGGAGAGCTTGATTGTGTGAGCCAAGGGAGGGATCTCTTTAGATTCAAGGGTATGTGGAGGAAATACCTTGGGGGGTGAAATGGTGTCATAACTAGTACATCATACCAAACAATCAAAATGTTACAACCTTGAGAACATTGACATTGTTTGGAGTAGACTATTTGAAAAGTTTCAAATGAACTTCCAGAATTTTCTGAATTTTTTGCATTGGCCATATAGGCAAAATTTTTATGTAAGAAAAAAAAACATAGTATAAACCAAGGGACAAGGAAATTCTTGTCACTAAAATATAAACATAGCATCAGAGGACAAATATGTCCTAAATCTGCACATACAGTCGAATGCAAAATCCACCAACAGTGGGATAGCGCGGTCGACCACATGGGCAGGTGGGGGATCAATCCAGCGACGGCGAACATAACAGGCAACTTAAACAAATTATTGTTTTATTGTTGAAGTGAGAGCAATATATACCAGGGGGGCCTAAAGAAAAAAAAAGGTCAAACATGGCCCAAAAAACAGGAGTTAAGATGAAAATAATATTTGTAGTGGCAACCATATCTATCTCCATTAAAGTAGAGAAAATATCTTTGTTTTCTAAAAGTAGTATATCTGATCCTTGTACATATATTGTTATTAGAAACTAACAACATAGGCAACAGTATGGTTATTGAAGTAGAGGAAGGAGGAGGGTAAATGAATGGGGGGAAAAGGGAGTGGGAGAGAAAGGAGGGGGGGGGGAGACAAACAAAAAAAAAAACAAAAAAAAAAAGGGAAAAAACATTTCTTCTTTTCTTTTCTTCTTTCTTCCTTTCCCCCTGTCTTCTCCTCCTCTTCCGGATGATCAGGAGCAGGAAAAGTTTTGGTGATATTTCAGACTAATGTGGAAACATGGAGAGGTTGCTAAACTAGCAAAAATCCCTTCGGATGCTGTGGGAGAACTGTAGATGTGATGCTGATTTGAGTTCAGTAGAAAGATACGGCAAAGATTATGGAAAACTTTGATCGAATTTTTCTTTTTTAGTGTAAGTATTGGCAAAGGTGCTAGTAGATGTTAGGTGGCTTGATCTTGAAATGGTCATCTTCTTTGCTCCATGGTATTGCGTCTTGAAGATGGAGTAGACCAGATGGGAGAGGGTCTTGGGGTAGAGGGAAATCGATTTGGGGGCTCTGGTTCAAGCAAACCCAATTTAACCAGCAGTTCTTTCCCTTCAATAATGTTGTATACTGTGTATGTTGAGCCATTATGTGGGATTGTAAGTTTAAATGGAAATCCCCATCTATATTTAATTCTTGCTGCTTGTAGAATGTTAGTGACCTCCTTCATCCTGCGTCTTCTGTCTAAGGTGACAGGTGAAATATCAGGGTAAACTTGCAGCTTTTTGCCATCAAGTGCAATATTTGGGGAGTTTCTTGATGCACGCATGATGTCTTCTTTCACCAGAAAATCTTTCATGCACATGATGATGTCTCTGGGTGGTTTATCAGGTGGAGGTTTGGGGCGTAAGGCTCTGTGACTTCTGTCACATGTAAAAGCTGATAGTGGTTTATCTGGTAAAAGGTTGTGGAATATCTTGGAAACAGTGGGCATAAGATCTGTAACTGTCTCTGGGACACCACGCAGTCTGATATTATGGCGTCTGTTTCTGTTGTCTAAGTCCTCAACTTGTGCCTGCATGAAGGCAAAACTGTCAGCTAGTGTCTCATAATCCTTTCTCAGGTCATTATGAGCAAGTGAGAGTTCGTCGTGCTTGGTTTCCAAAATGTCAGTGCGACTACCTATGCTGGCAATCTCTTGAGATAATGCAGTGGTAGATTTGTGAACTTCACTTTCAATTTTGTTAACCAGTTTATCAAAAATGGAGGTGAGGCTAGCATCAAGATCTGCTTTAGATAGGGGAGAAGTGTACTCACAGTTCCCATTGCTGAGAGAGGGATTGGATGGGTTAGATTGCAGTTGTTTCCCTGAGGCCGCATGTAAGCTGGTGCCGGCGCCATCTTGGGACATCTTCCTGTTCTGTCTGCCTGCAGCGTCCAGGAGATAGTGGGTAAGATTGTGTTGGGGGCAGCGAAATTGCCCGGATCTTCTTGCTGGCATGCACGGGTATGTTACCCAGGTATGGGTGATGTTTCCGCCGTGGAACGAGCGCTCTGGCCCTGGATTATCAGCCTGTGTTGTCCGGGTCAGACGGAGCTCAAGCTACTCGCGTCCGTCCCGCATCTCGCCGCGCATGTGCCCTGCCATATAACAACTTTAACCCATCTAATATCACTCTATGGGACTGGTTGCTATTTTGTGGACTCCTACTGTTCCCATTTAATCCATTAAGCTATCAATCTCTCTTTAGCCATAAAATTAGGGTTTATTCACCAGCAGTAGGCAGTACCATTTAACTCCTCTCCCCTCCATCCATCCCCACCAATCCTTACAGGATCTTTCTTGCTGCCAACGGTTTTTTCGGATCACATGGGATATTAATATCCCACTAACAAATTATATTCAATATACCTAGTACTTCATTACCAGTTGACAATTAGCAAGATCCTTAAGCGCCCGGACGTTGACCTTCGTTGTGTGTTATTTGTTTTTTGTCTCCTGTATTGTTTTGTTTTTCTGTCTAGTCTGTTATCAAATTATGTATTCAGCAATTGGGTTCTATCGGACCTAAATCGTCTATTCTATTCTATAGTTTTAATCTAAGGTTGTTGCACTAAGATGATGAATTGTATTTTAATGATTTAATAGATTTATACTTTTCGGTAATACAGTCAGCATTTTTTGACAACCACAAATTAAACACTGTTGCCACAGTAACCCCTTACCCGGACACTAGAACCGGGTGTTCCTTTTCTTTTCTTATTTGCATAATACCGGGATGACGTTTTTTAACATCTGAGAGACCATAGACCGGCTACCATCCACTTTCTCTTCCTCCCCTTGTAAGTGGAAAACCGCGTGCTTGACCTTTCTGTGGTGATAGAGGTCAACATATTAATGTGAGCGAAGCAGTATTAGTGTCAGTGGTGGGCCCAATCGCACAAGGAGTCTGGTGTGTTCTATCATTCCGGAATTTCCAGCACTGGGATTCTTATAATGAACTTTCTGCTGTGTGCTTCTGTTTCCCTTTTTGGATATGGAAATTACTATCACATGATTTTCTATGCCCTGCACCTTATTTTGTTTGAGTGTTATTAGAATTTCCCAGGTGTTCAGCTGGCATATTTCATTTATTCTATTTAGTATAAGTATAAGGTTTGCACTGATTGTAGTGTTTTTCTATATTATATAAAGTGTCAGTGCAATCATAAAGTTCATAATAGTGCATCATAAGTGAAAGTCCATCTGTGCATATAAAGTCAAACGTAGTATTCCTGCTTGTGAGGATTCCAGTGCCACTCTGTGCTCCCCTCCTGGGTTCCCACTCACCAGCAATATGCTTTAAAAAGGAAAGGTCTTTGTCCTGCTTCAATGGATGGAATATCTCCCTCCTGCTTCTCCAATGGTCAGGTTTCCATTGTAGTGGTATAAGGTGTATATACCAATGAAGAGAGAGATATATAGCGTAATACTGCTTGGGTTTATTGAATATATAAACCCAAGCGATATTACGCTATATATCTCTCTCTTCATTGGTATATCACACCTTACACCACTACAACCATAAACATAAGCCTTTGTTTTATGTGAACTCATTCACAAAATACATGTAAATGGGCAACAGAGGGAAAAGGCGGCATAGCTGCTGTAATATAATATCTAAAAATAACTAAACCCAAGAGCAAAATGCAATATATTGCCGCTTTCAGTCCTAGATGTGTTCTATCATTCCAGAATTTCCAGCACAGGTATTCTTATATGAACTTTCTGTTGTGTGCTTTGTTTCCCTTTTTGGATATGGACATTACTATCATATGATTTTGTATGCATTGCACCTTATTTTGCACTTTATATAATAGCTTGATATTTGTTACATAGGAACAGTGCTAAGTTTAATAATTTTCATCATTGAAGTATTGAACCATGATGATAATCTCTCTCAGGTCTATATCCTCAGCCCGGAAGTTTTCCAAGATCAGGGCTTTCAGGACCCTTTGGTAGGGATGAGCCGAACACCCCCAGTTTGGTTCGCACCAGAACAGGCAAAAAATTCGGCAGAACACGTGAACACCATTAAAGTTTATGGGACACGAACATGAAAAAATCAAAAGTGCTCATTTTAAAGGCTTGTATGCAAGTTATTGTCATAAAAAGTGTTTGGGGACCTGGGTCCTGCCCCAGGGGACATGTATCAATGCAATTTTTTTTTTTTAAACGGCGTTTTTTTTCGGGAGCAGTGATTGTTTTAATGCTTAAAGTGAAACAATAAAAGTGAAATATTCCTTTAAATATTGTGCCTGGGCGGTGTCTATAGTATGCCTGTAAAATGACGCATTTTTCCCATGTTTAGAACAGTACCACAGCAAAATGACATTTCTAAAGGAAATATTGTCATTTAAAACTGATCGCGGCTGTAATGAATTGTCGGGTCTTGGCAATATAGATAAAACTCATTGCAAAAAACAGCAAGGATTAGTAAGCTGCATTATATTACATTTTTGGTTTGGGTTTTGATACCCTTTAACGATGAACTGTAGCCATCTAGCAAATGGCATGTAAGGTAGCATAACTTTTATTTCTTTGAAAATGAATTCTTGTGTTAATTCTTTACCTTTTTACTGCCTTTGTTTCTGTCCAATAATAAGCTCCCGCCAAGTCTGCCCACTCACCCACTCCTACTACATGGTATATAAAAATAATTCTACTTTTAATGAGCACACAGGGGCTTCTTAACATTGTGGATACAGACATTCCCCCATTTGCCCTACATACCCGGTCAATTGAAAAAAATACAAATCCTTGGATTTTACAGATGAATAAATATATTGTACAATATTACTGGGGGTGTCCGAAATATAAGTATAATTTTATTGGGGCAACAACAGATTGCCTTTAAAGGTTTTGTCTACAGTAGATACAAACATTTAGAGAATATGTCTAATTGTCAGATGGTTGAGTTTTCTGCTCTTCAAAATATATAATTGAAAATGTGTTAAATTTACATCTCTGTTCATAAAGTTTGTTGTATTATCTGCTTACTTTTCATTGGACTGTGTTCAAATCTGTAGGCAGTATTTTACATCATATTTCAAGCTTCCTTGCAAGTTTAATGAATGATTTTCTATGGGAACAAATCAAAAGCTGCCTTTAAGAAGCACTGTGACTGCTAATATTTTATTTATGGCGGTCGGTACTACAGTAAAAATGTCATAAATTTAATATAGATCAAGCATTATAAAAATGTCATCGGCATTGCACTTACCAACAATATGTTGGACTGAATCGCCAATGAAGTTTGAATGTAACTTTTCTTTTAATGCATTTTCTCTGTATTTTTTACCCAAGATCGTGTTTTCCCATGGACTGTTTCTACATAAACAAAAAGTCTGTGTTAAATTTAATGTGTTCATACTTCTGACTGCAATGTATTAAACAGCTAGATTGTGTTATATTAAAATCAAATTTAAAGAAAAAAGCAACAAGGTACATGTACAGGTCATAATAAAGGTCTTTGCCAAACACACCATCATGATTGTCTATATGACCACTAAGACCACTATCTGAGACCAGCTGAGGAGATTTCCCCTCACTTTGTGTCCCAGAGACACAAGAGTGATATGAAATCTTTCCATAGCACAGGAAAATTAGCTTGCTTTAAAATTGTTCTACTGCTTTTTTTTTTCTTAATTTGTAGTGTTTTTTTTTTTATTTATTTAAAGGCTGGTATTCAGGGACCATTCTATCCCCTGCAGCTACCCCCATATATGGGATCGCCTTAAAGTGGTATTGAACCAAAAAAACTAAAATGTAATATATTGCAACTTGACAATCTTAAGTGACTGCAATCATTTTTTGTTTTTAGGCATAGTTTCCTTTATTTTCACCTGGTGATCAGGCCAGTAATACACTTAGGCTGGGTACAAATATCAACCGGTTCAGCAGGAACTGGGCAACATTTGGTCATTGTGTATAGGTATCTTTTCAACAAAAACCAGTATAATGACTGGCTTTTTTCGAAAGGGACATGCTAAAAAACCAGCATCCGATCAGTGCTCTCAGCCAATGGCTGGAAGTGCTGATCAGTGTGTTCTGGCAATCTGGCAGGGGTAGTCCCCCTGTCAGAACACAAAGGCACAGTGGGGGAAATTGCTGCACTAACATCAAATGACTGCCTGTCAGGCAAAGGCGTAACTAGAATCTTCAGTGCCCAGGTGCAAGAAACCATGAAGGGCCCCCACCAGGGGCGTTGATAGGTCTACAAAAGATCTCGGGCTAGAGCCCATAGCAGCGAAGTAAAGAAAGTCATACGCTCGGGTGGGCATACACATGTATATACATATATATATATATGTATATATATACATACATACATACATATGTGTGTGTGTGTGTGTGTGTGTGTGTGTGTGTATATATATATATATATATATATATATATATATATATATATAAAATATCGTTACTTATCTGAGTGCGGATTCGCCCTTACATCAGGGTCTCCAGAGAGCCTCCCTCTTTACAACAGGATCCCCAGAGAGTCCCCCCCTTACCTCAGGGTCCTCAGAGAGCCCCTCCTTAAATCAGGGTCCCCAGAGAGCTCCCCCTTACATCAGGGTCCCCAGAGAGCCCCCCCTTACATCAGGGTCCCCAGAGAGCCCCTTCCTTACATAAGGGTCCCCAGAGAGCCCCTCCTTACATCAGGGTCCCCAGATAGCCCCCCCTTACTTCAGGGTCCCCAGAGAGCCCTCCTTACTTCAGGGTCCTCAGAGAGCCCCTTCCTTACATCAGGGTCCCCAGACAGCCCCCCTTACATCATGGTCCCCAGAGGGCCCCCTTTACATCAGGGTCCCCAGAGGGCCCCCCTTACATCAGGGTCCCCAGAGAGCCCCTCCTTACATAAGGGTCCCCAGAGAGCTCCTTCCTTACATCAGGGTCCCCAGAGTGCCCCTCCTAACATCAGGGTCCTCAGAGAGCCCATTCCTTACATCAGGGTCCCCAGAGAGCCCCTCCTTACATAAGGTTCCCCAGAGAGCCCCCTCCTTACATCAGGGTCCCCAGAGAGCCCCCTTCTTACATATGGGTCCCCAGAGAGCCCCCCTTACATCAGGGTCCCCAGAGAGCCTCCCCTTACATCAGGGTCCCCAGAGAGCCTCCCCTTACATCAGGGTCCCCAGAAAGCCCCCTTACATCAGGGTCCCCAGAGAGCCCCCTTACATCAGGGTCCTCAGAGAGCCCATTCCTTACATCAGGGTCCCCAGAGAGCCCCTCCTTACATAAGGGTCCCCAAAGAGCCTTGCTTACATCAGGGTCCCCAGTGAGCCCCTCTTTACATCAGGTTTCCCAGAGAGCCCCCTTACATTAGAGTCCCCAGAGGGCCCCCCTTACTTTAGGGTCCCCAGAGAGCCTTCCTTATATCAGGGTCCCCAGAGATCCCCCCTTACATCAGGGTCCCCAGAGATCCCCCCTTACATCAGGGTCCCCAGGGAGCCCCCCTTACATCAGGGTCCCCAGAGAACATCCTTTACATCAGGGTCCCCAGAGAGCCCCCTTACATCAGGGTCCCCAGAGATCCCCCTTACATCAGGGTCCCCAGAGAGCCCCCCCTTACATCAGGGTCCCCAGAGGTGCCCCCTTACTTTAGGGTCCCCAGAGAGCCCCCCTTACATCAGTGTCCCCAGAGGCCCCCCTTACTTTAGGGTCCCCAGAGAGCCCCCCTTACATCAGTGTTCCCAGAGGCCCCAGACAATCAGCCCCCCTTCCAAAGGTTCCCCTGTACCTGGCTGGTCTCCGCTGTGCACCTTCAACCCCCAGCACATCTCTGTACCCCCCACCTGGGAGGTGGGGCAATAACATGGTGTGGGCGAATTTCTGCCAGTTACAGGCTGTGTCACGCCCCTCCAACCTGTGTCTTAGAATAAGAGGGAGGTTAAGCCTCTACATGTAATATCCCTCCCCCTGTGTTTAGCTGGTTAGTGGACATGGAAGAGGAGGGAGGGAGTGGGTTGTACAACCCCTGGCAAAAATTATGGAATCACCAGTCCCTGAGGAAGGTTCCTTCAGTTGTTTATTGTTGTAGAAAAAAAGCAGATCACAGACATGGCCAAAAACTAAAGGCATTTCAAATGGCAACTTTCTGGCTTTAAGAAACACTAAAAGAAATCAAGAAAACAGTAACAGTTAGATTTATAGAACAAGCACAGGGAATAAATTATGGAATCACTCAATTCTGAGGAAAAAATTATGGAATCACCCTGTAAATTTTCATTACAAACATTAACACCTGCATCAGATTAAATCTGCTTGTTAGTATGTAGGTAAAGAAGGTAAATCATCATGTAGTGTTGCACAAGATGTTGGTTGTTCACAGTCGGCTGTGTCTAAAACATGAACCAAATACAAACAACATGGGAAGGTGGTTAAAGGCAAGCATACCGGTAGACCAAGGAAGACATCAAAGCGTCAAGACAGAAAACTTGAAAACAGAAAATGTACAACAAAACAAATGAGGAACAAATGGGAGGAAACTGGAGTCAACATCTGTAACCAAACTGTAAGAAACCGCCTAAAGGAAATGGGATTTACATACAGAAAAGCTAAAAGAAAGCCATCTCTAACACCTAAACACAAAAAAACAAGGTTACAATGGGCTAAGGAAAGGCACTCGTGGACTGTGGATGATTGGATGAAAGTCATATTCAGTGATGAATCTCGAATCCGCATTGGGCAAGGTGATGATGCTGGAATTTTTGTTTGGTGCCGTTCCAATGAGATTTATGCAGACGACTGTCTGAAGAAAACATGCAAATTTCCACAGTCAATTATGATATGGGGCTGCATGTCAGGTAAAGGCACTGGGGAGATGGCTGTCTATTGAAAGGATGTTTGGGGATGATGAAATCATTTATCAAGATGATAATGCATCTTGCCATAGAGCAAAAACTGTGAAAAAATTCCTTGAAAAAGACACATAAGGTCAATGTCATGGCCTGCAAACAGTCCGGATCTCAATCCAATTGACAATCTGTGGTGGAAGTTAAAGAAAATGGTCCATGACAAGGCTCCAACCTGCAAAGATGATTTGGCAACAGCAATCAGAGAAGGCTGGAGCCAGATTGATGAAGAGTACTGTTTATCACTCATTAAGTCAATGCCTCAGAGACTGCAAGCAGTTATAAAAGCCAGAGGTGGTGCAACAAAGTACTAGTGATGTGTTGGAGTGTTATTTTGTTTGTTTGTTTTTCATGATTCCATAATTTTTTCCTCAGAATTGAGTGATTCCATAATTTATTCCCTGTGCTTGTTCTATAAATCTAACTGTTATTGGCCACTAGACATGTGCATTCGTTTTCGTCCGAATTTTAGGTATTTCGTTATCGTTTTAACAAACGATAACGAAAGTGCAGAATCTGAAAAACGAAAGATCCAACATAAACAAATGCTTTATTTTCGTTTTCGATATAGATAGGAGATTCGACATGATGATGACAAT
This sequence comes from Aquarana catesbeiana, assembly GCF_042186555.1. Lineage (NCBI taxonomy): Eukaryota > Metazoa > Chordata > Amphibia > Anura > Ranidae > Aquarana > Aquarana catesbeiana. The sequence continues at coordinate 216,243,944 of NC_133327.1, forward strand.
AACAATCTGTGTCCATCAAACCTGTGGTCGAATGTGCCTAACCTTAACTCTATTAGTCCAAGATTATTCTACATAGAGAGAAAAGATTCGACGTAGGGGAGAAAAGATTTGACGTAGGGGAGAAAAGATATATAAAAATAATGATGATGATGAATGTTATTGGCTGATTGTAACCAAAGAGGAGGAGCAGTAAAAAAGCTAGAACTAAGTACACACGTACTTTGGCTTATGGTGTCTGTTGAAAGTTCTAAGAAGATTTGACGGAGCAGGTAAACTATACGGCGTTGTACAGTTTAGCTGCTCCGTTGAATCTTCTTTGAACATTCGACAGACACCATGAGCCTTCAATGACAGATTCAACCTTAGTTTGGATTTTCGGACGAATGCAATTTTTAACGAAAAACGAAATAAATAAAAACAAATTTTGGGAGTAAATAAATAAATTTATTTTTCGGACGAAAACGAAATTCAAGAACGAAATATTTCAGTGTGCACATGTCTACTGGCCACCACAATTATTTTTCTTGATTTCTTTTAGTGTTTCTTAAAGCCAGAAATTTGCCATTTGAAATTCCTTTAGTTTTTGGCCATGTCTGTGATCTGCTTTTTTTCTACAACAATAAACAAATGAAGGAACATCCTCAGGGACTGGTGATTCCATAATTTTTGCCAGGGGTTGTACAACCCACTCCCTCCCTCCTCTTCCATGTCCACTAACCAGCTAAACACAGGGGGAGGGATATTACATGTAGAGGCTTAACCTCCCTCTTATTCTAAGACACAGGTTGGAGGGGCATGACACAGCCTGTAACTGGCAGAAATTCGCCCACACCATGTTATTGCCCCACCTTTGCCAGGAGTTGTAATTTACCACTGTGTATACACCCACATGTTTGACTCTATAGTCACATGGGCTGCCCAGATGTGATAGGGAAGAAATGTTCAGAATAGGAAAACACTGAAAACTGAGCATGTGCAGAGTTGTCACTACAGCTGCAAAATCCCTAGCTGAGCTGGGAAATTGCCCAGAAGGTGGAGATAGAGAACAGCCGGATCAACCAGGTTTTTTTGCAGAATACATAAAACGAATCCCATAGTGACTAAGTGAGTATGAAATGCATGTAACACTGCATTTATTGATCATTTTTATAATGTGGGTTTAGTGACTCTTTAATATTTAGCTTGGCACAACGTATTATTTCTTTTCTGTTTATGTTTCAACTTTAAAAAACTTTACTAGATGTTCCAGGTACCTCCCTTGTGGAACAATTGATTCAGCAACTGAAGACTTTTAAAAGTGCTTAGAAAACTATGGACAACATTGTTTATACGGACATCACATTCATTTATTTGTAGGTGACAGCAGGAAACAATCAATAATGGCTGAAAAAGTTCATGACATATACAATACTACTCTGTAAGTTAATTGTTCTCACCAATAACCTTAAACAAAAACATGATTTGGTACATACTTGAAGGGCAAGTCCTCTTTATCTTCAATTAGCAAATGTTGTAAATGAGAGACAGGCTCCTCTTCTGTTTCATTATTGGGAGAGGCCAAGCCCTCTGCTGTTACCTCTGCACTTTCTAATTTATTATCTGCTACAAGTAGAGGAGGATATTTTTCAATTCTCCAGTGTTCCTCCTAGACAACAAGATACAAGGAGAGATTAAATAAAAAAAAAAAAAACCTTTACCGTGTTTGTATTGATTAGATTTAAACAAGAATCACTAGCAATTCTTCAACTGGAAGGGTCAACAACTAACTGAGTTTTCAGCGTTCTAGCACATCAGGGTTATGGATGATTCCTAAGAGGCAAAGGAGTGTGATGTAATTAAAAATGATTGAGAATTACAGTGGACAACACAGTCAGAATGAGCCGCTAACAGTTTATAAAAAATGAATAGTTATAATATAAAAGCAAATTTCAGTTATTTAGGAGGAGGGTAATTATTTTAAAATGACTTTTATAGATAAGGCTAACATGCAGTTATTTTAAAAGGGTGCAGACCTTCTTTCATGGATTAGTCAACATAATCATGCTGCATTCTCTAACCTCAAGTCCTACTCTTTTAATCATGCCCAATGAATGAGTAGCAGCTCATAACTCATTAGAATCCCATATTGGCCATGATCCCTACAAAACTGTTCACCACCTCTCAGAAATTTCATGTATATAATAAACAGGAAATGCTGTACAGCTTTAATTTGATGTCTGTACAAATAGGGAAAAGAGGGTCCCATCTCTCCTTCCTTGCAACACAAGGATTGCCCATTCAATTTTCACCAATAGCACTATCTGTACAGATTTTGTATGCCTTCCCCATGTTTGTGAGTAGAGTATATCTGAAACGTTAGTTCATTTTCACCATCTAAAACACACTTCTTTGTGAACAGCCATTGGGTGAAAAAGGGCCAAGAGAGTGGATGTGTGTGTTTGCATGAATGTGATAAGAACATTACAAATTCCCTAACGAGGGGGACTAACCTATTCTATGTACCCTGTTAAGCACTGTGAGTACTGTGTAATTACTGGATATAAATAACTATTCAAGAGGGAACATCCAAGTCAAAGTAGGACATTTGCATAACATGGTCATTGAACTTTAAGTGTCCTGCCTCAGTTTCAAGAAGCAGACAATTTTCGTTAGCTGTCTTTAATCATTGTATATCCCCCCTATATATTATTGACAATATAATGACAGAAGCTTATATTACTGCTATTTCTCAGTGCATATAAAATGTAAATGGTTTATTAACATTAATAAGAAACTAAGAGATATACCAAAGACATATCAATTTACAGGTAAATGATATATTTAAAAATGATTAATCATTGAGATATCTGTAAATAATACATTTATCACTAAAATAGCAATAGGAAATATGCTTCCTTTAAGGCCCTTTCACACTGGGACGGGGGCGGCGTTGGCGGTAAAGTGCCGCTATTGTAAGCGGCGCTTTACAGTCGGTATTCGGCCGATAGCGGAGCAGTTTTACCCCCTGCTAGTGGCCGAGAAAGGGTTAAAATCCACCGCAAAGCGCCTCTGCAGAGGCACTTTGCCGTCGGTATAGCCGCACTGCCCCAATGATTTCAATGGGCAGGAGCGGTGAAGGAGCGGTATACACTCCGCTCCTTCACCGCTCCAAAGATGCTGCTAGCAGAACTTTTTTTCCCGTCCTGCTAGCGCACCGCTCCATTGTGAAAGCCCTCGGGGCTTTCACATGAGACAAAGCAGCGGCACTTTCAGGTTGATTTGCAGGCGCTATTATTAGCGCAATAGCGCCTTGCAAACCGTCCCAGTGTGAAAGGGCCCTTAGAGATGTTAAAGTAAATCCAAAGCTTGTTTTTCCATTTTGAATTGAGTAGGCATTTGTAAAACTACTATCAGGTTTTTGATATGTGTAGACACAAAAGAAAATTAGATGAAATCTCTCTAAAGTGAGGGAAATCCTAAAGAGCTGAAGATGTCCTAATTGCCCCCCGTCCTTTCTTTTTGACCCTTCCCACTTCTCATAAGCCCTACCCCTTTATACTCCACCCACTCCATCCCCTGTATTCCGCCCATAGTGTATAGTATAGTGTATAGTATAGTACAGTGTAATACTATATACACTATACTATATTATACACTATACTATACACTATATACACTACACTATATACTATACACTATACTATATACACTATATACTATACACTATATTATAGGAGAGGAGCTGACACTATAAATAGTAATGAAGCTGGCACAGTATTATAAAAGTGGAGACAACACTGTACTATATCACACTGAACTATATTAGCATGGAGCGCAGCGCCAAGGGTGGCATGCGACGTCACAGGGATGCTGGAAACACCAGCATCCAGCATGCTGGTGACGTCACACGCCACCCTTGGTGCTGTGCACCATGCTGCCTGCCATCCTCTTCACCCGAAACGACACTGAACTAGCCGGCATCTCTTCCTGTCACGCAGACTTGGACTGGCGTGGTTTACATCTACTCCATCGGGATACTTATCTCCACAGATGAGCCTTATTTTTCCCTCCATCCTGTGAGTTTTTAATTATCATTACTGTTACCCTTTGCTAAATAAATATTACACTTAGAGGTGCTTTTCTGTCTACCTATCCAATGCAAGTCATGGATATTGGGGTACCCTGTGTATTCCTAATTTGGGTGTACTGTATAGGCATATCACGGGACAGGAGTGGTGCTGCTGTCACTTGGTGGGGCTGGGCTCCCCCTACTCCAGGCTGATGGTGACACAGGCTGGGCCTCAGTGACTCCTATTCTGGGGGCTGGAACTGCCGGATCTCCACCCCCCTAGTGCAGGGAGCAAATTAGGGAGCTCAATAGGCAGGCCAGGTCAGTATTTCGGCCTGTCCTAATGAGCTCTATTGAATACAACAGGGGACTGACAGAGAGCCAGTAAACGTGGAGAAACTGTTACTCCGTGTTTCTAAATTACAGTCGTAATGATTTTTAGGATGGACAGTCCGTTGCTAGGCAGATTAGAAAGAAGAATCATTATTCTAATCTACCTAGCAACAACAGAGAGAGAGAGAGAGATCAAAATATACAGATATACACAAAGTTAAAAACTCAACAGAAAAAAATATTATATAGTAGATTGTATAGTGTTGGCATCAGTATGGCCATTCTTTAGGACCAGTGTAGGAACACCACATAAAACTTAGGAATTGATAAGTAAGGGATGAGCCATGAATACATAGATAGATAAAAGATTAAATATGTAAATTGCTTACTCAGACAGATACGCTATATTGTCAAAAGTATTGGGATGCCTGCCTTTACACGCGCATGAACTTTAATGGTATCGTAGTCTTAGTCTGTAGGGTTAAAGATTGAGTTGGCCCACCCTTTGTAGCTTTAACAGGTTCAACTCTTCTGGGAATGTTACCCACAAGGTTTAGGAGTGTGTCTATGGGAATGTTTGACCATTTTTCCAGAAGCGCATTTGTGAGGTCAGGCACTTATGTTGACCAAGAAGGCCTGGCTGGCAGTCTCTGCTCTAATTCATCCCAAATATGTTCTATTGGGTTGAGGTCAGGTCTCTGTGTAGGCCAGTCAAGTTCCTCCGCTTCAAATTCACTCATCCATGTCTTTATGGACCTTGCTTTATGCACTGTTCCAAATCAAGGGGGATAATGGTGTGGGGTTGTTTTTCAGGGGTTGGGCTTGGCTCCTTAGTTTAAGTGAAGGGAAATCTTAAGGCATCAGCATACCAAGACATTTTGTACAATTTAATGCTCTCAACTTTGTGGGAACAGTTTGGGGCCCCTTCCTGCTCCAACATGACTGTGCACGAGTGCCTCTACCATTTTTCTTTTATGTAAAAATGTTACTTTGCTGCAGTGCATCCTGAACAGTATGCAGTTATCTCCAATGGATTTTGTGTGTGTGTGTGTGTGTATATATATATATATATATATATATATATATATATATATATATATATATATCTATATATATATATATATATATATATATATATATATATATTGAAGTGGCCATATTGATGTCACATTGATGAACATTCTCAAGCTTTATGCTTCATTATGGGCACCTCTGCTGATATCATCCTCATTTTCTAGAACAACCATCTATGGAGACATACAGTGGAGACGGAAAGTATTCAGACCCCCTTAAATTTTTCACTCTTTATTATTTTGCAGCCATTTGCTAAAATCATTTAAGTTCATTTTTTTTCTCATTAATGTACACACAACACCCCATATTGACAGAAAAACACAGAATTGTTGACATTTTTGCAGATTTATTAAAAAAGAAAAACTGAAATATCACATGGTCCAATATAACAGTATTCAGACCCTTTGCTGTGGCACTCATATATTTAACTCAGGTGCTGTCCATTTCTTCTGATCATCCTTGAGACGGTTCTACACCTTCATTTGAGTCCAGCTGTGTTTGATTATACTGATTGGACTTGATTAGGAAAGCCACACACCTGTCTATATAAGACCTTACAGCTCACAGTGCATGTCAGAGCAAATGAGAATCATGAGGTCAAAGGAACTGCCTGAAGAGCTCAGAGACAGAATTGTGGCAAGGCACAGATCTGACCAAGGTTACCAAAAAATTTCTGCTGCACTTAAGGTTCCTAAGAGCACAATGGCCTCCATAATCCTTAAATGAAGACGTTTGGGATGACCAGAACTCTTCCTAGAGCTGGGCATCCGGCCAAACTGAGCTATCGGGGGAGAAGAGCCTTGGTGAGAGAGGTAAAGAAGAACCCAAAAATCACTGTGGCTGAGCTCCAGAGATGCAGTTGGGAGATGGGAGAAAGTTGTAGAAAGTCAACCATCACTGCAGCCCTCCACCAGTCGGGGCTGTATAGCAGAGTGGCCCGACGGAAGCCTCTACTCAGTGCTAGACACATGAAAGCCCGCATGGAGTTTTCTAAAAAACACCTGAAGGACTCCAAGATGGTGAGAAATAAGATTCTTTGGTCTGATGAGACCAAGATAGAACTTTTTGGCCTTAATTCTAAGCGGTATGTGTGAAGAAAACCAGGCACTGCTCATCACCTGTCCAATACAGTCCCAACAGTGAAGCATGGTGGTGGCAGCATCATGCTGAGGGGGTGTTTTTCAGCTGCAGGGACAGGACAACTGATTGCAATTGAGGGAAAGATGAATGCGGCCAAGTACAGGGATATCCTGGACGAAAACCTTCTCCAGAGTGCTCAGGACCTCCGACTGGGCCGAAGGTTTACCTTCCAACAAGACAATGACCCTAATCACACAGCTAAAATAACGAATGAGTGGCTTCACAACAACTCTGTGACTGTTCTTGAATGGCCCAGCCAGAGCCCTGACCAATTGAGCATTTCTAGAGAGACCTAACAATGGCCGTCCACCTATGTTTACTATCCAACCTGACAGAACTGGAGAGGATCTGCAAGGAGGAATGGCAGAGGATCCTAAAATCCAGGTGTGAAAAACTTGTTGCATCTTTCCCAAAAAGACTTATGGCTGTATTAGATCAAAAGGGTGCTTCTACTAAATACTGAGCAAAGGGTCTGAATACTTAGGACCATGTGATATTTCAGTTTTTCTTTTTTAATTAATCTGCAAAAATGTCAACAATTCTGTGTTTTTCTGTCAATATGGGGTGGTGTGTGTACATTAAAGAGGAAAAAAAATTAACTTAAATTATTTTAGCAAATGGCTGCAATATAACAAAGAGTGAAAAATTTAAGGGGGTCTGAATACTTTCCGTCCCCACTGTATATACGCTTAGACTACACTTAGATGGATCACTCCTGTTATATATATATATATATATATATATATATATATATATATATATATATATATATATATATATATATATTGTTTAACTACTCTTAAAAAAAAAAGAAGGAATATTTACCTGGCCAAGCACTCCAAGTAGATTTCCATACACATCACTGACACATATACTGCAGTCTGCAGATGAAGAGATGATCAAGAGACACTGGCTGTGTGTACAAGTTTCTATGTGTGTGACACAGTCGTCATGAGGCTGAAATGATGAAACCAAGGATGGGAGATCATCACACTTGTGTTCGCTGTATTCGGTGCAGTAGTCCTGTAACATATAGAATTGGATGACATACAGTGAATAGACTATAAAATAATGACCTATGTTCAAGTCAAAATGGGTATAGTAATTATAAAAAAAAAAAAAATATTTTAGCAGTCAGTAGCAGAACAGAAATTAGAAATAGAGAATAGTGGACTGGTTGCTAAGGTAAATATGTTCACCTTAATGTCTATATTAAGTGCAATTATGATAAAACTAAAACAAAATCACATTTATTCGCAGGGATCCATGATTTACACTGTCTACAGATGAATACACAAACTTGCACAAACATACACAATCAATCTTTATATTTGTAGTACTCCAGAATCTGAAACTCTTATTTCCTAAATAAATGGAATTAATTTCAAATATGACGTGATACGGGTTTGTTTTTAGAAGTTGCATGAAAACTATAAATGTAAAAAAATACTAAACTACCAAATAATTTATGAAATTGCATAGATGGGTGAAAAGATGCCCGAGCAGCCATTATCCTACTTATTGGTTCAAGGTTTTTTATAACAACAATAAAGAAGTAATGTACATGCTCATTTTTAGAATGCCTCTTTCAAGGTCAGCCAGCATTACATAACAGAACATCAGTCAATGTAGCCAGTATTTTATAGTCTTTCAGGCCACAACAACAGTACAGAATAGATCACAAAAATGAGTACAGCAGATACAAGATTAAGAAAACATGCTCTTAAAAAAAAGGAAAAAAAAAAGCGCCCCTTCAACCATTTTGCTGTCACTCCACAATTGATCAAAGATGTCAATGTCCATGGGCAGAATCTAAAATGATCTTTGATGTATCATGGTTTACCTTCTTTTTAACAATGGAAAAAGCATCAAAGCAGAAGATATTAGAGCCAGACACGTTTACCTGGTTTGTTACATTCCAAGAAAAATAAATAGTGGTACAAAGTACTCATGTATATTATATGGGCTATTAGCAGCCATACCATTTTTTACATTAGAGTTTTGGATGGAGCTGGAAAGGATTTGTGCTTCTGTTAGGACTTTATTGTTGTCCGTCACCCCCATTGGCTTATGTCTCAACACTCAATTTTTTAGTTAAAGCCCTAGAACCTTGTGTGCCCGTCTTCTTCTTAATAGCAGTGTCCTTTACAATCCCCAAAATATTGATGTCTCTGTAAAGCTGGGACCAGATATCAACCAGTGTAGGAACTTTACCATGGAAGAAATACTAGGAAATTCTGCATGTAGGGGGGCACAGTACAATTTAAAAAAATACTAGGAAATGCAGCATGTAGGATATGCAGGAAGGACTATGAAAAACATAATAGAAAATGCTGAATGTGGGATATCTACATATATTTCCTTGCAATGTACTTACAAGACTAACAAACTGAAAGGCACACACACCCACAAACACAATGCCAAGGAATCAAAATGTATCCTCAACATGGGCCTGCAAAGTGCCTATTGGTATCCTTGCAGTGCCTGCAAGTTATATGTTAGGTTGCTGTTATATGTTGTATATGAACAAAAAGTCAGAACTGTTTTTTTTACTTTACCGTGATGTTCCAGACTTTTATCCACCCATCAAGATCGCCTGTAATAAGATAATTGTTTGTTTTGTCCATGGCCATAACTATGAAACTAGCTCCTTCATGAGCTACAAACTCTGCCATTAACTGGTTTCTAAATATGTTCCAGAATCTAACATAGCCAGATCCTCCACAAGACACCAAGTTTGCACCACCTGAAACAAAAGAGTTAAGAAAGAGGTTAAAGCACAGAAAACTTATAGCTGGTTGCATGTCATAAAAATTTCACCATTTCATACTGTTCTGGCCCAGACAATGAAAAGAACATCACTTAATTTGTGAGCTTGTCTTTTACTATTGCCCTTCACTTTCATGGTGTGTTATTTAAACTAAAATTCCAAACAATACTTTATTGTTACAGCCTAGCTCCAGTCAATACTGCTTTATGACAGGAGAAGAAGGCAGAAGAAGGTAATAGACTCTGTCAGGGTTTTTATTATAATCTGTTATGTGATTTCTACATTACTTGTCATCAGGATAAGAAATGATGGGAAATGCTTAAAATGGGGAAGGAGACAAGCACAAAAGCTCAGCAAAAAAGGGTTAAAATTCAATGTTTTTGCCACTCTCTGGTGACAACCTTGCCTCCCTTTATTGAATATGTGTCATAGAAACAGAAAGTTTTGATGATTTCATTCCTGCATGTCAGTTCCTACTCCGGGGGAGATTTCAGAGACATCTATGCGGGTTCCTGCACAGATGTCTATACAAATCGCACCCTGAAGTCACCAAAAGTAGTACAGAAACTACTTTTGGGAATTGGTGCGGCGCCGCAAAGTCAGCGTCGCACCGATTCGGACGGTGCCATTGCCAGCAATAGCTGCCGATTTGGCATGTGATTTGACATGTCAAACTGCATGCCAAATTGCTTCAATGTGAACCTAGGCCTAAGGTCACATACCCAACCTAAAAACCGTATGGAAATTATAACTCTTCTCCTCACTAGCTAAAAAAAAAATGTTAGGCTTAAAGCTAATCTCCAGCCTTACCTGCGCAGGTGTTCAGGCTCCTCTTCTGTACTCAAATTACTTTGATTTCCTTGCAAACCACGAGTTTCTCACAGTGTGCATTAGAAGCTGCAGCAAGTCAGATACAACCGCCTCATTTCCTGGCTGGAGATCCTTGCCTGCCCCCCTTCATTCATTGGATTTTAGTTCTTTCAATAATTAGGCTCAGCATCACACATGGGCATTGCCTAGTAGATCATCTGCATGCAACTCCTGTCTATAAGCACCCACTTCTCCAGACTGACACCTACTCATCAAGGCATAGGACAATTGCATAATTCCTCCAAGGAGCCAGCACATGGCTTGCATCAGATCTGAGGTCTCTTGGGAGAAGTACTCTGCTGCTATGTAGTTTTTCAGGTAGCTATGTACAATACCCCTTCTACCAGTCATGATCTTAGAGCCTTTGACTGCATACTTAGATAAAGCTGTGAAGTACTACTAAGGAAGTGGGCAGATTGGATTTCTAATTTGGAGTAAAGCATATATATAATGGGTGGAGGATGCACCAGACCCATCCTTCCCTGAGGGCATCAAGATAGAGACAAAACGTGTTGGAGGGGCTATTGGCTTGTGACGCCACATCCGTCTGTACCACAACACTGTGCAACCTGGCTGCCTGCATCTTAGCAAACAAATAAACTGTGCAGCCCCACCGCTTGCACTGTATCCACAAATGATGCTGTGTGGCCAAGCCACCTACGTCCTAGCAACCAATGCAGCAGCCATGAGCTTTCTTTAACTACCTTAACTACTATTTTCTTTGAATACCAGGATGTTTGAGTTGACTTAGTAGACATGGGGTTAAAGTGAGCTAATATTATGCACGCTAAAGTATTTATATACAGTAGCTCACAAAAGTGAGTACACCCCTCACGTTTTTGTAAATATTTTATTATAACTTTTCATGTGACAACACTGAAGAAATGACACTTTGCTACAATGTAAAGTAATAAGTGTACAGCTTGTATAGAAGTGTAAATTTGCTGTCCCTTCAAAATAACTCAACACACAGTCATTAATGTCTAAACCGCTGGTAACAAAAGTGAGTACACCCCATGTCCAAATTTGGCCCAAAGTGTCAATATTTTGTGTGGCCATCATTATTTTCCAGCACTGCCTTAACCCTCTTGGGCATGGAGTTCACTAGAGCTTCACAGGTTGCCACTGGAGTCCTCTTCCACTCCTCCATGACGACATCACCACCTTCTGTTTGAGGATGCCCCACAGATGCTCAATAGGGTTTAGGTCTGGAGATATGCTTGGCCAGTCCCTCACCTTTACCCTCAGCTTCTTTAGCAAGGCAGGCCGGGGGGACCACGCTGCTGCAGCGTGTGGGTGGACCCAGGAGTCTGTCTGGGGCCTACCACAGCGGTGAGGGAATGGTCCTGTGCTGTCTGTCCTACGGGAAGAAGCTGGACAACTGAGAAGATCCCAGGGGAGGACCCGTCATAGAAGGATGATGCAGAGTGCTGGTCTGGAGAGGGGCCTGGTGACTCAGTTGGAGGACGCATCCTAAAGTTAACTTACCACATAGTACTGCCGGGTGTGCTTAAAGGTTCTAGTGCTGTGTTTGCTATCCATCGTAAACCTGTGGCAGAGGATTGTACGGGTTTCTATTCCATTCAAGTCTGTGGCAGAGACTTTTGCTCGTGCTGCGTACCGGTTGCTAGGTTAGTGAGAGAAACCTATCCGGGTGGGCAAAGATTCAACTCTAAAAGGAGAGTACATTCATCCACAAGATTCCAATTCATAATACTACATCAAGAAAAGGTATTTGAACTTCCCTGCAACTCTTCTTCTACCTCTTTCCTGCTACTTCCTTCAGTTACTCGTTATTAAAGCATTGGAAAAGATACTCAAGTGTCTGGTGTCTACACTGTCTGGCATTAAACTCAACGGGACCCTAGACCCGGTTCTGGTGAAATTGAGGTAACGAAGGTGACGATAACAACCCACTTTAAACCAGCAGCTCCACCGTAAGTTAGTACTACATGTGGGGGCTACCCCAGAGACTACCCAAACCAGAGCCGGAGAAATACATGGATCCGGAGAAGTCCACGTCAGGAACGGGTGAGAGTTCAAAGGGGAACATATCTGGGATTCTTTGTAAATATTTGCCAGTAGAAGAGTTGAGAGACTCGGAGATAGATTCTATGTTGGATCTCTCCGGTGATGATGATGTGTTTGAAACAATGTCACAGGAACTGTTGTGGGCCCAGGGTGAAGATGTTGCTTCTGTTTTAATCTTCTCAGAGTGGACAGCCCTGAATTCTGGAAAGACATCACCTTGTGTGGAGCTGCACAGTACTACCAAAGAAACATTGTCTAAAGTTGCTAGTTTGCTTCCGACACCCGTCGGATCTATGGTGAGTAAATCACCAAATTCTTGTGTGCCTCCTGGTTTGGGGAAAAATAGATCTTTGCCTAAACTTGCCTGTTTACAGAGAGTGCTCACCAAGCGAGTTGCTACAGAATATGGTCTGGAATTTCCCTATGTTACATTATGCAGGAAATTGAGGCCAACCGGGAACAGTGGTACAGTGAAGCTGTTTGGGACTATTTGTCTGTGCCAAAACCTTTCCGGAGAGCTGGGTATTCTGTTGCCATGGATGAATGCTTTAATGGATGTTTCCTACATTGGAACTATGGTCGGCACATCTATGCTGACAAAGTGGTCATTTGCAGACACGGAAAAGATGATGTTGTGTACTTTATCACTACCGTGGATAAACTAGGAAAGAAACTGACATTATCAGATCCTCGGTTTTATTGGTAATTATGAAAAAGAACTTTGGGGTGTGTAGTTAGAAAGTGTCAGTGTCTAGAGATCTCCGTGGTCAAGAGATAATATTCACCTCAGCATTTTCAAACCCAAAGATTCTTCGCTAGTTGGACTTTCTTTATTGAAAGGATGTAATCCACTCAGAGATAGGGATGGCCTTTTCAAGTTACAGTACTTTAGTTTGTTTCCATTAAAAGGAAAATATGTGGGAAGAGAGTGTCATTCTTCTTCTGGAATGAGGCTTTGCTCCTGAACTGTTTAGTGATGATACTGTACATATCTAGAGTGTGTTTAACTTTGTTTTTTTTTTTCAGGAACAATTGGATCTCCTATCAAGCTGTTAGGCTTTTCAGCTAGATAGATAGTGGGGGTTTGTGACTTAATGTGATTTCTTTTGCAGATGTGAACATGTTGTATAAAACTGTAATATTTCTATACTGTCTTTTCTTCTTCCTTATCCAAGTTCCAAGTTCAAATACCTACTCTCAGGCTTGGGAGTTATTTGACAGACGTTGAGGACAACGTCTATTCTAGTGGGGGGAGTATGTACCGCTTATAGGTAAATTTAGTGGGTATCTGTTTATACATAGTCAGATTTAGCCTCTGTTCCAGTTTGGCTGTGTTGCATGTAGTTTCACACTGTGCCTGTGGGTGTCGTTGTCGCCATGGGTCAGTGTTGGAAAGGCAATGCGCTGAAGCGTATGGATGCTCTTCTGTCCCGGAGATAACTCGGTGGAGGTGGTCCTCCGAGTTGCATTCTGGGAGAGGGTATTTATGGGACAGACGCCATGTTTTAGGGTTAGTTTCTTTCCACCTGCTGGCCCTCCTGGCCGACAGGTATGTGTTAGGAGTACTACCGCATGGTCCTCCGGCCGGGGGGACCACGCTGCTGCAGCGTGTGGGTGGACCCAGGAGTCTGTCCGGGGCCTATCACAGCGGCGAAGAAATTGGTCCTGTGCTGTCTGTCCTACGGGAAGAAGCTGGACAACTGAGAAGATCCCAGGGGAGGACCCTTCATGGAAGGATCATGCAGAGTGCTGGTCTGGAGAGGGGCCTGGTGAATCAGTTGGAGGACGCATCCTAAAGTTAACCTACCACATAGTACTGCCGGGTCAGCTTAAAGGTTCTAGTGCTGTGTTTGCTATCCATCGTAAACCATTACATCCTGTGGCAGAGGATCATACGGGTTTCTATTCCATTCAAGTCTGTGGCAGAGACTTTTGTTAGTGCTGCGTACCGGTTGCTAGGTTAGTGAGAGAAACCTATCCGGGCGGGCAAAGATTCAACTCTAAAAGGAGAGTACATTCATCCACAAGATTCCAGTTCATAATACTACATCAAGAAAAGGTATTTGAACTTCCCTGCAACCCTTTTTCTACCTCTTTCCTGCTATTTCCTTCAGTTACTCGTTATTAAAACATTGGAAAAGATACTCAAGTCTGGTGTCTACACTATCCGGCATTAAACTCAATGGGACCCTAGACCCGGTTCTGGTGAAATTGAGGTAACAAAGGTGATGGTAACAACCCACTTGAAACCAGCAGCTCCACCGTGAGTTAGTGCTACACATGAAATTCATTCATTTGGCGTACTGGTAACTTTGCATCTTTGTATCTGGTTCTGTCATGGCACCATCTGTGACATTTACTGTACATCGAGCACCCATCAATAATAGGTCCATCACTGTGAGGCTTCTATTTAGACTTTGTAATGTTTGGAAAGGAGTCATCAAGGTGTTGGAATAGCACATGATCCCTACTGTGAAGCATGCGTGGCATAGGGAATTTTATCAAAATTGATGGCAAGATAAATGCAGAATATTTTCAGAAAATATTGAAATAAAATTTCCATTTATAATCCCAAAAGATGCACTTAAGCCCTCCAACATGACAATGATCCATAGGCGTGCGCACAGGGTGTGCCAGGTGTGCCTGGGCACACCCTAATCACCCCGTGTGGTGCATATTTCCAATGTTTAGACCCCTGATATTTTACCAAATAAATAAATTAAAAAATCAGTTTTTTTTTTCTCCTAAAAAATTGCAAAAAAATAATTAAAATAGTATTGTAACTGCCCTACTGACACCACCAGTATCTGCCCTTATGACACCATTCACTACTCTCCTGACACCTTCCGTATATATACACACACATGCATATGTGTTTGAGCTTTGGGGTGCACACCCTAATGCAATAAGCTGCGCACACCTATGCAATGATCCGCCACATAAGGCCAAGCTGACCCTTCAGGGGCTGCCATAGAAAAAAGTAAAGGTTCTGGAGTAACCATCATAACCTCCTGATCTCTGCATTAATGAACCACCTTGGTGGTCAAACATATAGTAGTTGCCAGACAACAAAAATTTAACAGGGCCTGGAGGTTTTTTGCCCAGAAAAATCGGCAGCTTTACTGCAAGCCATCAAGGGGGTAATATAGGATATTGAGAACTAAGGGTATGCAAACTTTTGAACCGGACCATTTTACTATTTCCTTTATTGCTATGGTTTCGTAATCATTGTACTAATCTGTAATGCTTAATAAGTAATCTGTCTAATCGGTTGTCTAATCACCCATGTTTCATTTAAAAAATGGTCCACATCTTACAAATTCTTCAAGGAGTATGTAAACATATATATATATATATATATATATATATATATATATATATATATATATATATATATATAAAATATATATTTCAGTTGTGGGGTAGTAACAAGTACTGTAAGTTATAGTCAAGTTGGTTTCCAAAGTCTCACAGCTAAATAGCTAAGTAACAGAATATTTTCTATAAATTATGCAGCATAGCCATTAATTAAAGCGAGAAAGCTGGGGAATCAATGGTTTGCATGAAAGGAAAACAAAAAGGAGAAAAGTTGGCATTGAAGCAGGAAAGTTTCGATGACATGAAGAAAACAATTTGGCAAGAAGTGGTGAGCCAGAGGCAAGGTAAGAACAGGATGTGAATTCGACTACAAAATACAATTCTGTACAAAAAGGTTGTCCAGCCGATGGCACATTATAATAATGATACTTGGATAGATATCCCTAATTCTCAAGGCTATATGGTAGTCAAGATCTTCTCCGATGTTACTAATTTTATATTGCAAGTTTGTCCTTTATGATTTTAAATGAAGTGTGCTCTTAGTTAGTGTTGTGCTTTATGTCCCAGTAATTTGGATGGTATAGTAAATCAGTTTTGTAAGCTATGGGAATAGTAAAAGAGCTGTTGTGCTAAAGAAAACATGTACTATGAGAAACACTGAGGCCTCCATTGTTAATCTCATTCTGAAAATACTAGTTTCCCAGCTGTCTGTGGCATTAATCTTTACAAAGTTACTGATCCTGAACTTGTAGAAAAGTCAGTTGGGTCAGAGCTGTATACTTGTCAGATCCTGTATACTGTATCCTGTTCCAAATCAGTGACTAATATATTTCTGAAGCCATTGTATCAATATGACAGGTCAGCAATGGAAGCCTTAAAGAGGCGCTACACTTTTTTGGAAAAATATTAAAAGATGGCAGCTACAAATATTGTAGCTGCTGACTTTTAACCTCTTCAGCCCCGGACCATTTGGCTGGCCGAAGACCAGAGCACTTTTTGCGATTCGGCACTGCGTCCCTTTAACTGAAAATTGCACGGTCGTGCGATGTGGCTCCTAAACAAAATCGACGTCCTTTTTCCCCCCACAAATAGAGCTTTCTCTTGGTGGTATTTGATCACCTCTGCAGTTTTTATTTATTGCGCTATAAACAAAAGAGCGACAATTTTGAAAAAAACAAATTTTTTACTTTTTGCTACAATAAATATCCCCAAAAAATATATAAAAAAACTATTTTTTTCCTCCGTTTAGGCCGATACGTATTCTTCTACATATTTTTGGTAAAAAAAAAATCGCAATAAACGTATATTGATTTGTTTGCGCAAAAGTTATAGCGTCTACAAAATAGGGGATAGTTTTATGGCATTTTTATGAATCATTTTTTTTTACTAGTAATGGCGGCGATCATCGATTTTTATTGTGACTGCGACATTATGGCGGACACGTCGGACAATTTTGACACATTTTTGGGACCATTGGCATTAATACAGCGATCAGTGCTGTCACGAATTCCACACCCCACGGCGACTAGCTAACCGCGACGTGCGTTTCGTGACCGGGGTATATGAGGAACTAAGGGAATAAGGGGGAACTTATACTGAGCATGTAAGACTGGCTGTAGTATTTTCACAGCCTGCACTACCTTTGGCCACCACTAGAGGGAGACTCCACTCCAATCCAGCTAGCTGACCACACACAGGCAGATACGAATCTTACATACAATCTTGTGCACTCTAAGGGTTGGGGAGCCGTCTAGCAATTACTACACACTTCTAGGGTTCCTCCAGCTATCCTGCAAGCTTGAACCCCTGTGTTAATCACTCTTCCCACTGTCCTCACACCCACACACCAGACACACAATAAACGATAGCCTGCCACCACCCAACAGTTTGTCCGCAGACTGGTCTGCTGAGCCACCACACACACAGATCTCTGTCTGGCAGATCTGTTAGCTTACAATCTGCATGCAATCTGCCAACACACAGTGCAATTGCATACTGATTGGCACGTAACTTAGACCGAGTACTTAGGCACTAAAACACAACAACCTCTCCAGAGATATGAGTCCTAGCTTAGTACACAGAATTCATTAATTCATTTTATCATTTAATATGCCGAAAGTGGGCAGTGCATATAAGATATACAAAGAAAAAGGATTTACCAAAAAAGATACAAAAAAATGCAGAAAGACACACAAATTGGCAATTTGCTATGAAAATAAAAAGGAATAAAAACAGAAATAAACTTTACCAAAGTCTATCCGTTAGTAGAAGCATACTGGAACATGTGGGAACTCCCCAGTTTCGAACTGGCTTCGTGGAAGAACCATGTCCATATCTCAGGCTACCCAATTTATTGAAATATGGATGTGGGCTGGACTTTAGCCCTTGGCCAATCAGCCCTGGGGGGTGTTCTTGTCTCAGCCCACAGAACGATTTGTGTTCTGAAATGACAAGAGTCAAATTGGCCCAGAACGGTGCTGATTGCTGGGTCATGGACAGGATTTCCGATACCAGTGCATCAGTCCGATCGCAACAGTACCAATCACTGCCTGCCTCCTGCAATCATATATAACGGTTTTGTGTGGTTCTCTAGGATTCCACACCTGGTAAACATACAGAGTTACATGTACACATAACCCATCAGGTGTACGATCAAAAGGAATTATTTTCATCTCTCTGACGCTAATATTTTAGCTTTTATGAGAGATAAAATAGGTTCCTTAGATCTGTTGGTATTAATCAAATGTTAAAAGACTGTCCAGAGCCTTGCGAATGCCTCCTGCGGATCAATGTAGCCAAAATGACTAGCAGTTTTCTTTGAAGCCTCAGGATGGTGGCAATCTGTTTACTCTAATGGAAACTTTTATTGGCATTTAGGTGTCACTTCGATCCTAGAAAAAACTATCTCTGTCCTTTTCAAATGCTAATGAAAGAACATATGTGCATGACTGACATTGAATATTATATTTTTGATAACCTAGAATTAAACTACATCTACAATTACACTACTTCTACAGATCACACCACATCTTGTTAAGGCAAAACTATCCTACGCTTACATTTTCGTCACATCTCCCCCTTCCAGCCTAAACGGGTCAGCTAACGCGTCTGTATGGAAGGTTCCCTAGGTTGGGGGTGAAGGTTCCCCCAACTGAAGCTTGGCACCAATGACATTTTAGCCTGTCACCTTGCAGATAGGAGAGGGCGACCGCTTCCCTCTCTGACTGATCCTAACGGGTCTGGATCAGGATTGGCCAGCAGATTGCCCTGCGGATCCACTTCATCTACTGGCCACTGACTACCTATTGAAAAGGTACGGGCAAATTTGTCATTGTGTGTTGTCAGCATTCTCAGCCATTGGACCTGGCCATCTAGTGGTACTCTATTAGCTACCACATCCAGATGTTTGAGCCTGGCATAAGGCCGTCCCTGGGTGGTCTGGGCCTGGTTCCATGACCTGGGTACCAGGGCCTCCACTCTTTGGCCTGTCTCCACTTTTTCTCATTCTGCCTCAACAAAAGGCCTGCCAGCACAACCCCTGAATTCCTCTACACTGACACCAAACATATCAGCCTGTAGGAACGCAGTGCCATCAGCTGCAGCCTCTGAGAGAGCAGATTCAGATGGGGTCAGTTTTCCCCCATAATCCTGTGGTTCTTTGCCTGTTATGCACAGCAACGAATCCTCAGTCATGATACTCATAGCTGTAGGGACAGAGGATAAAGCCACAAAACACTTTATTCTGCAAGGGGTCATCCTCTGACCCGTGTCACACTCTCCTACTCTGTCCTCCTCAGCAGAAGGCCTGCCAGCACAACACCTCAGTTTCTCTGGGCCAACATCAGACTTATAAGCCAGAAAGTACTCGGTGTTGTCAGCTGCAGCTGCTGAGGTGGTAGGCCCTGATGGGGCCAGATTTGCCCTGTCACCCTGTAATATTCCTTTTTTTTTACAAATGGTTACAGAGTCACAGTCCTGTTCCCCGCACACCCTCATCCCGCCATCCCCAACTGACCGTCCGTCAGCCAGACCTCTGTACTCCTCCAGGCTGATGTCAATTTTAACAGCCTCAGGGGACTCAGAGCGATCTGCCACAGATGCCAGGGAGACAACAGTGTGAGGGGACCTCAGGCCTGCTTGTCCAAATTCACAAGGGTCCGACCCAGTTGGATTGGGCCCTTTCACAGACAGTCCCTCTGTAGCAGTGGGAAATGCCCAGTTCGGGGAAGACCGGTGGGCCCCGGGATTCACCACTGCAGCAGAGGGAATGTCTGCACGGCACAGATCATGACTTTTTACATCACACAAAACATTTTCAATTTCAGAGTTCATTCTGACTTTAGGTTCCTGTCTGGGCCTTGGCTCCAGAAACCCATTAGGGCCAGGGCCTGGCACACAGTCACTAGCCCCCTGACCTTCCCCAGAGTTCCCAATGTGCACTGAGTCACCCAACAGTACTTTACGTGAATTCGGGGCTTCAGGTGGAGATGCAGGTTCCAGGGGGGCTGAATTTGGCTCATAGCGGGCTGCCAACTGCACCCAGTACCCAATAATACATTACTGGCATCTGCTATGCCTACTTCTCTCACTTTGCTTTTTGATCCTCTGAGCAAAGCAACACCAGCTGTTGGTAACACAGGGATAACTCCTCCAACCCCTGTGATAACTGTGGCTTTCTTTGGGACCACATCCTCATGGCTCCTCGATCCTGAAAGAGCTAGGACATCCGTGGATCCCGTATCTCGGAGTCCGACTGAAACATTATTACCTGCGGTAACCAGCTGCAGGATATCCGCACGGCCTCCTACATTTGTGGGATCTGCTCTGCCCACTTCTTTCACTTGGCTTTCAGATTCCTGGTTCAACAAAATACAAGCCATAAGCATGGCAGGGATGGATCCTCCACCTCCTGTGACAACCATGGCTTCCCCTGGGATCACATCCTCACAGCTCCTCAATCTTGGAAGAGCTAGGACATCCTCTAAACTCATAGCTTGGAGTCCAACTGTAATGCCCCGTACACACGGTCGGACTTTGTTCGGACATTCCGACAACAAAATCCATGGATTTTTTCCTACGGATGTTGGCTCAAACTTGTCTTGCATACACACGGTCACACAAAGTTGTCGGAAAATCCGATCGTTCTAAACGCGGTGACGTAAAACACGTACGTCGGGACTATAAATGGAGCAGTGGTCAATAGCTTTCATCTCTTTATTTATTCTGAGCATGCGTGGCACTTTGTACAACGGATTTTGTTGTCGGAAAATTTTATATCCTGCTCTCAAACTTTGTGTGTCGGAAAATCCGATGGAAAATGTGTGATGGAGCCTACACACGGTCGGAATTTCCGACAACAAGGTCCTATCACACATTTTCCGTCGTAAAATCCGACCATGTGTATGGGGCATAACACTTTTACCTGCGGTAACCAGCTGCAGGCTATCCGCATGGCCTCCTACATACGTGGGATCTGCTCTGCCCACTTCATTCATTTGGCTTTCAGAGTCCAGGTTCAACGAAACACAAGCCATAGGCACGGCAGGGATGGCTCCTCCACCTCCAGTGATGACCATGGCTTCCCCTGGGATCACATCCTCACAGCTCCTCGATCCTGGAAGAGCTAGGACATCCCCTGATCCCATACCTTGGAGTCCGACTTTAACGCTGTTACTTGCGGTAACTGGCTGCAGGTTATCCGCTCGGTCTCCTACATTTTCCCCATGAAGCAACACAGTAGGGGGTGCACTTTTCACACTTGCTGGTGAGCTAGGCCTCCTCCTCTTTGGACAAAGGTTTGAATATGTCCACCTTGGTTACAGACAAAACACTTCAAGGTTTCCACAGATGTAGGTCTGGCTCTTGTAGTTCTTGATGCAGATGGAGGTGTTGTTGCATTTCCATGCTGGATTTGTGTACTGTTCAGTTTGTGCTCTCTCTCTCTTTACTTCATCTGCGGTAGTGATTTCTTCCGCTGAGAGGGTTTGAGAACAGAGTCATGCTGTCTTGCACAGTCATCTGGAGTGGCATGGTCTCTGGGTTTAGATGCCAGGGTGAGCTGTTCTCGGTCATCCTCTATCAACGCACATAAAAGCTGGGTCCTTGTCTTGCCAACTGTGCTGATGCCTCTTAGGTCACAGAGCTCAATCGCGGTCTCTTCTGATTGCCTCTTGTACCAGCATATCATCTCGTGGGTTACCATCTCCAAGTTTTTTTCCCAAATAAAAGATAGAAAAGAAAAACAAGAGGGGTGGGGAGCAAATAGCCAAGTATGTCTTCTACAAAACAAAAATTATGCACTGAGTGAGCTTCTGTAGGTCAGTTGCTTCTAACAAACTTCCAACCTTTAGTACACAGGTTAAATTAATAAACCATGTACTAAGCAAATCCCGCTCGCTGCCGCCAATCTGTAACAAATTCCACACCCCACGGCGACTAGCTAACCGCGACGAGCGTTACGTGACCGGGGTATATGAGGAACTAAGGGAATAAGGGGGAACTTATACTGAGCATGTAAGACTGGCTGTAGTATTTTCACAGCCTGCACTACCTTTGGCCACCACTAGAGGGAGACTCCACTCCAATCCAGCTAGCTGACCACACACAGGCAGATACAAATCTTACATACAATCTGGTGCATTCTAAGGGTTGGGGAGCCGTCTAGCAATTACTACACACTTCTAGGGTTCCTCCAGCTATCCTGCAAGCTTGAACCCCTGTGTTAATCACTCTTCCCACTGTCCCCACACCCACACACCAGACACACAATAAACGATAGCCTGCCACCACCCAACAGTTTGTCCGCAGACTGGTCTGCTGAGCCACCACACACACAGATCTCTGTCTGGCAGATCTGTTAGCTTACAATCTGCATGCAATCTGCCAACACACAGTGCAATTGCATACTGATTGGCACGTAACTTAGACCGAGTACTTAGGCACTAAAACACAACAACCTCTCCAGAGATATGAGTCCTAGCTTAGTACACAGAAGTCACTTATTCATTTTATCATTTAATATCCCGAAAGTGGGCAGTGCATATAAGATATACAAAGAAAAAGGATTTACCAAAAAAGATACAAAAAAATGCAGAAAGACACACAAATTGGCAATTTGCTATGAAAAGTCTGAGACAAAAAAACAGTCAGACTATCAAATCCACAGAAGTACACAGCATAGCAAGGGAGCCAGGGCAGCACATCCAGAGACAGAAAGGAGTCAGAATCTGAGGTCATCACACCGAGACCAAGTTACGTGTAGAAGAGCTCTGCCCAGAGTCCTAGATGCAATTTGGATTCCATATCGTTTGGTTGGGAGATCCCACTTCATTGCCTATTGGCAATACAAGCTTTACTGACTCATGAGACATATGTTTGTATGAGTCCAACTGTTCTGGTAAGCCTGCATTGCTTCTACGTGGGGGATCCATTATACCTGTGTCACTTCTTTACCAGCTATCCATGTGGTGAACAACACTATCATGTCTATGGGACTTTTACCCTTTTTCAAAATCTTGTTTTTATAGATGCCTATTAGAGTATCTCACATCAATATTTGTGATATATGCAGTCGTTTGCGTTTTTTGTGTATGCATTTTTTTGTGTATGCATTTTTTTCAATTTAAAAATCTTTGTAATTTAAGTT
This sequence comes from Aquarana catesbeiana, assembly GCF_042186555.1. Lineage (NCBI taxonomy): Eukaryota > Metazoa > Chordata > Amphibia > Anura > Ranidae > Aquarana > Aquarana catesbeiana. Next base: position 216,267,173 of record NC_133327.1, read on the forward strand.
AGCGCTACACTATATATGCACCTGTACCTTTTACAAATCTCCTTGTTTGTCGTGTGAGCTGCTATTTAATTGAGTAAGGGCAGTGTTTTGATTATTTTGTATTGCTATGAAAATAAAAAGGAATAAAAACAGAAATAAACTTTACCAAAGTCTATCCGTTAGTAGAAGCATACTGGAACATGTGGGAACTCCCCAGTTTCAAACTGGCTTCGTGGAAGAACCATGTCCATATCTCAGGCTACCCAATTTATTGAAATATGGATGTGGGCTGGACTTTAGCCCTTGGCCAATCAGCCCTGGGGGGTGTTCCTGTCTCAGCCCACAGAACGATTTGTGTTCTGAAATGACCAGAGTCAAATTGGCCCAGAACGGTGCTGATTGCTGGGTCATGGACAGGATTTCCGATACCAGCGCATCAGTCCGATCGCAACAGTACCAATCACTGCCTGCCTCCTGCAATCATATATAACGGTTTTGTGTGGTTCTCTAGGATTCCACACCTGGTAAACATACAGAGTTACATGTACACATAACCCATCAGGTGTACGATCAAAAGGAATTATTTTCATCTCTCTGACGCTAATATTTTATCTTTTATGAGAGATAAAATAGGTTCCTTAGATCTGTTGGTAGTAATCAAAGTTTAAAGACTATCCGGAGCCTTGCGAATGCCTCCTGCGGATCAATGTAGCCAAAATGACTAGCGGTTTTCTTTGAAACCTCAGGATGGTGGCAATCTGTTTACTCTAATGGAAACTTTTATTGGCATCTAGGTGCCACTTCGATCCTAGAAAAAACTATCTTTGTCCTTTTCAAATGCTAATGAAAGAACATATGTGCATGACTGACATTGAATACTATATTTTTAATAACCCAGAATTAAACTACATCTACAATTACACTACTTCTACAGATCACACCACATCTTGTTAAGGCAAAACTATCCTACACTTACATTTTCGTCACAAGTGCGATTAAAAACGCATTGATTACTGTAAAAATGAAACTGGCAGTAAAGGGGTTAACACTAGGGGGCAGTGAAGGGGTTAATGTGTGTCCTAAGAAGTGTTCTAACTGAAGGGGGGATGTGGACTGTGCAGGGAAACTAACAGATCCCCTGTTCATACTCTGTATGAGCAGAGGATCTGTCAGTTCTCCCCTCAGAGAACCGGAAACTGTGTGTTTACACACACAGCTCCGAGTTCTCCATGTGCCCCGAGCGATCGCGGGTGCCCGGCGGTGATCGAGACCACCGGCCACTCACATCAGGTCGGTGGGCGAGTAGGGGGTGCACGCACGCGCCCCCTAGTGGCCATCTATGGTACCGACGTACCATGACGGCGATTCGCCTGCCTGTGCCATTCTGCCTCAGTATAACTGCGGCGGACGGTCGGCAAGCGGTTAATAAACAGACACTTATCCAGGAGTCCAGCGCTGTCATCACCCAGACTAGTTCTTTGCTGGTCTTTGGAGCCCCCGGTGCCACCATCTTGCTAGTGGGAAGTCAGCTGCGACTTTCTACTGTTTCACAGCTGGCCCTCCACTGCGCATTCGTGAGGCCAAACTTCCGCTCTTCTCACCTAGGCAAAAAGTAGAATTGGGAATTGGTACCTGTCAGAATTATATGCCTGCTCCCAGGAAAACAAATTCCCTCCCAAAGTGGTGGTGGTGGTGGGGGGGGGGGGGGGCAGAACTTTCTGTTTTAGGGAAAGTTCAGCTTTAATACTTCCTCAGTACAGGTTTCCTCTAAAAATCAGGTAGGATTAGCCTCTGTAGTTAGTTGCCTGACTACTGTTCTGACACTTAAAATGACTGTATCACTAATTTATTTGTTCCTCAAGCAAGATATGCCTGAAGTAGAATAGAGTACATATTTACTTTTCCTGCTGCCTGTATTTATCAGAATAACAAATTGGTTTAAAACAATGTACTCATTTTTAAAATTGCCTTAAACCAAGATATTGCTATGCCCTACTTGTAGTTAAAACTAAAAGCTTCCAAATATGTACTTCTCAGAACTGAATGCATCAACAGAAGAAGCAGACAATTAGTAGCTAAACCCAGCATATGGACACTTTTAGTTACATTTATAGGCAGAGAAAACTTTTTACAAAACATTAGTATCTGGGAAAAAGGTCTGCTTTTGCAACAGCTATTCGCATATACAGTATGTGGTGGCAGGGTGAGCCTTATTGTCTAGCAGGTAAGTATATGCGTCACTATATTTTTCTGGGATGTGCTCCATCAGCACCCCCAGGACAGTTGCCTAGCTGTCACAGAAAGCCTACAGCAAAGACCAAGGATGACAAAGACCAAGTATGACAAGCTCCCGATGATATCAGCTCTGTGCAGCCAATCACACTACTGGATGATCAGGAACCGCCATTAAGTATCACAGCACATCTGAAGCCCTGGCTCCTGCCTATGCAATCAAGAAGCCACAGTGGGTAACAATAAACTAAGCAGCTTTAAGAAATCTTTATTAATATATCTCTCATATCTGTGGACCATTTGCACCCCCACCATAGCCTGTTTAAAAAGCTCTCAATATTCTAAATAGCTCAGTTCGGTCCTGTCTGGAAAACTCACAATATTCTTTATATCTTCTTTGTCTCCTGTTTGCAGGGCTAGCCAGCTCTTGGATGCTTGCCCTCAGCATCACAAAATTCAGTGCCATCCTTGTTCAGGGCCACGCACATGCACAGTGCATCTCTGTGTTGTTGTGGCTGAGCCCAGTGGCTGCAATAGAACAGAGAGCACATTGCATTCACATAGCTCTGAATAAGGGCAGCACTTGCTACTGTGTTGCTGGAAGCTAGTGTCTATTGGCTGGCTCACCCTGCCAACAGGAGAAAGAAGCTATGCAGAATATTGGGAGTTTTTTAGACAGGCTACAGTGGGGGTGCAAATGGCTTACGGGTATGACAGGCACCTTAATGAAGCTTTTTAAAGTTTCTTAGTTTTTGTCACCTACTGGGGATTCTTGATGCTTTTTTTTTTTTTACAACGGTAAACTAACCCTTTCCCTTTGTTAAATAGATTTTGAGATAAAATAAAAATCTGGAATAAATTTCCATTGTCAGTTCCAGATAAGACGAACCTCAAAATAATACTAATACCACAACTCCTTTACCCGTTACATAATTTGCCTACTGTGGTCCCTCTAAAAACTTTTAGGATGGTGAACTCAATTTTTAAAACTCTGTTGCGGGGTAATCGTCCACCAAGAATTAAGTTGGGGCAATTGCAACAGCCTAAGGATTATGGGGGCCATGCCCTCCCCAACTCCTGGCTCTATTATGTATCGGCAGCATTTAATTGGCCCCATGTTTGCCACCACTCATCCCACAGTGGATCACCTCCCACCCGTGACCCGCATCATACTAGCTCATATTGAGAGAGGCTCAGTTTCAGAGGGTCTTGAAGCCCTAAGCTTTGATAAACCAAACAAACTCTTACCGACCTATGGCCTCATCCAAAAAGTATGGAACAAGACTAAATATCTACTTATGTTACCGGGTACACGAAGTATAGCCCAATATGGCATAACTATACAGAGATAGCTAAACTAGAGCATGGTGCCTTGTGGAAGGCATATGGGATACATAATATGTCGCAGATTTTTAAAGATGGCGTCTTGTTACCCTTTGCCTCCTTGTAGGCTATGTACTCATTACCTTCACATATGCACTTTTACTACATATAATTAAAGCATGCAGTTAGAGCGCATGGTGACGTGCACGAGTGGTTTTTATCTCCTACATGTTTCTTTAATTGAATTCAAATGGCTGATAGCTCTAAGGGATTCATTTCCCAATGTTATAACATGTTATTGTCTGAATTCCATAAAGGGAACCCCGGGAAGGCGGTATTGCAATCTGAAAGGGATCTGGGGCTGAAAACGGGTGACCAGTGGGAAGGGGTATATCAGGCAGTGGTAACAGGCTCACCTAATGTGGTCCAGAAACTCAACTCTACGTTATTTTACGCTCTCATTATACCCCCCTGAAGGTTTACAAGATGGGTAGCAGTATTGAGTCACACTGTCATAGATGTAAAAGAGACCACGGTGATTTAATCCATTTACTGTGACGTTGCCCTAAATGACATCTTTATTGGAGACAAGTAATAGACACATTAAACGTGGTATTCAGGGTGAATATCCTGCTGGATCTTAAATGCTGTCTCTTGAATGTACTTGAGGGGGCTGTGGAGAAGGAGCACCCTTAGATAGCCATTGGAATGGCCCTCTTTCATGCTCAAAGGCTAATCCTATTACTCAGGAAATCTCTGGATCCTCTACGCATAAGTCTTGGATGTCATCTGTGGGTAATTCATTATTTTTAGAAAGCCATATTGGCCTAAAGTAAATTAGAAAAACTGTGGGGACCATGCTTGGATACCCCTTACCTCAGCCCATGGGAACTTGTATGCCAGAGATTGTTTGTGTGTCCGAATAGGGCATAAAAGTGTGTTCAATTAAGTTGACCTTATGAGTTATTGTCTTAGGTGACATGTCCGCTGACATCCGACCCCGCTCCGATCCGAAAAGTGTAACGGAGGAAAAACCTACTTTTCCCTCCGTTTTCGGATCGGATCGGATGACGACGGACACTACGGACCGTCATCATCCGATCCCCCCATAGGGGAGAGCGGCGCTCTGACAGGTCCGTCGCTGCACAGCGTGCAGCGATGCACCTGTCATCTTCCTGCTCAGCGGGGATCGGCGGAGCGATCCCCGCTGAGCCAGCGTGTGTTCACGGGGCGGATCATGACTGATCTGCCCCGTGTGAAAGAGGCCTTAATCTGGATGGGACAGTATTACTATATTATTGCACAGCTAGCATGTTGTAGATGGGTATGTTGACGCATATATCTATATTCCAGGTATATGCAATTAGCGGACCTCCAGCTGTTGCAAAACTACAAGTCCCATCATGCCTCTGCCTCTGGGTGTCATGCTTGTGGCTGTCAGAGTTTTGCTATGCCTTATGGGACTTGTAGTTCTGCAACAGCTGGAGGTCCGCTAATTGCATATCCCTGCTATATTCGAACGTATGTACAAATGTATTGTCTTGGGTTTTTGATGTCAAACAAACTTTTCTATATTGACATGTCCTGGATTGTCAAACTGTTTAAAAGAACCCTTTAAATTAGAGTTTCTCATTGCCAAAAAGAAACACTAAAAGCTGCATAAGCAAACAAACTGTATAAAAAGATGTGAAAAAAAGGGAAAAACTTCATTCATCATCGACTTCATCGGTTAAGAAAATTGACCCAAACAGCTTTTTATAATGTATTTTCATGACTGTTTTTTTGGTTGTTTTAGTTTTGTTTATTCCTCTTCAGTGCATGTTTTTTGTGTTATGACAGTATGTCTCCAGTGTTTCTGCAAACCTACCAATTATACACTTCTGAAAATAAGGCTGCTCAGCCAGGTTTGTACAAATGAGATTATGCACAGTGTGTGCGGTCATTGTACACCGCTGTGTTTTCCTTGCAAAGTCACAGTGTCTGCCGCTACTAAAATTCTTTCCTCATTATTTCAAATCAATAAAATTAAGAGATCTTGAAAGTACCTCTGACTTAATGAATGCTTTTCTCTTCAAAGTGAACAATATCAAAGCAAATTAATTAAAAACATGGGTCAGATTTTTATATTTCCAGAAAATAAATGAATCACAAAACTGTTATTTGGCATGCTGCTTTGGTATACAAGTTGTGTATGAGTTATATAGGTCATTTATTTCTCTAAACTGAGATTTTTTGTTACCAATTTCACAATATGATTAACAGATTATCAAAGTGATGTGTTTTGTTTATGTTTTAGCTTAGTTGTAATCAGAAAATGATAATAATGATCATTTTTATCATCAAATTATTATTTTTTTGTTGTATCCTTGTCATTGTTTTATTGATTCTAATCTGATTTAGAATAATGCTACAATGTGTAAATAAACCCAGGACTTGTCATGTGTAAATAAAACTATAAGTAATGACTGCGATTTTATTAATTACAAAAAAGAAATGTGTAGCTGATGACTACAGTATACAGAGTAAAAGGTGAATCTTTCCCTCTGGCATCTGCAAGCAGAGACCTATTTTATCATATAGTGAATCTGGTCCAGTTATTACCCTTCTTAACTCTAACAAAAAGAAAAAAAAGTCTTGCCTGGTGTTGGATATTAGGTCACTCTAGAATGGCTATCTTTAGCCAGCTCGTGTTTCTCATCTTTGCTCTAATACTTTGGACCACTGAATCACTGATTAATTAGTCAATGAGAGTCAGAACTAGGGATGGGCCGAACGGACCCCTGTTCGGTTCGGACCAGAACTTCCGAACACCGCCAATGTTCGGACCCGAACACCGAACCCCATTAAAGTCAATGGGACCGAACGTTAAATAATAAAAGTGCCCATTTTGAAGGCTTAAATGCATGTAATTAGGCATACAATGGTTATAGGGGTCCGGGTCTTGCCCTGGGGGACATGGGTCAATAAAAAAAAACGTTTGTGAAAAACGTCATTTTTAAATGAGCAGCGATTTTTTTTTATTTTTAAAGTGAAAGCCTAAAAATGAAAAAATCCTTCTAATATAGTGCCAGGGGGTTCTCCTTAGTCTAAGTGTAAAGTGGCAGATATGTACTATGTCTAGAATCTGCTGAAGCAATGATTTAATTTATAAAGCCAGAAAAATGACATTTTTCCTGCAAGCTGCCTTTATATTGCTCAGCAACAGCTGGGGAGCTGAAGTATGATGAGGCCACAATGTAGTGCACTGGGAACAAGATTAGAGATTTTTTGGATACATTCTGGTGTCACTTTGACTTTGGATAGAAGTAACGGGTGCGTTAAAATTGATCTTTGGGTGTTGGTGGCGCCTTCCCACCGTAACCCTATAGAAATAATCTTGATGAAAGCAAGAATGTAGGTGGCAGGGACTGTATTTTTTTTTCCGCTGCAGAAGATGGGGCAGAGAAATTTGCCGGCTACAGTCTACAGCTGGTGGTGTGCTGCTGGTAGATGAGCTGCTAGGACCTTGGACACCCTGTGCTATACCATCATCTCTGTCAGTGGAGGCTGCTGAAAGGTAATGACTCGGTATCGCAGGGGCAGACTGAAGTGGGTAAGGAGGAGGAGGGACAGATTTGTGCCCCTTCTGTGTGGCTTTCAGGTGCTCTTGCCAACGGGCTGAGTGGTAGGATGTTAAATGCCTTGTTAGGCATGTGGTACCCAAATGGTTGGTGTTTTTGCCACGTTTGATGTGCCTGTGACACAGTTTGCAGATAGCAAAAAACAGTGCAATCTGCTGCAGATGTGCTGAAAAAGGCCCAGACAGCTGAGCTGTGGGGAGTGGGCCGGGAGATAACAGCTGCAGAGTGTGATGGAATAGGGTGGCTGCTCTCTACTCTTTCTTGATGTTGGCCTCCTTGGGGTTGTGCCGCCTCACCTTCAGTTTCCTCCTCTGCTCTATCTGGCACCCAAGTCGCATCAGTGACCTCATCATCATCTCCATCTCCTTCATCTTCTTCATTACCACTGGAGACAACTTGTCAATACGCTGAAGCTTGGGGAACATGAATATTAATTTGTCTACCAGTGTTCCTCCCTCTCTCTAGGCTCATGTTCCTGTCATCCTCAACCTCAGAACCAACATCTGAATCCAGTAATGGCTGGGCATCATCAAGGAGCAAGTGGCTGACGCTGTGGTCAAATAACTCAGCTGACTCCTCCAATGGCTGATGTTAGGGCTATGGCAGGAATAGATGTGGACAAGGAGGCAGGTTTATCCACTCTGGCAACTGCAGGGGATTGTACACTTGTCTCTGCTTGTGTGACAGAGGATGACGAGGATGAGGAAGGTTTAGTAAGCCAGTCCACACCTCCTCTGCATGCTGTGGCTGGATAGCACGGGCAAACTCAGTAAAAAGAGGAAGTGATGCCCTGCCTGAGGACTGACCACCACGTCCACCTGTGGACACATTTGTTGCTGGCACTCTTACAGTGCCGAGGGAACGTCTGCCTCTCCTTGTTGTTCTCCCAGACATTATTGGAAGGGAGGGGGCAGTGCTTATAAGCAAATTTAAAGGAGAAGTTAAAATCTGTACGTAGATGCACTTTAATCAATGTAAAGAAATGTTTGGTGCCCTTAAATTTGAGTACTCACACTGCACAGAACTATATGGCGTTAAACTGGCAGTAACGCACGCAAAACGATATGGCGTTAAACTGGCAGTAACGCACAAAACTATATGGCGTTAAACTTGTAGTAACGCACCCAGAACTATATGGCGTTAAACTGGCAGTAACACATGCAAAACTATATGGCATTAAACTGGCAGTAATGCACGCAAAACTATATGGCGTTAAACTGTCAGTAATGCACGCAATACGATATGGCGTTAAACTGGCAGTAACGTAATCAAATATACGGTGTTCAACTGTCACTACACTGAAGCTATCTGAACTGTCCCTACTCTAGTTATATACTAATGTCAAGATTACTGACACGGTCTCACTACACTACACTGGAACTATCTGAGCTGTCCCTACTCTAGCTGCACACTATGAAAAACTGAATGATGGTCCTCCTCACTACACTCACACTATCCCTAGACTGACACTAAACTAATATTCTACACTGACAATTGAAGCAAAATAGCACAGTATAGCACACTAACTAATAGCACTGAACAGAGCCCTGTTCTATCTATCTCCACACCAAAATCACACTGAAAATGGCTGCCATTGAAAGAATACTTTTATACTGTGGGGCGGGAATGAACCATGATTGGATAAAGTCATGATGACAGTGTCCAATCATGACTCTGACCATGCTCTGTGCCCTGATTGGCTGAAGCTTTCACTGCCTCAGCCAATCAGGGCTTGCAATGCACTGTTCCACGCCACAATGCATTCTGGACGGTTGGGGGGGGGGGCGAACAAACGGTCAAACGTCCCGTTTGTTCGGCTGTTCTCCGAACGTCTGAACAACGAAAGTTCGGCCCGAACTTATGTTCGGGTCAAACCGTTCGCCCATCCCTAGTCAGAACTCTTTACTGATTAACACAAAAGGGGTATTTCAGTGAAGCAAAGAGTATTCTGATAGGTTGCTATGGGTCATGGCCTTTTCTATTATGATTTGTCAATGCATTCTTAAATAAGCCAATACAAGGCTGTGGAGGTTTTGCTTTTTTCTTAGTAAAGATAAGTTTTGGTTATTAAACAAATGCAAATTAGAATTAGAAACACACCTTATTAAAATTTATATCAATCCAGTCACTAAAATCTCACATATGCTTTAAAGTGTGTGTATAGCTAAACTTGTTTTTATTATTTTTGGGTAGAATAGGGATTGGTAAAATCCCTGTCAGTTTAATTTTTGTTGTCTGTGTCCCACTGGGGAGATTTCCCCTCATTTGTCATGAAGACACAACAAGAAGTAAGAGAAAATCCAGTTGTTAATTGAAAAGCTCTCTGTATCAAAATATTTGGATTCCCCTTCACTTTCATTCTTTCTGATAACGGTCAGATAAAGGACAGATAGAGACCACAATCAACCTAGAGGGAACACAGTCAGCATTTAAAACTTGACAGGCATTTTTATTTTTAATCCTTTCCTACTCTATCCGAAACCTAAAAAATATATTTGGTCATAAATACTTAGATACTTTTTCTTTAACCTGCTAATGTAATTTCAAAAGGCATTTTCAGTGTTTTTTAAATCTACAAGTTTCATGAAAATAAAACCTGTTTATCCTGCCAAGAAGGTCCATGTTCAGGCACTTCCCGTTGAAGGGTGACAATGCCTTGTCCCTGTCCCCCGAATGTGCTCCTGCTTTGCACAAGCTTCTGAAGGAGACTACAAGTGGCTTTTTTAACATTTAAGTTACACAACCACAGTCTACTTTGGCACACTAAAAGTCAATCATGATATATTTTTATACATACATTGGGCCAGTTTTCCACAATGTAAGTAAGCATATGTAATACCTGATCAGCCTTTGTGGAAGCTGTAAATCATTGTAGTAGCCTGAGCTACTAAAGTGATGTTCATGATCTTCTGGGTGCAATGCCAAGTGGCTGCCCTTCTGTATAATAACCACAAGGAGTCACACGCTTGGCACGGCTGCCATTTAGAGAACACCTTGCATTTTTCTAAAAGCAAATAATTTCCTGCTTGGACGAGGTGGGGAAGAGAAGTGTGCTATCACAAGCTCCACCTATTCCAATTAGAGATCTCTGTGTATTCATTGAGAAAAATGCAAGGCGTTCTCTTAAAAGCAGCTGTGCCAAGCTTACCCCCCCCCCCCCCCCCCGTGTTTACTATGCAGAAGGGCAGCTGCTTGGCACGGCGCCCAGAAGACTGCTGCTATAACTGTAGTAGCGTAGTAGCTCCGGCAATTGCAAACATTTACAGCTTCCTCAGATGCTAATTAATTATCACATATGTATATCTATATTGTGCCAAGCTGGCCCTGTGTATGTATGCAATAAATAGCATTCCCAGAGTTTAGCTTTAAGGTTTCCATCCGCTTTAATTCATTAATGACATCATCTCTCATTCTCATGCCTCACACCTAACTGATGTGCCTTAAGAAGTAACAGGCTGAAATTGTTAAGAAAAATAATATGGCTGCCAGCAGGAAAAAAACTGGCTGTAGCCAATCTGCGCAGTGATAGGAATGTGTTAGAATATAATCTGCGGAAAGCTTTCACCTGTTGCTGAGATATGTTTTCTAACCCCGAGGAAAAACAATCTTGTTACAGTGTTATTGCTGTCAGAGTCTGTGTTGCAGAAGCCGCTCAGCAAGCGTGTATATCTTCCAGAGGATGACGAGGAGAGACTTCTCTTACCAGCACTGGGTAGCTGAGAGTCTGAAATGAAAACCATTTTTAGTATAAATGAACGTTGTCAAGGTTTATTTATGCTTTATACTGCAAAATCAAGCAAGACACTCCCTTACTGCTTATAGACTTAGCAATACGCACCACTGATTACATGTATACATTTTAAAGGGTTATACCACCTTTCAATGATTACATTAATATAAATACCACACATTTTCCATGAGCATGATTATGTTCCTTAGTTTACTTTTTTCTTCTGTGAGAGATCTGTCCACTTGCCTCATTTTTTTGTCAAATGAATCCTAATTTTCATTTACTGCACTTGAGCTTAGCAGCCATAGGTTTTCCCATACACATTTGTATACTCCTATTGTCAAAAAACATGCATGTACACAAGATAGTTAGTAATGAGATGTGCTAATGAGATTCAGGCTTTCTCAATGTGTCAGCTGGCAGAGTGCAGAAGTCCAGAATAGGAACGATCACGTGGGATCATACGCTGCTATGTGGTCAAGAGCAGACATGGGTATGTCCAAAAGTTACTACCTAGCACCATGGCTGAGCCTTCCTCTTCTGAACTTCTTGCAAAAACAATGTATCCTACTCAGCTTTATAAAATATCAGCTGATACCTGGAATCGTGAACACTGACTATAGTGGAAAGTGGCTAGCACTACACCTCGATTGCCTGGAAAATAGGAACAGAGAGACTGACTGACTGCCTGAGTCAATCAATGGACAAAATAAAAAAGGGAAGGGAAATGCGTCAAAGGCCCAAAAGTGAGTTAATTCCACCCTTCCAGGGGCAAGGAGATATATATGTGTAGTGTGTGCTATGAATTGTTTATAGTAAAAAGCAATTTCCAATGAAAAGTCATCAAAGAAGTGAAACTAGTTAAAGAGTTGCTAATGTTAGCTAGAAATCATTGTAACAGTGCTAAAAACAACAAAATCCACTGGATTTACCTCAAACTGAGTCCTATGTAAGTCCTTGGAGAGGATTACTTTACATAATAATTGCATATGATTAATGTCATGTTTCTTAAGAATTATATTTATTGTCTATGACTAACAGTATTTGTGGAATGGATCAGAATTGTATAATAAAAGTATCTATTATTATGGCAAATAGGAACTAGGTTAATAAATACATACTAATGAGGGGTCCCAAGCAGCAGTTGCTAAATTTAAATGGTGCTCTTTTCCAGAGTAGAGATCTCCTGCCCACCCTCACTGATGTCTGGCCATTAGGAAAAGGTGATTGCCTACTATAAAATTATTGCACAATGCTTGGCCTTGTGGGCGCACTACATCATAACAACACCAGGATTCAGAACCTTCTGAGTGCCCTGCATCATAATACCACCAAGATGCATGGTCTAATGGGTGCCCTGCCTTATAATGTCACCTGGGTGCATGACCTTCTGGGCTCTCTGCATCATAATACCCCATATAATACCCTAACGGAGCGCATTCGGCGCAATACAAATCCCATATCAAATCAAATCAAATAGTGCATAGTTCAATAGGTGCCCTGCATCATAATAACACCAGGGTGCATGACCTTCTGGGTGCCCTGCATCTTAATAGCACCAGGGTGTATAGTCTCATTAGTGCTGTTAATTATAATAACACCAGAGTGCAAGGACCTTTGGATGCTCTGCATCATAATACCACTATTATGCACTGTCTCATGGATGACCTAAACTATAATGACACCATGACACCAGAGTGCATGGCCTTCTGGGTGCCCTGTGTCATATTACCACCACAGTGTATAGCCTGATGTGGACTCAAAATTATAATAACACCAAGGGTGCAGGGTCTTAAGGGGCACTGCATCATAATGACACCCGAGTGCATGGCCTTCTGGGTGCCTTGCAACCATAACGACAACAGAGATCTCATGGGTGCTTTGCATCATAATGACAGCAGTGTTTAATGTTTCATTGGTGCGATAAATGACAAATGACACCAAGGTGCATGATTTATTAGGTTCCCTGCATGATACTGAAACCAGAGTTCATATTCTCGTGGGTGCCTTGCATCACAATGACACCAGGGTGCATGGCCTTAAGGCACCAATATAGTCATGCCCTGTGGCACACTATCATAACGAAAAATTGCTGACTGCCGTATTCACTCACTAACCAGAGGGTAGAAGAGAAGCCTGCTCTATGAAATGGTGTAAGGGTGGGGGGAGGCTGAAGGATATGAAAATAGACTTTTAAGGGTTCCAAGGGACACAATTACAGTATAATATAATATAATATCAGCAGATTGCAGACTAGTTACTCTTCTCTACCAGGATCAGGATGATAACCTCAGAGCCTGAACCTTTAAGAATGAGTCAGCAATGGCCTCTCCAATATTAATGCCCTCACAGATTCACTTTATTCATCACAGACGTAAATGGACCATCTAAGATAGAAGCTGGGGATCCAGCGTAATAGAATGTTATGACTCGCAGGCACATTCTTAGAATTCCCTAGCGATAAGAATTTATTCGTAGTTGGTATCTGAATGGTTATTTCAACCCAGTGCTGTTAAAATCAATGGTAATGGAAGAGCTGTGCATAAGGTGACTCTGTAAGGTGATCATTCACTGCTGTGTTTGTATGCAAGCAATTACCCACAATGCTTTGGAACAGCAAGGAAATATATTTCCATAGACACAATCTGCTGGATGTAATTGCAGGGAACTGAGGCAGTGAACATATTAAATTATAGTTAACCTAATAAAATGTACTTGGTAGAAGTCAATTATTTAAGCAGGTATTTTATTTTCTTAATAACATAATGAGTTTTGGTGTCATAAAATTGTTACATCTTTCATTCTTTAGCAAAATACAAGTATCTCATCCATTATAATCTGTGCCTCTGAGATTGTTAATTACATCAACTTAATTCTAGAAACCTATACATTGCATATGGACGAACTATGCAAATGATTTTTTTTCTATGGCATCATTGTAATTAAGGTTGAAGTACTGTTATATTAATTATAATGTACTTGATCAGCTCCTTTATTCAATTAGGTTGTGGAAGTAGGAAGCAGACTACGTACCAGGGAGTAGCTCAGTGCCTGACTGAAATCAGAACAACATAATCCACCTTTGACTTGAATTGTGAGTTGCATTTATACAATGTATAACTACAGTAAATGTATGTTACACACATGCTCATTCAAAGGCACTCAGAAACAGACACTTAAAGAGAAACTTCACTCCTGACCTTTTTTTCTTTTAGAAACCCCTTTTTACTCTCTAAGGGGTCCTGCACCACCATCTCCTTCTCTGATGGGTCTGAAAGGCCAGCTGCCTATTCCAGTTCTACCCACTGGTCATTATGTGTCCCCATTTCTACAGCTTCCTGGGATTTGTGATGTGCGTATCCCAGGACCAGGAGGCTTTAGAGAAGGAGATGTCATTCTTGCCTAGGCAAGAATGTGGCTAGGGTGGACTAAATAGATAACAAAAAAAGGTCAAACAAACAAAAAAAAGTTGACTTTTATACATTTTAAAGAAGAGTGGAGTGCAATGATGCCTAGTGCAAAATGGGGTATTGTAGGTAATACAGAAAACTTAAATGGCCTATTCGCACTCATACATGTATTGTAATGTTTTCGGAATGCACAGAGCATTCAGATCTGTGTGCTGTGGTTTAGTGCAGGTGCGCTCTCTCTCACTGTATATGTGCATTGGGCTACCATGTAAAATGGATAGCGACGCACATATATAGCCATATACACTCATCGGCCATTTTATTAGGTACACCTTGTTAGTACTGGGTTGGGTCCCCTTTTGCCTTCAGAACTGCCTTAATTCTTTGTGCCATAGATTCAACAAGGTGTTGAAATCGAGATTTATAAGACCAGGCAATGTTTTTCCAATCTTCTACTGTCCAGTTCTGGTGAGCCTGTGCAAATTGTAGCCTCAGTTTCCTGTTCTTAGCTGACAGGAGTGGCATTCGGTGTGGTCTTCTGCTGCTGTAGGCCATCTGCTTCAAGGTTCGATGTGTTGTGCATTCAAAGGTAGTATTCTGCATACATTCGTTGTAAAGAGTGGTTATTTGAGTTACTGTTGCCTTTCTATCATCTCAAACCAGTCTGCTCATTTTCCTCTGACCGCTGACATCAACAAGGCATTTTCCTCCACACAACTGCGGCTCACTGGATATTTTCTTTTTTTCTGACCTTTCTTTATAAACTCTAGAGATGGTTGTGTGTGAGAATCCCAGTAGATCAGCAGTTTTTGAAATACTCAGACAAGCCCGTCTGGCACCAACAACCAAGTCACTTAAATCCCCTTCTTCCCCATTCTGATGCTCGGTTTGAACTTCAGCAAGTCATCTTCACAAAGTTTAGATGCCTAACTGCTTTGAGTTGCTGCCATGTAATTGGCTGATTTGTGTTACCAAGCAATTGAACAGGTGTACCTTATAAAGTGACCGGTGAGTGTATATCACCATGCATTAAAACTTAGTTATAACTGTACTAACACAGAGTAGTCCAAAAAGAAAAATGAACATGCAGATTTTTTACAGACTGTCCAAAATGAACTAGAAATCCCTATTTGCCAATGTGTCTGCACCGTGGACTTCCTGTATTGCCCCACATGAATCAACCTACTTACATTTGCAGTGCATATTTCATTATGACAGATTCATCTTAGACAGCAGAGACAGTTATTTTTCACACTATTGATTAATTAGGCCGGGTGTTTAATATTCTTGCAGGATGTGTCAATGCATCAGCATTAGCCAGCCCAGATTGTGAATCTGTCAACTTTGGCATTTTCCACTGATAGTATTCTATCTATAGGGTCTATTTATAAATGTATGCACACAGTTTTTTAATTGGATTCAGTTTAAAAAAGGTGTAAATCCTGGGTGAAAGTTGTGTGATTCTTGTGTGAAAACATTTATAAACAGATGTTTTATGTTTTTGTGGATTGGTTTAAGATTGTAAATTACTCCACCTTCTTTAATGGTTGCAGTAGGCTACACATAGATTTTCTGTTTGGTCCCCTGTGCAGACAATTACTATATTATCCACATTAGTTTATCAGGCCAGCAATTTAGAAGGACAGATATAACAATTTGAACAGTCTAATAATATTGTTGGTACATTATGAAGCCAATCTATTAAAAATATGCCAGTTTTGAAACATTAACTAAAGACAACATTTTTTATTTTATTTTTTCAGTTTTGGACATCTGTGTCTCATTATGGAGTTTTTCCTTTTCTTCCTGTCCTGTAAACACCTATCTTTCCAATGTGAGAGAAATACCTTATTAGACAGTTGTCAATGGAACAAGTGTCCCCATGTCCTATCTATTACTGTTGTGGTGGCAAATAACGATTTTGATTTAGTCTAGGTTCACATCTATGCAGCTGCACTTGATGCGTTTTTCAGGCACGTTTTGCAGCGAATTTAGCATTATTAAACCTGCGTGTGTTTTTTGCATGCAGTTTTCATGCATTCACGCACTGAAAACACACTGTATATAGCTGGTTGCTAAGGAGGGGGCCGGGAAACCGGATGCCGCATCCTTAACAACTGATGAGTCATCAGCAGGGAACCATGCCTATATAAGAGATCCCACACAGCGGATGACAACACAAAGGAGGAAGACAGCCACAGAAGAAGAGCGTATTTTTTTTTTTTTTTTTCGGTAAACCAGCGGCGAGGAATAAGACAGCAGAAGACAGCACCTGGAGAGATGGTGGCTGGAGAGACAGCGGTGAGAGAAGACAGCAGTGGGAGAAGACGTACAGGAAAAAGACAGCTCAGAGCTATTTTATTAATAAAGGACTTGTCAAAAACTGTTTGTTGTTTTTTTTTTTACATTTCACTGCTTTTTGAGGTGAATGGGTAGGGGTATGATGTACCCAATACTCATTCACATAGGGGGGCTGGGATCTGGGGGCCCCCTTCCTAAAGTGGGCTTTCAGATTCCAATAAGCCCCCCGCACGCAGACCCTGACAAACCACCGGCCAGGGATGTCGGGAAGAGGCCCTTGTCCCCATCAAATGGGAGCAAGATGCTTTGGGGGGCAGAGACCCCCCAAAGCACCTGCCCCTCTATGTTGAGGGCATGCAGCCTGGTATGGTTCAGGAGGGGGGGTGCTCGCTCCTCCCCTCCCTTTCCTGACCTGCCGGGCAGCATGCTCAGATAAGGGTCTGGTACGCCCTTTTTTTTGCAGACAATTTTTTTTTTTTACATTCAGTTGACAGCTGATGACTCATCAGTTGTTGAGGACATGGCGGCCGGCTTCCCAGCCCCCTGCTTAGCAACCAGCTATATACAGTGTTAAAATAAAAAACGCAAAACACATCAAAACTTGCATTTCTGGTGTGGTTCCATTGAAGTTTATTACTCGCAAATCGCTGGAAAAAAGTCCCTGACCCTTTCCAAAAACGCACCAGCCGCAAAACACATAGATGTGAACTTGTACCATACGAAACCATGTTAAATGGACTGCAGTGCGTTTCTGCAAAGTGCAAAATGCACTAAAAAACACATAGGTGTGAACCAAGGTTACACTGACTTTCATTGCCCTTGACACTGGTGATGAAGATAATTAGAGAAATTTAATCTCCCTAATAGGGACAAAGGCAGCAATTAAAAAAAAAAAAGTCTTGCCTTTAGTAATACTTTAGTATGTATGAGTACACGGTGTCAACTTAAAGTGAATATAAAGGTTTTTATAAAGGTAAAGATTTTTTTTTTTCTTTTTAAATAACAAACATGTTATACTTACCTGCTCTGTGCAAGGGTGCCCAGGTGGCGCTCCTGGCCCCTCCTCTACATCGGGTGCCCCCACGGAGAGCCGCTTTCCATGGGAACACCCGCGCGGGCGTACTCACGAGTCCCGCTGCTGCGTCCATTGACACAGACAGCAGGTCTCGAGCCCACTCCCATGTGACTGGATTTGATTGCTATCAAGACAGAAACAGGTTCAGGTGAGAAAAAGGGGGGGCTCTGGGGACAGCTGCAGCACAGAAGGTTTTTCACCTTAATGCATAGAATGCATTAAGGTGAAAAACCTTGAGACTTTACAATCCCTTTAAGCCCTGTAAACACAGGCTGAATGTCAGGCGGAATTGGGTGGTTCAATAGAAACTGGTCGACATTCGGCCCATGTGTACTGCAGCCGGTCTGTGCTGACCAAAGGCTCATGACCAAAAAAGGTCTGACGACTAGCTCCCAATCAGCGTCCCCCTGTCAGAACTAAATAGAACAGCAGGGGAGATCGCTGTACTAACAATGGATTGTTAGTACACCGGCTCCGATCTGCTACAGCTGGAAAAAGACATCTGACTGTAGGAGATGCCGTGCTATCCATGCTGTGGTCTGCAAACGGAGCTTGTTGTTGATATTATGCATGCTTATATGTGATTCTCTGTAAGTGTAATTCCTAAAGGGGGTGTATTGTGGATTTCAATTAATACATTTTTTTACTGGTTTACACTTAGGAGAATATCTTTTTCTTTTCCATGCGGTTTGAAATGAGCCTGCCATAGTGATTCCCACCCTTCTAATGCAGTTCAAATTGGGAGATTCGTCATAAAGACATATATAATTTCTGCCTATATATATCTTTGATCCGGTAAGAGTTTAATACTAAGGGGGACGTGAGTGCCCCCCTGCTTTGTCAGGAGTGGTGGTGTTGGTGACGGCTTATCATCACGCAAGCAGGACCTGATCTTACCTTGGATGATTTTCACAAATAATTTACTGCAATAGACTATGGATACATAGCGCTGCCAATATTTGTATATATTTTTACCTCTTTGTGTGACCTATTTTAGGTTTATGGTAGCAGCTTGAGCCTTATCTAGGCTATAGGAGACCTGTAATAAGGATTATTTTAATTTGTTTTTTCACCCAATCCACAAGCGCTTGCGTAAGAGGAATTAGGCGCTTTTCCTACTTATTTGTTTATAGTAAATGAACACTGATAGTGTATGGACTTACAATAATTTGGTTTAATGAACTGCACTATATAAATGTGATTATTTATGTTTTCCTGGCTCACCTCATGGCAGCATACTACGGGTCCACTTGGCCCCTTTGACCCCCCCACAATTTCTAATGAAATAATAATAAAATAGAGGAAGTACTCCCCACCAGTGTTTGGGACAATGGCGGCCTGTCCATAGAGGGCGCACGGGCACTGCCCCCCCCGCATTAAATAAATAAATAAATAAAAGGCCCTTTAAAAAAATTAAAAATAGAAAAAAATTTCCTTTAAGGGCACTGTGTTTGGGTGCCGGACACAGTGCACTATGGGAAGCGCCACGTCAATGCAATTGTGAGATTGCAGACGAGGCGCTTCATTTGCAGGATTTTTACCTGCTTTGTGGCGCATTCCATCGCGCCAAACAACTTCCGCCCATATTATCACTATGGGCAGGTGCTTTGTTCTTCGAGATGAGATGTTACTTCCAGTTTCCATGTGGCAGAGGGAAACCAGAAGTGACGTCAGAAGCTCCGTGGAATGCACGGCCCGAGCGGAGCTGGTAAGTAAGGCTGCAAAATAGGTGAACTGCGAGCGCCATGCTTGGTGCTCGCAGTCCACTCAGATGTGTTAGGAAAGCGAATGACTGTTCACTTTCCTAACACTGAACCGCTTCTCTGCCAATCAGGTGATCAGGTCTGTTACCTGCCACCTGATTGGCTGAAACGACAGGCACCACTATTGGACACCTATCAGGAGGCAGGAGACGCATGAAGGACCCGTCATCCGCTGCCCCACAGACACAGGGTAAGTGCCGGGCAGATGATGAGCGGGTGGGGGGTACACTGGCACCATTTAATAGGCACACTGGCAGCATTTAATGGGCATACTGGTAGCTTTTGATGGGCACACTGGCAGCATATGATGGGCAGTTGGGCACACTGGCAGCATTTGATGGGCACACTGGCAGCATATGATGGGCACAGTGGCAGCGTTTGGCACAGTAGCTGCGTTTGATGGTGCAGTGGCTGCATTTGATGGTACAGTGGCAGCGTTTGATGGGCACAGTGGCAGCGTTTGGCACAGTAGCTGCGTTTGATGGCACAGTGGCTGCGTTTGACGGCACAGTGGCTGCCATTGATGGCACAGTGGCTGCGTTTGATGGGCACAGTGGCTGCGTTTGATGGGCACAGTGGCTGTTTTGATGGGCACAATGGCTGCATTTGATGGCACAGTGGCTGCACTTGATGAGCATAGTGGCTGCATTTAATGGCACAGTGGCTGCGTTTGATGGGCACAGTGGCTGTGTTTGATGGCACAGTGGCTGCAATTGATGGGTTTTTTTCAAAATTTTTTCAGTTTGTTTGCGCCCCCCCCAAAAATTTTGAGCACCAGCCGCCACTGGTTTGGGGGGTGATTTACTAAAACAGATGAGTGCAAAATCTGGTGCAGCTCTGCAGCGAAACCATTCAGCTTCCATTGTCAAAGTTTATTTGAACAAGCTGAAGTTAGAAGCTGATTGGCTACCATGCACAGCTTAATGAGATTTTTAACTCTCCAGTTTAAGTAAATCAACACCTTGGTGTATTGTTCCTTTTCCAACCCAATATGTTAGCTAGTGAGGTCCTGTAGTATGCTGCAATGAGGCGAACCAGGAATGTGGAAAATTGGTTTTATATATACTTACTGTAATTTTCCTTTCCTGGTTTATCCTCATGGCAGCATAGTTCCCTCCACGGTGTCCTGTCACGCTTGATATGGAACACTGGTGGGGTTTTATTTTCAGTTAGAAGATGCTCCTGGGTAGTCAAGAGGGCAGAGTTTACCCGCAGTATGCTGCCATGAGGATAATCCAGGAAAGGAAAATTCAGGTAAGTATATGAAAACATTTTCTCTAATATGAAGTTGCATTATTTATAGATTTATGTTTTTTATGTACTTATTGATAGTTTGATGACTAATTGATATTACCTAGGGAAACACTTTAACTTACCGTATATACTCGTGTATAAGTCGAATTTTTCAGCCCCTTTTTTGGGGCTGAAAGTGCCCCCTTCGACTTATACACGAGTCGCCGCCGTCTGCCTACATGATCAGCGTGTCATGCAGGCAGACGGCGGCCAGCGTGTGATACAATCTACTCGGCAGCGGCTCTCACAGTTCAAAAGCCGCGCCTCCTTGTCTGTGATAGGCAGTCAGTGTACAGCCTATCACGGACATTCTCTCATCCTCGTCCGTGGTATGAGGATGAGAGAATGTCTGTGATTGGCTGAACGCTGACTGCTGGGAAATTTAGTTTTTTGGACGAGGAGGCGGCGCGGCTTTTGAACAGTTAATGGCCGCCGAATACTACACGGTGATCGGTGCAGAGCGGCGCACGGAGGATGCACAGGACACAGGTAGGATGCACACACACACACAGACACACAGACACATGCACACAGGTACATATACACATGACAGATACACAGGACACAGGTACATGACACAGGTACATATACACATGACACATATGCACAGGACACATGACACATGACACATATGCACAGGACACATGACACATATGCACAGGACACATGGCACATATGCACAGGACACAGGGAGGTATACAGCTGCAGATGGGCATTGTTGACCCTCTTTTTCCACTTACAGTAGCTGTGCATTTCTCACCCTCGTCTTATACTCGGGTCAATAAGTTTTTCCCATTTTTTTGTGGTAAATTAGGGTCTTGACTTATACTCGGAACGACTTATACTCGAGTATATACGGTATATGGATTATTTCCTGCTGATCAGAGCAGAGCGGGACGAATGTCACAGCCTTGCTCTTTCTGTGCATGCAGAGCAGACACAGGCACACAGGGGCAGAGGGGTGTAAACTGACTCCTCTGTCCCTTTACATCAGGCTACCTCTGATGCACAGTCCTTTTTCGTTTTCTTTTTACCAGACATGGTCGGACCTGTAGGTAACGGGGTGTAAACTGATACAAGTGCATTTATTTCTGCCTGTCCATAGGGCTTCATGAACCTTCCGATCAGGTCTGCCTCAAAAAAACTGAGAGGCAGACCTGATCAGAATGCTCCTGTGAAAGGGCCTAAGGGATATTTTATGCTGTTGCTGTTATAGAAGATGTATTTATGTGTTATTGATTATGCCACTGCTGTGGTTGGCTTTTATAGAGAAAGCAACGGCCAACACAGTACTCGTAGTACTTATTGAAGAAACCTGCAAAGAGAGACAATGTGAGTTGGCAGTATTGTAAATGTAAAGAGCTTTTGACATGAAGTCCAAATTTCTATTACAAAGGGACTTGAATTGCTTAGTTAGTGCTGGACAGGCTAGGGTTTATTTTGATGTTTTATTCCTGCAGAAACATTGCATAGTTTTTTTTTTATGCTGGAAGCGCTGTGTGTGTTTAACTGATGCTGGGAATATAAGAATTGTTGCTGACCGTTTGAAACCAACACCTACAGTCTCTCCAAGGATGATCTTGTTTTCATTCCCGTGGTCATTTTTTCTCAAGAAATCTATAGTCCTTGGGGACGATATCATGTATATATCATTTTATAAACATACTCCTTGAACACATACTGGGATGTTCAATCATTTTTAAATGTTATTTCAGTTATGGTATAGATACGTTTGTTTATATTTATTAAATATTTACCTGATTTTGACCTCATAGCTCTACCAGGGTCAGGATGAAGTTTTCTTGAAGCATTTTCTGTATTGTTATTCCAGACAACAATTTCTCCATCATAACTTCCTGCATGTGAACAAATATGAAACGGTAAATCAAAAATGAAAGGATCAGTCTTTGTACCAATCTTAGATGAAATGAGGACATTACTGAAGCATGACGAGGGAAGACATGGTATCCCTTATAATCATCTGGGTATATCCTACTTGATATTTGCAATTTTGTTTTGTTCACAGTACTTAGACTAAGATATCTAGTGATTTAAATTGCAATATTTTTAAGGAAATAGGTATAACATGTAATTTACACAACATCACTGTGTTCAAGTTATGCAAAATACATTTACAGAAATAAGCAGAAGAAGATCAAGTTATAAAAAGATATTTGGCAATCTGAAAAAAAAAATATATAATATATGTATATACACTGTATACTATATACTGTATATACATACAGTGCTGTGAAAAAGTATCTGCCCCCTTCCTGATTTTTTTTTTTTTTTTTTACATATTTCTCACACTTAAATTATTTAGATCATCAAACAAATTTTAAAAGCCATTAAGAGAGCCATTATGCACAAATGGAGATAACTTGGAACAGTGGTGACAATCCCAGGAGTGGCCGGCCTACAAAAATTACTCCAAGAGCATGATGACGACTCATCCAGAATCCAGAAAAACATCTAAAGAACTGCAGACCTAACTTGCCTCAGGTAAGATCAGTGTTCATGATTCAACAATAAGAAAGAGACTGGGCAAAAATAGCATCCATGGGAGAGTTCCAAGGCCAAAACCACTGCTGACCAAAAAGAACACAAAGGCTCATCTCACATTTACCAAAAAAACATCTTTATTATCCCCAGGACTTTGAGGGAAATATTATGTGGACTGATTAGACAAACATTTGTTCCGTTACAAAGAGAGACAGACATGGTGGTGATAGCATGATGGTCTGGGGCTGCTTTGCAGCTTCAGGACCTGGACGACTTACCATAATTGATCGAGCCATGAATTCTGAGCTCTACCAGAAAATCCTAAAGAAGAATGTCCGGCCATCAGTTTGTGACCTCAAGCTCAAGTGCACTTGGGTTATGCAGAACAACAATGATCCGAAACACAACAGCAAGTCCACCTCCAAATGGTTCAAACAAAGCAAAATGTAGGTTTTCGAGTGGCCTAGTTAAATCCAATTGAGATGCTGTATGATGACCTTACACAGGCCGTTCATGCTGGAAAACCCTCCAATGTGGCAAACAATTCTGCAAAGAAGAGTGGGCCAAAATTGCTCCACAGGAATGTGAAAGACTCATTGCCAGTTATCGCAAACGCTTGATTGCAGTTGTTGCCGCCAAGGGTGGCACAACCAGTTATTAGGTTTAGGGGGCAATTACTTTTTCACATAAAGCCAAGCAGGTTTGGACAGCTTTTTTGCCTTAATAAATGAAACCATCATTTTAAAACTGCATTTTGCATTTACTCGGGTTATCTTTGTGTAATAATAACATTTTTTGATGATCTGAGTCATTTAATGCCCTGTACACATGATAGGATTTTCCGCCAACAAATGTGAGCTTGTTGTCGGAAAGTCCAACCGTGTGTATGCTCCATAGAACATTTGTTGTCGGAATTTCCGCCAACAAATGTTTGAAAGCAGGTTCTCAAATATTCCGACAACAAAAATTCCAAGCGTGTGTACATAAGTCCGACGCACAAAAGTCCACGCATGCTCGGAATCAAGCAGAAGAGCGCACTGGCTATTGAACTTCATTTTTCTTGGCTCGTCATACGTGTTGTATGTCACTGCGTTCTTGACGTTCGGAATTTCAACAACATTTGCTTGACCGTGTGTATGCAAGTTTGAGCCAACATCCTTCGGAAAA
This sequence comes from Aquarana catesbeiana, assembly GCF_042186555.1. NCBI lineage: Eukaryota > Metazoa > Chordata > Amphibia > Anura > Ranidae > Aquarana > Aquarana catesbeiana. The sequence goes on from NC_133327.1 coordinate 216,291,568, forward strand.
AAATCCACGGTTTTGTTGTCGGAAAATCCTATCGTGTGTACAGGGCATTAGTTTGACAAATATGCAAAAAAAAAAAAATCAGAAAGGGGCAAATACTTTTTCACAGCATTGTACATGTATACACACACACATGCACATATTTATTATTTTTTTTTATTTTTTGTTTTATTACATATGTCTTCCTCAACTATAAAATTCTCTTAATGGGTGTAAACTGGTTAAACAAAACTAAAATTAAACCTTTGTAGTGCTACCCCCTTAGCGGCTGCTTGATTTTTGAGTCCCCCTTTGCATCCACAGCCGGACAACATGTATTTTCAGCAGGCACACTGTAGTCAGAAAACCAGTCCAAGGGCTTTGTTTTGGTATTAGTTTATTAGGGGAATCAACTTGGATGGGGAAAGGGTGGTATGGGATGCCCAGAACTATGGTAAGGTAGAACTTGAGGATCTTGCAAAGATCCTAAGGCTGTGTTCCCGTGGGACAAGTTGTACAGCCTGACTGGCAAAGATCAACTTCACTATTGATTGCAGGTACTCTGTCTTCAAAATGCCAATGTACATGGCTTCAATTTAGGATCCCTAAGCAAAGGTATAGGGTAGCTGTAGTAGGTTAAGTAGCTTTGAGCTGTCCCTTCCAGATCGCTAGCTAGGTATTGCACCTGGCTGCTTCTCCTTTATAGGCTTTGAGGTGTGGAAAATTTTAGGCCGTTCACTCAGTCCCCTGTAAATATCCTGTAGCACATATGGTGACTTTCTGCTGGACAGGTCCCATTGGCTCCCAGGGTGACTCAGCTAAGCCTAGCTGAGACTGAAGGGTGTGGGGCTTCCTCCACTGTTCTCTCTCTCTCTCTCAGTACTGTTCCTCTTTGGCCCCTTCTGCCTGGAGGCAGAGCCCCCCAGCACATGGGTCACCTCCAGGCCCCTGGATCCCAGACTTTGCTCCCACAAGGCCAGACTCCAAAATACTTTAGTACTATCTCTCCACCTTCTGGGCCATCCTCACCCAGGGATTAGAAGAGATCCCATAAATATTCAGACCTCATCTCTGCTCCTCCACCTTAAGTCCCGGAACTTTCCTAAGATCTAGAAGCCAGGGGGAGGCAACAGAGGCACAGCCCTTTGAGCACCTCCAGCTAAAATAACAACAAATAAACCCTGGCTATAGCAGGAGCAGTCGCGGCCCGTCCATAGGGGGCGCATGGGCGCCGCCCCCCCAAAGCCAGTCAAAAAAAAAAAAAAATGTCCCTTTAAAAAAAAAAAAGTTTCTTTAAGAAGTGCACTGTGTTCCGGGCGGGCGCCGGACACGGTGCACTATGGAAGCGTCATGCCAATGCAATCCCGCGATTGCAGGCAAGATGCTTCATTTGCTGTTTTTTTTGTTGCCCTGTGGCGCTGTGCAGTGCGCCTCTAGATGCTGATTGGGGCATTCTCCTTCATGGGCGGTGCTGTCACCAGGCGGCGTGTCACTTCCTGTTTCAGCTGGTGTGAATGGAGAAGCAAGGTAAGTTTATGTGTTACTATCAGCCTTTGTCTGTCCACCGTGTTATACTCTTAGTATGTGATCGGAGGGTGGAGGGAGCTGTGCTTCACCTCTGCCCTGCCTGGAATCAACCTCCAGTCCAGCCCTTCACCCGACAATCTGCTGGAGCCTTAATTACACATCTCCTGTATGTGTATATCACGGGGCTCCCAGCACTGCGTCCTACAATCATGCTGTGCATTCTATCATCTCATCTCATCTCTCTCTCTCTCTCTCTCTCTATTCTATCTGTATAACTGCATATCTCTCTATCTAAGTGTCTATCTATCTGTATATCTATCTATCTAACTGTCTATCTATCTATCTATCTAACTGTCTATCTATCTATCTATCTATCTATCTATCTATCTATCTATCTATCTGTCTGTCTGTCTGTCTGTCTGTCTGTCTGTCTGTCTGTCTGTCTGTCTGTCTGTCTGTCTGTCTATCTATCTATCTATCTATCTATCTATCTATCTATCTATCTATCTATCTATCTATCTATCTATCTATCTATCAATCTTTGTGTATAACTGTATATCTATCTATCTATCTATCTGTACAACTGCATATCTATCTATCTATCTATCTATCTATCTATCTATCTATCTATCTATCTATCTATCTATCTATCTATCTATCTATCTATCTATCTATCTATCTATCTATCTATCTATCTATCGGCCCCGTCACGGGCGAGTGACATGGGGGGGGGGGGGTTGGTTGAGATTTTGTTTGCGCCCCCCTAAAAAAATGGAGCACCGGCCGCCACTGAGCAGGAGCCCAACTAAATTTACCTAGCGTACACAGGAGATGCTACACCTTAATTGCCCCTGCCTATTGTGTTAGTGTTTCTTCCTATACATGTTTCTGCTATTTATACCATGATGGTTATTGTGGATTTGTGAAAAATTCAAAATATGGCAATTAAATGTACATAATAGAAATTTCTCTGTAGTGAACACCGAGTTTGGGATGATGGGAAATTTTACTGTATACTTTATTACATTTTTTTATAATATAACTACATTCTCTTATATTGATCTACGCATCCTGTATGGGTGTACCTTCAACTTTTGCATGATAAATACATTTACAGCTGGTATCTGTGGATCAGTTTGTTGTGATTGTGATTAGCTGCAATTTAAAAATTTGCATACACAGACACATTTGTAGGATGCCAACATACATATGTGTACATGAGTATAGACATGTTAGAACCTCTTACAGGTGTTATTGCTCTTTGTATCTGTGTTGGGGTGATTTTCCATGACATCCTATCCTGGTTAAACACAGATAGTTGGCATAAACCTCACCAAGAGGAAGATGGACAAAAAATAACCCCCCCACCCCCACTTTACTGAAATAAGTAATTTTATTGACATCTAATGTATGTCCCCATAGGAGAGATTTCTTTTTCTGAACCAGTGACGCAAAGCACCTTCTGTGGGGTTCAAAATAGAATTAATATCCTGACAGATGTTCCAAAAAAAAAAAAACGCTTACCTGGGGTCTTAAATGTAATAATTATGGGTTGGTCTGTCAGTTTACCATTTTTGTAACAGCATCCTCTGTGCCTCTTTCTCCAAGACCCCCTCATGTCATAGTGTAGTCAAGGCTCAGATAGACAATTGATCCCGGTAGTAATCAGGCTGTATGTCTCAACGTGTAGACACTTAGTCAGGGCTGGTTCTACCACTAGGCAAACTAGGCAGCCGCCTAGGGTGCACTGCTGCCCAGGGCGCCCGGCTGCTGGTGTTCCTACTCTCCTCTCTCTGCAGCAAGCAACTAAGACTCAGCATCAGCAGACAGCCGCCACTCTGTTCACACGACAGAGGACTATGTCTGTGTCCCGACTCCCAAATGAGCAAACCTCCCCTGCTGTGCCTTTGAGCGCCTCTGACCAGTCATCAGTGACCTGTGATTGCTGTCTGTGACCAGCCGATTTGCCTCTATGCCCATACGTGATTCCTAATCCTGTGTTCCCTGGCCCCGCCCCCCCGTCGTAGAGGCCACTCTCCCTCCTGGCCCATCCTGAACAACACTGGCAGCATCACTCAAGTGCTACAGTGCCTGGCGGCGGAGCTTCAGGTTTGATGACAGGTGGAACCTGCCTGGAGGAGGCACCGAGGCAGGCAGAGTTTAAAATTGCTCCTCACACACACTTGGCAGGGTCAGGTTGTCGGATGGATACAGAGCAGTCTGCAGAGCCCCAGACCTGGTGAGTGAAATATTGTCACTGTCCCCCCCTCCCTTCTTGGTAGGCTGCATTGATGGGCGCTGATTAGGCTGCATTGATGGGCACTGGTGGGCTGCATTTGATGGGTACTGGTGAGGCTGCATTTGATGGGCGCTTCATTAAAAAGGTGGGGTATACATGGGCAGGGAAAAGGGGGTGGAGTCAGGGGTGGAGCCAGGGGGGGCGAAATAAGGTTTTGCCTAGGGTGTCAAAAATCCTTGCACCAGCCCTGCGCTTAGTACATACTAATAATAGGTATAATTGTCTAAATCTACGTCATCAGTATTGAGTTTGAAACATTGATCACACTGCTATATCTCCTCTGTGCAAATTACAAGTATGTGTACATGCTGTTGCATACAAATCCAGGCAGCCTGACACTATGCTTATCTACCCCTTTAGAATAAATATTTGTATAAGACAAGAGATATATGCATGCCTTATGTCAGCGCTTCCAAAATGCACCCAAATAGTGCAAAGAAACAAATGTCAAGGTTGTCCATAGCTCAGTTTCAGTGTGATCGGTAACAATTTTTGGAAACAACATTTTTTTTTTACACTTTTTTTGAAGGCACACTTCAAGTAGGAACATTTATAAAAATAACTATAATAAGGTGTATGTAAACTCTAACAAAAAGGCTGGGTTCACACCAAAGCATGGAGTGGCTCAGAGCAGGGGTCTGGTGCGTCCTCGTTCACCGTTTCGGGTCAGATTTTTGGCTGAATTCTGACCTGAAATGGACCTAAAGATGCACAAAACTCCCGTGTAATTCACACCAGAGCTGCTTCAGAGATGTGTGAACCGGCTCCATAGAGAGCCAGTCACAATCTCCTGACATGCAAATTGGATGCATAGAAAATCCACATCCAATTTGCAATAGTGTGAACTCAGCCTAAATGTTTCTTATTTGCTCCATTTTGGTCTGTTAAATATACTATGGAAAGTGTTCGATTATATCTGTTTGACAAGTGCAAAAAAAAAAAAAATCTTCATTCATCCAGCCAGAAATTTTGTGAGCTGATAACTTCTGCTTTCTGTCTCTGGACTTTGTATACTACAAATCTCCTCCCTTGTTATGGAGTAGAGAGGGTGGTGTTATGTAGCCCTAAGTATTACAGTATTGTGTAATCCTAGCACACTCCCTATCCTCGGGTGACAATGCTGCTCAATATGGTTTTAACCCTAGGGATAGGCTGTGTGTTATTGGCAGGATTACCAGGTTAAAATGAAAGCAGAAAGTGTAAAAAAAGAAAATGAGAGCAGCCTCCACATTTAAGGAAAGGTAAGCTAAAATACTATCAGCCTTTGTACTTAAGTTTAGATACTGTGATATTGGGGCATTCAGCTCAGTGGTAGAAGTGTTTGTAGTTAGTCTATGCTGGTCCAAACTGTGGTTTTAAGGCTTGCCAACCCACTTTTATTAAACAAAAGCAAAAGTAAAATCCACAAATAGCTGCCCACGCAGGGATTTTCACCTGCAAAACATAACAGAAAATGCCAATCCACCTGGCTCCTTCTTCAGCAGCACCACTGCTCTTTTACACTGGTCCTTCAGACCATCTCACACAGCTTTCCTGGCTCTCTGGGCTTTCCTGGCTCTCTCAGCCTGTAGTTACAGCTGCCAGCTGTACGGACCCACTTTTGGCCACTCAATAGTGGTTCTCCTGACACCTCAAGCTCTCTCACTCCTCTGTGACTTACAGATTCAAACGGACAATGAATCCCTCCTCCAGAATGGAGTGCTGTCTCTTGAGTAGAGCACCTCTGTCTCCTAAAACACACCTGTCTCCAAATAGGATCACTGAGCTATGCCCGAGTCTTTCATTTTAGGGGCACCTATTGTGAACCTGGACACACATCCTTCTGGTCTTCAGCGAGACCTGGACACTGGGTTGGAGATTTTCTCCCTCCCAAAACACTTTGAAACCTCAAAACTCTGGAGCCCAATCCGAGAATACCAAAACCCAGAGAGAGCTGTAAAATTAGTTTTCACAACTCAAAATTGATATCCTGGAGTTCAGCACTCTGCATATGTGCGAACACTGTGTCCTCTTTCTATCCATTTTCACAGTGGCAGGGCCTTGCACTGTTCTAATACACTTTAAGGATTCTTAGTTAGTTTGCCATATACTTGCTTTGAAGGTTCCATGCCAACCAGGACAATTTTAATTTTTAAAGATATGCCATACAACCACAAGGCTGTGACAGTGTAAAGCAGACTGGCTAAGCTGCAGTTTTACCTCATACCCCTCCCCCCCAACGTCGGCCAGGCCACGGTGCTTTGCGACTGCAGGTCCAGGATAGATCAATCAATGGTTGATTCCTACCGAACCAACATTTGGGGATACTCCCCATGTGTTTAATTTCAATCATATGTTTATACAGCACGTATTAATTATTATGACTTTCTTATTTATATATATATATATATATATATATATATATATATATATATATATATATATATATTGCTAATATCTATATTACAGTGCACCTATAAAATCCCATATCCCTCAAATCCTTGTTTTTTGTATATACCGTATATACAAGGGATGTTGGTGCCATACATATTAAAATGTTTGATACTGGACTTTGACCACACAATTTTCCATACTAACAAACAAGCCAGACTCCAGCTCACACTTTCTAAGCAGTTACAGCTAATTTTTTCCCCTTAGGATAAAGGTATTATATGAACAAATAAAAGTTGATCATCGTAAGCACCCCTGTCTGTGGTAAATTATTTGTCTAATCCCTGTAAACTGATACATCTGGCTTGTTCTTTTGAAAAACAACAGACTTATTGGCCAGATCACCAGGTGAAAATAGAAGAAAGATAGAAAAAAGAAAAAAAAAAAGAAAATGAATGCAATCATCACAGCTAAGAATTAGTAAGCTGCAATATAATAAATGTTTTCTTCTGGGTTTAATACTGCTTTAACTCCCAGTCAACCTTTATATACCACTTTAAATTTGCCTTCTCCATTGACTCCAATACATTTATAAAAATGTCCCTTAAAGTGTATGTTACCCTAAAAAATAAATAAAAAATGTATCCTGTTCCTCTAAAGCATTAAAGCGGGGTTCCACCCAAATTTTGAACAATATCTGTATGTATTCTCTTCCTTGCCTAGATACTGACATGCCGTTTAAAAAAATTTAAATCGCCGTAATTACCTTTTATTTTTCTATTCTTCTTTGCACTTCCTGGTTCTCCTCCCGTGGGAGTAGGCGTGTTTCTAGCCTCTCCCAGACTCCTGGGAGCTAGTCTCAGGCTTCCCAGGATGCCACTGAGCATGTGCGGGAATGAGCGGTGAATGCTGGGAGCACAGCATTCACCACATCCAGGAAATAAATGCTTGTGGGCTTCAAATGCCCACAATGAAGATGGAAACCGCCTGCAGGGAATAATATGTTATTCTTTTCGATGAAATCTGACACAGGCGGACATATTACACACAATATGTGAGTATGTAATGCTGAGAAGAAAAGTTTGTGAATGAACTCAAAAAAAAAAAATGATAGATAGGTGGACCCCCGCTTTAATAAAATCATAGTACTTGTGCTGTGTAATTTGCCCCCCTGTATCACCTGAAATACCTGGCTGATCCTGCCGGGTTCTGCCCTCCCCCCTGTAAACTGACCACGGTTTATTATGGCTGCTGAGCCCTGATACCATGGTCCATTTACGTGCCTCTGTCATCCGCAGCTCCCCTCTGTCCTTCTCTCCCCCCTCCCCTCCCTGCCTGTCAGCTAGTGACAGTGCCCGCCCCTCCACTCCTGCTGCTGAAACAACTTTACAATTTTCAGGCAATACCCAGCGTTAACTAATGTAATGTCTCCACTCTATTTGCTTTATTTAAAAAATGCCTCTGTGTACCTTATTTCCAAGCACCCCTTGGCGCTCACATGACCACCGGCCGCTATCCTCCTCTCCTTCCCTCCTCCCGACTGATGTCACCGGGGTATTCTCAGCCACTCCCACTGTAGCGTTCAGATCGGGTGAGGGGATGGCAGGTGGTCACGTGAGCGCCGAGTTGCACTCGGAAATAAGGTATACAGAGGCATTTTTTTAATAAATCATATACAGTGGAGACATTGCATTAGCCAACGCAGGGGATTGCCTGAAAATTATAAAGTGGGTTTTCCAACCACTTTAACTCTATTGTCCTGAGTGTAACCTGTCTGTTATTCTGACCTACGGGATTGATTACAAGTAGTTGACCTGGAACAAGTATGTACATTAGCTAAGTTGGAGAAAAGTCAGAAGTCCTTGTGTAAGTGATGCTGATTGCTGGTATCAAGGGACAAAGGAATAACGAGATTAGGGGCTATACCCAAGGAAACTGGAACCAGACTAGGAATGATTAAAGTAGGATCTACTAATAGTGAAACAAAACCCAACCCACACCCAAACCCAGCACACAGTATACAAAAGTGAAAACATAAGTGAAACGTAACCAAGTGACAACAAAACTAGCAAACTAATACCATATATACAAACAGGGTAAAACAGATATGCAAGGAACAATCAGGAGGAGCCAGGACTGGGATCAGGAACAAGGGCAGCAGATATGAGGTAGCAGGGTACAGGTACAGGGCAGGAACAGGATCACAGCAGGAATCAGCATCGAGATAAATCAGCAAGCAGGTATATGGCTAACAGGCAAAACACCAAAGCACTGATGAAAGACAAGGAATGGATTATACACTTTCCCACCCCCTAGTTGCCACTGGAACTATGCCATTCAGCTCTGGGATCCACAGTGCCAGCAGGAGGTGATCCAGGTCCTGACACCTTGTTATAAGAGCACCCCTAGAGGCTACTGGGGAACTTTAGGATAAATGTAACACTGACAATGCCTTAGTTTGGGTTAGCAGAGGCCATAAACACCACAGAGCCCCACACTCAGAAGGCCCCTGTCTTCTGTCCTGCCTGTGACTATCCTGGCACTGACTAAAAAATAATTTTGAGACGAGTAGCGCAGAACACTGACCTGTCCCAACCAACTCTTCTTGTAGGCAGGTGCAGTCTTTTTTCTCTATGACAGGTGGTCACTCTCTGCAGGGGCACTGTTGTTGGAGGAGGAAGTCAAGAAAAATAGGGTTCCTCTATGGTTTCCACATTGCGGCGGACAGATCGGACACTTTTGACATTTTTTTGGGACCAGTGACATTTATACAGCGATCAGAGCTAAAAATAGCCACTGATTACTGTATAAATGTCATTGGCATTGAAGGGGTTAACACTAGGAGCTATCAAGGGGTTACCTGTGTTCCCTATGTGTGTTCTAACTGTAGGGGGGATGGAACTGACTAGAGGAGGAGACCGATTGGTGTCTTTCCTTAGTAGGAGCACACAATCTGTCTCCTCCGAGAGAACCGGGATCTGTGTGTTTATACACACAGATCCCAGTTCTCCTTCTGTCACAAGCGATCGCAGGTGCCCGGCGCTCATCACGCCCGCCGGGCACATGCATTGGCTCCGGGGACACGCTGTGGGCACGCATGCGCCTGCTAAAGCGCCATAAAGAGCAGACGTACAGCTACCAAAAGTATTTGGGCTCCTGCCTTTACACGCACATGAACATGAACCACTTCAGCCCCAGAAGAATTTACTCCCTTCCTGACCAGAGCACTTTTTACGATTCAGCACTGCGTCGCTTTAACTGACAATTGCGCGGTCATGTAACGTTGCACCCAAACAAAATTGACGTCCTTTTTTTCCCACAAATAGAGCTTTCTTTTGGTGGTATTTGATCACCTCTACAGATAAAAAAAGAGCAACAATTTTGAAAAAAAGGAAATATTTTTTACTTTGTGCTATAATAAATACGCCCAAAAAATATATAAAAAAACAAATTTCTTTCTCATTTTAGGCTGAGATTTGGTCCAAATCATTTGGTGAAGGGGGGATTATGGTGTGGGTTTTCTTTTTTTTGTAATTTGGGCTTGGCCCTTTAGTTCAAGTGAAGGGAGGCATCAGCATACCAAAACATTTTGAACAATTTCATGCTCCCAACTTTGTGGGAACAGTTTGGGTTTGCCCTCCTTCTGTTCCAACAAGACTGCACACCAGTGCACAAAGCAAGGTCCATAAAGACATGGATGAGCGAGTTTGGGGTGGAGGCACTTGACTGGCCTGCACAGAGTCCTGACCTCAACCTGATAGAACACCTTTGGGATGAATTAGAGCAGAGACTGTGAGCCAGGCCTTCTCTACAACATCAATGCCTGACCTCACAAATGCGCTTCTGGAAGAATGGTCAAACATTCCCATAGACACACTCCTTGTGGACAGCCTTCCCAGAAGAGTTGAAGAGTTGAAACTGTTTTAGCTACAAAGGATGGGCCAACTCAATATTGAACCCTACAGACTAAGACTGGGATGCCATTAAAGTTCATGTACGTGTAAAGGCAGGTGTTCCAATACTTTTGGTAATATAATGTACTTTGGTAATATATGTACTAGCAATATTAAAATCTACACTTTATTGGTCAATAAACCATATAAAACAAGACAAAAAAATGTAAATCTTGGCCAAGATACACTAAAGACAACAAATTGCCTTATGCTTACAATAAATGCCCTTTTATATAAAACGTCTGTGATATGGTAGATGTGAGTCCCTAGTATAAAAATGTATCTCAATAAGATAGTATAAATCTCATAAAGTCTGTAGGCTATATGATTGTCCCTCTGCTTTCCCCTGAAGCCCGTACAGAGCATGATATCAAATTATAGGCATTCCCTGGATTAGAATTTTCATATTTTAGTAATGTCCCTGCAAGGGGATTCTAGGGTATGCTTTTCTTATTACAACACTAAGACCTGCCATTTGGTTATAGCAAATGCTGACACTCCCACTTAGCAATCAATTAGAGAAAGAGCACTGGCATGGCCTACCACAATTTTACAGGATGGGGCAAACTTCATGCAGAGAAGATTTGTTTAATCAAAAAACATAGATAAACGTGTTTTTTTGCACTACGGTGTTTGAAAAATCATATCTAGGCTCTCTTGCGTGCACATGTGCCCTCTGCTGTCTACACGTGTAATTGACTGTACATAAAAGCCAATCTGCCGCATGGCAAGCTCACTTTTATTTATCACTAACGTGGAATTCAATACTACGCTGGAGTTCTTGGCATAAAGGCTTGAGTCTGGGGCTTGATGTCTACAAATAAATGAAGAAATTTGTTTTGGACAGGAAATAAGGTCTTCTTTGTGCCTAGCCTGACCTAATACCGAAGCTTTCTCAGCTTTCATGAATTTCTCAGGTAGACATGTACTAAAATGTGCCAGGGAATATTTAATCCTGCTGCTATATATAAATAGATTAATTTGCTAAAAAGCTGTAATTTCACTGAACGCCAGTAAAGCATGAACATTTCTGATATAAAGAAAGATTTTATTATTCAAGTTATTTAGCACACTCTCTGAACTGAAAACTGATACAAGAGAAAGTTATTGTCTTTCTGGTCACACAAGAACAAGTCTGCATAATGCCGCGTACACACGGTCGGACTTTTCGTCTACAAAAGTCCAACGGACGCTGACGGACTAAAGCTGGCTGGTAATCCGATCGTGTGTGGGCTTCTCCGGACTTTCAACGGACTTTTTTAGCCTAAAATCCGACGGACTTTAGATTTGAAGCATGCTTCAAATCTTTACGTCGTAAGTACGACGGACCCCGAAGTCCGCTCGTCTGTATGCTAGTCCGACGGACAAAAAAACGACGCATGCTCATAAGCAAAAACTAAACGGAAGCACTCGGTCTAGTAAAACTAGTGTTCGTATTGTAGGTAGCACATTCATCACGCTGCAAAATCTGTGATCGTTCAATGCAGCGCATTTTATTTCTTCTTTACGAAGGCTCTAAAGAACGAAGGTGTTTTGCTGTTCATAATCAGAGTTCTCCCAAACTGATTTCTGGATTCTTTTTCTCTTTGATCTCATGAATGATATAGTATGCCTTTTTAAAACAATGTTTCCATACTAATAATACTTTTTCCCCCTTTTTTTTTTTTTTTTTATTTTTTTTTAGGTTTGTAAAGTTAACACAAAGAACCCATTATTATTTTTTTTTTTATAGTGTTTATTTTTTAGTTTTTAGATAAAGTTAACCCAAAGCACCGTTTTTGGTTACGTAATTTTTTTGATTTTCAAGACTCACCACTTGAACATTATTAACATTAGTAATGTATTTTTGGTGTGTTTTTTTTCAAACTCAATGAGATTGTTGTCCCTTGTTAATTTAACATTGTGTGTAAAATCAATGATTTCAAAGAAAACACATAAAGTCTTTTGCTAAACTCAAAAAATATCCATTTATTCATGGTCAAAATAAAATAAAGAGGAAGTCAACGCTGGAAAAAGTCGGTGTACCAGAAAATTGGGATCTTGAGGAGTCCATATAAGAGGGAGCACAATCTGGTCCAAGAATCCCAGAGATCAACAGCACCAGCAGATGATCTAGATGTCCCCAGACTGTGGTCCTACAACAGCCTGCGTCTTCTGTCAGACCAGACTGAACCCAGGTCATCATTTTCTTCTCTTCCCTGCAGCCTTTCCTCCACGCTGCCCTGCAGCCTTCCCTGTAGCCTTCTTTTGAGGCTGTGGCTCTGGTGTTTCAGTTGTGGCAGGAGGAGGAGGAGGAGGAGGAGGAGGAGGAGGAGGGGGGGCTGCCTCATGTAGTTGGGTGTTTTGTGTTAGCGTGCCCTGCAGCCCCTTATGGATTGTTTCCCCAAATAGGCGCTCACAAATGAGGCGCTGCTCCCTATTCATCTGAAGAAGCCTGCTGGCTAAGTAGCAGCCATAGGATTCTTCCGCTTCGGGGGGGCTCCTTAAAAAACGGGTGGCCTCTTGCATGAGGCGCAGGGATGCGTCCTGTGTGACCATCCCCTTCCTGGCCCTTTTTTTGGGAAGGTGGAGGGGAGGCACTTGGGATTCGGTCAGGCTCCTACTGGGCCCAGCCACCTCACTTGGCCCAGCCACCTCACTTGGCCCAGCCACCTCACTGGGAGCAGCCACCTCACTGGGAGCAGCCACCTCCTGCCTGACACTGGGCCCAGCCTCCTCCAGGATGATGGTGAATCCGGCCTCCTCCAGGCTGTCCATGGGCCCGGTCTCCTCCTGCCTGCCACTTTCCCCACATTCCTCCTGGATGGACTCATCCTGTGTATAAAAAAAGGACAATAGTTTGAGTATATTTTTTGGGGTTCATCAATGACACACAGTTTGCTTCTCATGAATAGCAAATTCAATGTGAATACTTCTCTTTAATAAAAGAGTCTAATCAGACACCCTAATTATTTCAAGCAGGTGCCAAACATATTTAGCCACTACTGTCAATTGATATGTATACCCAATTTTGAGTGCCAAATTATTTTAGACAATTATAACATCCAGTTAACATCATTAATATTAGTACAGTAAATATTTGTTAAAATAATTTACCTGACTCCAGATGGTCATATCTGGTTCATCCAGGATGGAAGACCCAGCTTGCTCCTCATCAGCCTCTGCTGGGGTGGAGGGAAGGGTGGAGGGAAGGGTGGAGGGAAGGGTTGAAAGTGATGGCCTGGCTTCATTCTGGTCATCCAGAAAACGGAGTTGATTGTAGTACCACAGCCTGGGTACATAAACATCATCTGCTGATGCTCCTGATCTCCTTGATTCCTGGATCTTCTTATGCTCCCTCTTATACATGTTCCTCAAGACCCCAATTTTCTTGAGCAATGTCTCCATTGTTGCTTCCGGGATGGTCGCCTGGACAAAGGCCAGAAGTCTCTCCAGCGTTGACTTCCTCACATGCTTAGCATAATACTGAGGGTGTTTCACCTCCCACAAATTCCTCATCTCTCGATATTTGAAATAAAAGATGTAAGGAACTCTGGATCCTTAAATAGGGGATTCATTATATCTGGAAAAGATGAAGTCACAAGACAAAAAACACTTTTATTATAGGTTT